>NC_056671.1:25081123-25388623 GCF_018350195.1 Panthera tigris
CTGAGCGCTAGGGGGCAATGTGTCTGTTCCAAAGAAACTGCAGGCCCTTGCAGGCCGAGCGCGCACACAGGCACACGCAGGGGCGCCCACCCCGTAGAGGCACACACACCGGCACGTCCACGGGCACCGATGTCCACTTTCACACTCACAGAGAAAACAGACATGCTCGAGCAGAGACAGAGCCGCGGGTACAAACGCAGGCGTTACACACACGCAGAGGCATAGGGTTGGGGGACAGACAGCACCTCTCCCGGGGACACTCAGGGAGACACCCGGAGACCCGAGAAGGCCTGTACCCAGATACACGCAGGTGCCCTGCCGCGCTCGCCCAGGCGAAGACATGGACGCAGCCGCACGTCGCCCTCCCGCACATTACGGAAAGGTGACCCAGACACATCCTGGAGAGAAACCCAGCCAGGCCCCAACACACCCTCCTTTCAGACGCTCACACACCTTGTAGACTGAACTCTTGGAAACAGCCCCAGAAAAATAGTCCCACACCCCCTCCCTGGAGCACACAGTTATTCCACAGGAAACCTGCCCAGGTGTTCAGGGGACCCCCACCCCCATGTGAAGTCATGCCTTGGCCTAGGACACACCCCAACGGGGGGCTCCCCGGACTGCAGGTCTGTGGGCCATTCTTCCCACTGCCCTGGCCCACCCAGGTCTCCAGACAGGTCCGACTGCCACTATTTCCTCCAGACACGCACGGAGACATAATGCTCCTCACAGAGGGCCTCCTGAGACGCACAGCACCCGGCACCAATGGCTCTGGATGAGGTATGTGACCAGGTGTCATGAGCTTTGCACGGGCCTTTGCCCAAACTGGGTCTTCCCCTTGGCCACCATCCCCTCTAGCTGTCCCCTTCCTGACCAGGAAGATCAGGGTCTCCCCTGCTCTGGCCTGGGGCCCTGGGTGGGTGGGTGGGTGGGGTCACTGGAGGCCCACCCAGTACCTTTATTTCTTTGTGCCTAAATCAGCCAAGCCTCAGTCTTTTCCGGCTCCCACTTCCCTGTCACTTTGCTAAGTAATAATTTCCATGTCCGATTCCATTTCTTTCTAGTTCTGAAACCTCTAAGCTATCAGCAAGAGGATAGTTCACATGAAAACTAATTACACAAAATCAATATTTAATCACAGACCAACAACCTGATCCTGCAGAAAAATCCTTTTAAAACTCCACCGCCCTGTACAAATACTTCTTCCCGATGCTTATTTATGGACCCCATTTTTGGTGGGGGTCATTTTCATTTTTAATTTCGAAAAGAAAAAAAAAATCCGAGTAGACATCCACAACAGGAAGGTCCCAGGAAGGGCCCTAGATCTGAGCTGGCTTCGGCTCTCTGAGTTTCAAAGTTGCAAGTTTTTATTGCTTGTTTTCATGTTTATTCTTTTTGGGAGGGGTGTTATTTTCTCCTGGAGTCCCTCAAGAGACCCCGGTCGCTGTCCTCCCCTCACCCGAAGTTGAGCCGTGTCCCTGGCATTTTGGCTCTGGAACACCCAGAGTCTGCCTTCCCAGCAGTGACTCCAGGGAGCAATGAATCCGTGTGCACACAACGTGGTAACTTTTTAACTCCCGCCCGCGACGGTGGAGTGCTTAATCTGAGGTTTTTAAATAAAAAGGGCTCAGGGGTTGGTTTTATTATAACGTTTATTTCATTTCAGATTTCATGCGCAATTTAGCAAACGCTAGACAGACTTGGGCGATAAACACTTTCTTTTGTGGGGGGAAAGGCATTTTTATACACCATGCTTAATTTTATTTAGATTTAATAGCGATGTCAGGGGCACTTCAAAGAAAGTTCTTTTTTTTTTTTTTTTTTTTTTTTCCTCCCCTTCTCCTAAGAATGCTGGTCGGCTAGCGAAATCGCCTGGCGCTATTTTATGGCAAGGGAAATTACAGGCCTTCTCCCCCTTCCTCCCTGACGCGCACTTTAGGGAGGAAAACACACACACACACACACACACACACACACACAGGCACACAGAATAAACACCTTCCCTACCCTCCATACCCTCTAACTCCCAACTTCTAATTGCAAGATAGATTTCAGCCTCAGTGGGGATCAGGAAGATCTAAACATTTTAACTAAGATTATTGGGATAAATATTTCATAAAGAGCAGGGCAGATATTAAATTACTCTTATTGATTTTAGTATCACAACCCAATTCCGTTCTTTGGCCTCTTCAGTTTAATTGATCTCTTAAGGAGGCCAACCTCGCGCCCGCAGAGGGCCTGGGCCTTGGCCCGGGTGTCCGGGGTAGGATGCTCCAGCGGGTCGGTGCACCTTTTGCGCGCGGGTCTTCTTTCCGGCTCTGCGATCATCCGAGGTGCACCCCCCCCCCCCCCCGCCCCGCTCCACACTCTCCCCACAAGTGGCCAAGCGGTTAAGGCTCCCCTGGGCGGAAGCCGGCGACCGAGAACGGGGAACCCCGGGCAGGGAACAATTGTGCGCGCCCTAGTGAGGAGGAGTGAGCAAGCGCCCGGGTCTTTCGAGGAGAGCCCTAACTTCGGGATCCCCCGTCTGCTTTCACCTCCAGGAAAATCCGAGGGCCGGCTAACTTGGGTGCCACTAGTAGGCAGACAGCGGTGGAGAACCGAGGGTTCGCCCCGGGGCTGAAGCGCAGCTGACTCTTAGCGACTTTCCGTGCTCAGTCCGAGAGCTTTGCTTGGCGACCCCATTGTCTAAGCGCCCCGCACCGCTTACCGCCCACCTCCCCGCCCCCTGCCCAACCCGCAGGTCTCGCTTCAGTTAGGGGTGGGGAGTTGGGAACTGTGTGAGTGGGCAGGGGGGCGAACAAAGCCAAGCTCCCGCCATTCTCCGCCGGCGCCCTCTCCACCCCGATGCGCCAGGAGGCCAGGGCGCGCCCCCCAGCGCACTGGCGCCGGACCCCGAGGCAAAACCCGAGCGGGGTACTCCGGAGCTGGCGAAGTGCGGGTTCATGGCGGGGGCCTCAGCAGCCAGCAACCAGGACCACCTTAAGAGCGAGCCCCGCCCCGGGACCGGAGCTCGGGCTGCGCTGATTGGTGCAAATGTAATGGCTGAAATTGATTGCTGAAATGCAAAACTTGTTGCTGCTTCTCCCGGCGCTGGGCGAGAGGCAGACACCGAGAGGGGAGCCGAGACCCTCGGAACGCCCCACGCAGAGCCCCCCCCGCCAGCCAGGAGAGGGGTGCACGGACCCCCCCAGGATTGCCCCCGCCCCCCCATTCCGGGCTCGTAGAGCGTAGCCGGAACGCCTCAGCCCGCTCGCCCAGCTTGGCCCCCCAACCCGCGTACGCCCCCCTCCTCGGGTCCGAGGGGGACTCGCGAAGCACCTCGGAGCTGAGGCACGGAACCCGAGACTCGGAGCGACCCAACCTCTCGTCTCGCTGCCCGCCCGCGCCTGGAACCGGGCGCGGAAACCCCTTCGAACTCAGAGACCGAATAGAAGAGGACAAGAAGCGGCAGGCGGCGGACGTGGCCGCGAAGCGGCGCGCCGGGGTGCAGAGCACCCGCCGCGGAGCAGGGGGAACCGCGCCTTCGCTCAAACCTCGGCTCGGACCCCGGGCGCCCGCCGCCTCCCCAGCCCCGCTTCGCCCTCGGCTCAGGGCCCGCACCCGTGATGCCGAGCCGAGCGTCCGGCCCTCCGACCCGCTGAAGAAACAGTAGCAGCTTGCTCGGGGCCGACGGAGACTGTGCGAGCGGATCGTGCTCGGCGGAGGCTTGGGCTGCGGAGCGCGGGGACTCCGGGGGGCGGGGGGGCGGGGAGGGACTGCTCTGTCCATGCCCGGGCGCCAGCCACGGCTTTGAAGGGTCTCCTCGCTCGGCCCCTTAGCAGCTCCGCCACGGACTCCAGGAGGCTTCGGGAGACGTCCTGGGGCTTCCCACCCGACCCCGATCGGACTTAAGAAGGTGATCGCTCCGCTCTCCCTTCCTCCTTCCCGCCTCCTTCCCCCCCCACTTAACTTTTTGTCTCCACTCGCCCGCAGCTCCGTCCCCTCCGCGCAAACCCACCCGCGTCTGTGCCAACTGCCGGGGCATGGGTCCCCCAGCACGGCTCCTGGAGGCCTCGCGGCACTGCAAGATGTGAGAGGCCCGGGTCCGGCAGAGCCAGAGCTTCGGGAGAGGAGCTGATAGCCCCCAGCCTCCACACGCAAGCGAGGTGGCCGTGCGCACTGCGCCCCCGCGGTGCTGAGCGTCCCGGAGCGCCCAACCCTGGGCCGGAACGTTTAGCTGGCCGGAGGCGCGCCGCGGAGAGCAGGCTGTCATGCCCTATTGATCCCCCCCGCCCCCCGCCAAGTATGTTTGGGCTGGACCAATTCGAGCCCCAGATCAACAGCAGGAACGCTGGCCAGGGCGAAAGGAACTTTAACGAGGCCGGACTAAGCATGAATGCCCACTTCAAGGCCCCGGCTTTCCACGCGGGGGGACCCCCTGGCCCCGTGGACCCTGCCATGAGCGCGCTGGGCGAGCCCCCGATCTTGAGCATGAACATGGAGCCTTACGGCTTCCACGCGCGTGGTCACTCGGAGTTGCACGCGGGGGGGCTGCAGGCACAGCCGGTGCACGGATTCTTTGGAGGCCAGCAGCCGCACCACGGCCACCCGGGAGGCCACCACCCCCATCAACATCACCCCCACTTTGGGGGCAACTTCGGCGGTCCGGACCCAGGGGCCTCATGCCTGCACGGGGGTCGCCTACTTGGCTACGGGGGCGCCGCCGCCGGCCTGGGCAGCCAGCCGCCCTTCGCTGAGGGTTATGACCACATGGCGGAGAGCCAGGGGCCCGAGAGCTTCGGCCCGCAGAGACCCGGGAACCTCCCGGACTTCCACAGTTCGGGCGCCTCGGGCCATGCGGTGCCTGCCCCATGCTTGCCGCTGGACCAGAGCCCTAACCGAGCCGCCTCCTTTCACGGCCTGCCCGCCTCCAGCGGCTCCGATTCCCACAGTCTGGAGCCCCGAAGGGTGGCGAACCAAGGAGCCGTCGACTCGCTGGAATACAATTACCCTGGCGAGGCGCCCTCGGGACATTTCGACATGTTTTCGCCCTCCGATTCCGAAGGGCAGCTGCCTCATTATGCGGCGGGTCGCCAGGTTCCCGGGGGCTCCTTCCCCGGTGCCTCGGCCATGCCCAGAGCTGCAGGCATGGTGGGCTTGTCCAAAATGCACGCCCAGCAGCAGCAGCAGCAGCAGCAGCAGCAACAGCAGCAGCAGCAGCAGCAACAGCAGCAGCAGCAGCAGCAGCAGCAACAGCAGCAGCAGCAGCAGCAGCAGCAGCAGCAGCAGCACGGCGTGTTCTTCGAGAGATTCGGCGGGGCCCGCAAGATGCCGGTGGGTTTGGAGCCGGGAGTAGGCTCCAGGCACCCGTTAATGCAGCCTCCCCAGCAGGCCCCGCCACCCCCTCAGCAGCAGCCCCCGCAGCAGCCGCAGCAGCCTCCGCCGCCGCCGCCGCCGCAGCAGCCGCCGCCACCCGGGCTTCTGGTCCGACAAAATTCGTGCCCGCCGGCGCTCCCGCGGCCCCAGCAGGGCGAGGCGGGCACGCCCAGCGGCGGCCTGCAGGACGGGGGCCCCATGCTGCCCAGTCAGCACGCACAGTTCGAGTATCCCATCCACCGGCTGGAGAACCGGAGCATGCACCCTTATTCGGAGCCTGTGTTCAACATGCAGCACCCCCCTCCCCAGCAGGCGCCCAACCAGCGGCTGCAGCATTTCGACGCGCCCCCCTACATGAACGTGGCCAAGAGGCCGCGCTTTGACTTCCCGGGCAGCGCGGGAGTGGACCGCTGTGCTTCGTGGAACGGCAGCATGCCCAACGGCGCTTTGGACAACCACCTCTCGCCCTCCGCCTATTCGGGCCTCCCTGGCGAGTTCACGCCGCCCGTGCCCGACAGCTTTCCCTCAGGGCCACCGCTGCAGCATCCGGCCCCGGACCACCAGTCCCTGCAGCAGCAGCAACAGCAGCAACAGCAGCAGCAGCAGCAGCAGCAGCAGCAGCGCCAAAACGCGGCCCTCATGATTAAGCAGATGGCGTCGCGGAATCAGCAGCAGCGGCTGCGCCAGCCGAACCTGGCTCAGCTAGGCCACCCCGGGGACGTGGGCCAGGGCGGCCTGGTACACAGTGGCCCGGTGGGCGGCTTGGCCCAGCCGAACTTTGAGCGCGAAAGCGCGGGCGCGGGGCGCCTGGGCACTTTCGAGCAGCAGGCGCCTCACTTGGCGCAGGAGAGCGCGTGGTTCCCAGGTCCGCACCCGCCGCCGGGTGACCTGCTGCCCCGCAGGCTGGGCGGCTCTGGCCTGCCGGCTGACTGCGGCCCGCACGACCCCGGCCTGGCGCCGCCCCCTCCCCCCGGCGGCTCCGGAGTGCTGTTCCGTGGCCCTCTGCAGGAGCCGCTGAGGATGCCCGGAGAGGGCCACGTGCCCGCGCTGCCCTCCCCCGGCCTGCAGTTCGGGGGCAGCCTGGCCGGCCTGGGCCAACTGCAGTCGCCCGGGGCTGGGGTGGGACTGCCCAGCGCTCCCTCCGAGCGCAGGCCCCCGCCGCCGGATTTCACAGCACCGGCGCTCGGGGGCCAGCCTGGCTTCCCGTTCAGCGCGGCGAACCGGCAGGCCACGCCACACAGCGGCCCGGGCGTGAACTCGCCCCCGAGCGCGGGCGGGGGCGGGGGAGGCACGGGCGGCGGCAGCGGAGGGGGCGCCTACCCGCCGCAGCCCGATTTCCAGCCCAGCCAGCGCACCTCGGCCAGTAAGCTGGGCGCGCTGTCGCTGGGCTCCTTCAACAAGCCCAGCTCCAAGGACAACCTGTTCGGCCAGAGCTGCCTGGCCGCACTCTCCACCGCCTGCCAGAACATGATCGCCAGCCTCGGGGCCCCCAACCTCAACGTGACCTTCAACAAGAAGAACCCGCCCGAGGGCAAGAGGAAACTGAGCCAGAACGAGACCGACGGCGCGGCTGTGGCCGGCAACCCGGGCTCGGATTACTTCCCGGGGGGGACCACCCCTGGGGCCCCAGGGCCTGGAGGCCCGTCGGGGACTAGTAACGGTGGCTCCAAAGCCTCGGGGCCGCCCAACCCGCCCGCCCAGGGGGACGGCACGAGCCTCTCCCCGAACTACACCCTGGAATCAACATCCGGGAACGACGGCAAGCCGGTCCCCGGGGGCGGCGGCCGGGGACGGGGTCGAAGAAAAAGGGACAGTGGTCACGTGAGCCCGGGGACCTTCTTCGACAAGTACTCGGCCGCGCCAGACAGCGGGGGCGCGCCTGGGGTGAGCCCAGGGCAGCAGCAGGCGCCAGGCGCAGCCGTCGGGGGAAGCTCCACGAGCGAGGCTCGCGGGGCTCCTACGCCTCACGAGAAAGCGCTCACGTCGCCGTCGTGGGGGAAGGGGGCCGAGTTGCTCCTGGGGGACCAGTCGGACCTCATGGCTTCCCTGGACGGCGGGGCCAAGTCGGACGGGAGTTCCCCGCACGTGGGCGAGTTTGCCTCGGACGAGGTGAGCACGAGCTACGCCAACGAGGACGAGGTGTCGTCCAGCTCCGACAACCCCCCAGCCCTGGCCAAAGCGAGTAGGAGCCCCCTGGTGACAGGCTCGCCCAAACTCCCTCCCCGTGGGGTGGGCGCTGGGGAACACGGACCTAAGGCGCCCCCGCCCCCGCTCGGCCTGGGCATCATGTCTACCTCTACCTCCACCCCTGACAGCTACGGCGGGGGCGCGGGCCATCCCGGCACGCCGGGCCTGGAGCAGGTCCGGACCCCCACGAGCAGCAGCGGTGCGCCACCCCCCGACGAGATCCACCCCCTGGAGATCCTCCAGGCGCAGATCCAGCTACAGAGGCAGCAGTTCAGCATCTCTGAGGACCAGCCCCTGGGGCTCAAGGGTGGCAAGAAGGGGGAGTGCGCCGTTGGGTCCTCCGGCGCGCAGAATGGCGACAGCGAGCTGGGCAGCTGCTGCTCCGAGGCGGTCAAGAGCGCCATGAGCACCATCGACCTGGACTCCCTGATGGCAGAGCACAGCGCCACCTGGTACATGCCCGCTGACAAGGCCTTGGCGGACGGCGCGGACGACGACAAGACGCTGGCACCTTGGGAGAAGGCCAAACCCCAGAACCCCAACAGCAAAGAAGGTATATGCGCTTGTTCCCTCCTCGGCTCCCCCAGACCCATCCCCACCCCCCACTGCAGGCCTCAGCCTCCGCCTTGAATGCTCCATTGAAGGGGACCATCCCTTGGGGCTGAGGAGGGCACAGGGCCCTCTTGGTGCCCAGCCTGGGGCTGGATACCCTTCCTTTGGGTACAGCAAGGGCTCTGTGGGCAGATACCCCACTGGCCCCTCCCCCCAACCTCCAGGCACTGCTGGGTAGATTCGAGGTACACACTCACATGGGGACTTAGATGGCAGCCCTTTGGGGATTATCTTAGAGTCCCTTCACCAACTTTTAGCTGAGCTGCTCGGTGGTGCTCAGGCCACTAGGCAGGCCCCTTTCCTTTCACACCAAGACCCCTCCTCACCCTCCTCATTTGGGCGCTTCTACTTTGTAGGAATTGCGTGCCTCTCCCCTGCCCCCCCCCCCTTTCCTGGTAGGATACCTGGGAAGTTGTGTTAATACCTTCCCACCTTTTCCTAGTCACCCAGAGCCTCCAGCTTGAGGCTGTGTGTGCCAGCATCTTTAGGGGGGAAAAAAAGTTACCAGAGCTGGCGTCAGCAGCATCACTCAGAGGCAACGCCTAATTTGACATTTGTTCCTAATGAATAGCTGTTTTGTCTCTTCTTAACTATTAGAGTTGCATTAGAAACCTGGAGACCTGTCTGGTGGTGGGAGGCAGGCCCGCTTTCCCTGGGCATCTCCTTGACATTTGGTTGGGGGGGTGCTGGGGCCGGGGTGGGGTCTGCTTGGCTCAGCCAGGGCATCATTTGTGTAGGGGGGATGTGGGTATATATTCTTAAGACACAAAGGACCCGCGTTTGTCAATATCTCTCCAGGCTTTGGTGACAGATGTCTGGTCCCAGCTCGTGTTTGCAATCTGAGCGCAGCCTCCCCACCAGGCACGGGGTTGGGGGGTGGGGTGGGGACTTTAAGGTGGGTGGGGTGGGGGTTAGTAAATGGACCTCCACTGCAGTTAAAGTACTAACAGGTTTGTTTTGTTTTGTTTTGTTTTGTTTTGAACCAAAAGAGGACCGGACTGCAGTAGATAACCATTTTGTTTTAATGAGGCCTTCCCCCTCCCCCGGCCCCCAACACAGATAATTGCTTCTTAAAATTAGGTAACATCCTCATTCCCTCTCCCCCCCATCTGCACTTTTTCTTTTAAGCCCCAGTTGCCTCTCCTGGGTTTCACCAGGCCCAATATTACTGTGGAGGCTGGGCCAGCCGCTGCCGATAGAACCCTCTGCCTTTAAAACCCGAGGCCCCAGATTCTTGCTCTCTCTTGGAGTTCTCTTCCTCGGTGTTGGTGTGCCTGGTCCTCCCGACCCTGGGTTTAAGGTGGCCGGCAGGTTTTAGGAGGGACAGGGGGAGGGGAAGCGCGTGCAGAGTTGGGTGGCTCGGGGAACTCGGGGCTTTCACCGCGCCGTCCCGGGGAGCTTTCCCGCTTAGGTTTTTCTAATTCATGAATGCGGCCTCGCGGCTTTTCTCTTTGTTCGCCTCCTGCCCAGCCCGGGACGCCGCTCTCTCATTTGAAGCTGGGTGTTTAGCATGCACAGCAGACGCCGAGGCTAGCATCAGCATTCTCCAGGCTTCTCCTAGGCAAGGCCATAAATTGGTTAGTTTGGGACCCTCCGCTTCTGCTCCTTGTTTCTTCCCCCCCTTCCTTTTTAAAATGGAGTTGGACACCGCACCCTGCATGCCCAGGGCCGCCTCCCCCACCCACCCCGTCTCTTTTATTTTCTTGTACACAACATCTCGATCCTACCTCCCGATGGATGGATCGATAGCTGGTTAGCACAAATCCCAGCCCCTGTCACTTCTACCTGGCTGGGCCTGGCTGCCCCTCCCCCTCCCCGTCCTCCCCTCCCCCCTCTCCCAGTAATTAAGAACATATTGGCCAAAATAGGGGTGAGAAAAGTTTTTTAAAAACCCCTGATTCTGAGAATTAAGTGAAGAAAAACCAGTAGCTGGTGGCCTTCGAGTCTTCTGAAGGGCCTCCAGTAGACCAGGAGAAGAGGAATTGAGTGGTTTTAAGATTTTTTTTTTTTTAAGGTGTCGCAGAGCCCTCTCTTCCCAGCCCAACTAATCTTCCTTTCCAGGAAAAAAAAAAGAAAAAGAAAAAAAAAAGAATGCGGGCTGTGCCCGAAGAAATGTCACTAAAGATACGTTTTGTTTTGTTTGTTTCATTATCACAGTCAGAGGAGCGAAAATATTTTTTTGGAAACAGATGCTAGGCACTTTAGGGTTGATTTCCCCTGTAAGCTAACCGCAGCCCTCCCCTGCACGCGGAGGGGGACTTCCTTCAGGGACCGGCTTCGGGGCTGGCCTCCTTAGCAGCATAGGCAGGGACAGCCACTTGACCTCCTTTGTTTTCCACTCTGTGATGTGGGAAGGACAGTTTCCTAGATAAAGCCCCGAATTGAGGTCACTCGCAGCTTCTGCAGCCTTGGGGCTGCTAGTTAAGGCTTTATAAGGTATCTGCATCTGATTCCTGCTCCCTTACTGGTGGTAAATAAGGATGATTAAACTTTTCATTATGATAACACCCTGTAGCTCACAGAGCCTTCAACAGGCCCCCGAGTCCCCTGGCTGGAAATCAGAGTGAAGTGTGCCACTTCAAAATAGAGTCGAAGAAGAATTTTTAAAGTAAAACGTTCTGCTTCCCCTTAAACACATGCCTGTGGGCCCGTCAGCCGTGAGGCAGGGTGTCCGGCAGCTTTGAATGTACCTTCTGGAGGTTCCGGCCCCCAGCAGAGACCTTCCCTGCCACCCCCTCTCGGGCAAAGCCCGTTTTGGTAATGATATTTTATTTTGTCGCGCCGTAAAACACGCCAGTACTAATGTGATTAAATATTAACACCGTTTCTGAAATTCTTCGCTCCGATGACAAAATGCTCGTCGGTATTTAACGAAATGATCTGTGCTGGGATTGGAGAGAACGAATAAGTCTTCAGAACTGCACAAGCCGTGGAGTCAGTGGGACGTGCCCAGATTGTCTTATGGGGTCTAGATGTCCTTCAGAGGGGAGGGAACCCAAGTGGCCAGTTGTAGTTCTGGCAAAGTCCAGGCCAGGATCACGTGTGATTAGGATTTTTTTTTTTCTACCAGGTAAGCGAGCTTCTCCAAATGACGCTTCTCCCGACTCCTTCACCCGCCAAACAACTTTTATAATAATGAAACTCTGCATCTCATCTTGAGGTTCTGTTTGCACAAAGTTGGGGTGGGGGAAGGGTGAGGTTGTGCAGAGGGGCGGGGGGGGGGGCGGGAAGAGAAAAAAAGCCAGCTTGAGTTCGGGACCTATTCAGACATCTGTTATATCAGTGAGGATTACATGAATTTGAGACTAGTTTGCAACATCGTCTACCTATCCTTGTAATAGGTGTGTGGCTATTGGAGGAATTCCAAAACAGAGGAGGAGGAAAAAAAAAGCCCCGAGAGATTGCAGATAAAGGGAATTAAGTCTGAAAAAAGTACGTTCACCCCCTCCGGGCCCTGAAACGATTTTCAAAACTTGAATTAACCATATTCTGTGATAAGTGTATCCCTGCCAAACTTCCACTCCGTGGCTTGCTCTCTGTCCTGAAATCCGGAGTCGTCTTGAAACGTTCCTTCACACACACTGAAATAGGAGAGGGCTCCATGTATGCTTGTGCATGCAATCCTGCCCTTTTTGGAAGTATGATCTTTTTACAGTGATGCGGGAGAAATTTTTGGAATTTCATGCTTCTCTCAGCGTGCCGGTCGGACAGCAGTAAGCAGGGCTGAGAAATAGTAGGCAGGCAGGATCTGGACACTGAGTTTTCTTAGACATGGAGCAGGCTGGGGCGGGGGGAGGAGGGAGGTCCTAGGGCTGTTTCCTGAGTCGTTTCCCCCACTGCCTACAGCGTGGAGAGAATTTTTTAGGCTCACTCAGACTTGTTTTGGGAAGGCAAGGCTCCTTGCCTTCCCATTTCCCTGCGAAATCACCCAGCACGGGTTGCATGCCTTCATGTGACTTTTGCGCCTCCGGAAGATGTAACCCAAAACTTCGCAGGTGTTAATCAGGGGTAATGTAAACAGATAGGAGCCCCCTTTGTGCAGCTGACTTTCCAGCCAGCTTGCTCCCCGGCTAGTCCGGGACATTCTACTACTGTTCTTTGGTGCTTGTTTAATATTTCATGGCTGTAATAAACCTGTCTTCTTTGCCCGCCTCCCGACATAAAACCCCAACATAGCACACACATCTGCAATTATACATTTCTACTAAATATTAATAAAGGACAAGGATTTTTTTAAGGGTTTCAAGCTTATCGGTGTTGAACTTGTTGTGGTTTCCACCGCTGGGTTTTTCTGGCTGTTTTGATTTTAAATAGCCGCTGCCTTCTGATCTATACCAAAGACCTCTGTTCTTTTTCCATGTGTGTATCTGTACCTGTAAGTATATAAATGTATACGATTTTTGTAGATTGAAGGGTTTTCCTCAAGGATGGCTTTCTTTAATATAAATTCATTTAGATTTCTTGTGAGGCCCTTCAGACCGGAAGTAAGGGACTGTTGAAATGTACTTCTATTTTATTGAAGTTTCTAGGAAGGGAGCGAGGGCTGGTTAATCTAATATCTCTTTCTAGCAATGAAATTCTATGATTCCTGATACGATTTTGTTTGCCTGACAGAGGTATTTAAATTTCCACACAGAGTCTTAATAGGCCCTGAAAATCTTAATAGGTCCTGAAAAATAGATCCTGCCCTTGCCAAGAAGTTACTTGATACTCTCTGCTGATATAAAATATACATCTTTAATAAACAGTCCGGGAGGACCAGGTGAAATTAGAGGAGGGGAAATTCTTCCTACTCTGGCAGGACAAACTTGAGTGTGTCCTTGGGATTTTTCACAGGCTCTCCTGAACCCACTCCACGCTGGAAGATTTAGCAAAATCACCTTTTTCTCCGCTTGGCCGGCGATCACATAGGGTCGTGTTCTTTGCCCCGGGAGTGATCTGCTTTGCCAAAGGCATTCAGGAGATAAATACTCCTAGTAAGGAACACTGTATTTACTTCTGTTTGGTTATTTTTAGAGAATAAAAAGCTATAGCTTTTATGTCACAGGATCAAATGTCCGGGGACGGGGAGTGTGCGGGGGGCCAGTAGGCCTCCCAGCAAATTGCAGCATAAAACCCCAAACCTTCTGATGTCGGAGGGGACCTGGGTCTGTCCGGCGGGGATGGAGGGAGGGCAGGCCCTGTAACCAGTGGGTGTACCTATGTCCTTCCGTCTCTGTCCCCCTGTTTGTTCCAGCCAAATATTCAGTCTGGAGGGTCTGGAATAACCGGCTTCATCATTTTGACTCAAGTCGGGATTGTGACTTGCCGAGCGGTGTGTTTGTTTTAGGACGGTGTCTATTTTTAGGCCCGACTTGGGTGGACAGATTTGAGTGTGGGTTTTGATTGCTGGTGGCGGAGATGTTGGTATATACATGAGAGTGCGTGATTGAGAAGAGAGACATTTGGTGGAAAATTTTCAAGTTTCCTCACCTTCTCGGACACACGGAAGCCAAATGAAGTGGTCTGGGGGCCGGCTCGAAAGAGCGTGGCGAGGTGGGTGTCGGGTCTGGGCCTGCCTGTGGCCCATGAGAGGAAAGCAAGGCCCCGTGCAACTCAACATGTAAAGGAGCCCCCCCCCCCTTCCCCCACGCGCCCCCCCCCCAGCACACGCACATATACATATGCATGGCCAAGTGTATCTCCATCAAATCATTCAGCCACTCCAGTTTTCCCTTAATCTGCTTTCCCAAGGCAAGTGGACAAAGTTGCTAAACCTTCAGTCTCAATGGCGTCAGCTGACAGGTTCTGATTCTGTAAAGGACTGAATGAGCACAAGTCCTAAAAATAGACAGAGGATTTTGAAGATCCTAATTATGAAATCTCGGCCTCCCAGGCCTCCTGGGCTGTGGGTGACTTTGATCTGGAGTATTTCGGTAGCAGACGCACATCGCCCCTTGCTGGGTTGTGTGCGTGAGTGTGTGTGTGTGGAGGTGTCTGTCGGGCTGAGTTCAGCTAACCCCACTCTCCAGCCGGGAGACGAATCTTTGAATCAGTGCCCACCACCCACCCCCCTCCCCCTCCCAGTTGTGGGAAGCGGACGCTGCTTCTCATTTATGGAAATTCCTCTCCTTTATTGTCATCTTTTGGTACCAACGTGGAGGAGACGACGCTGGGCTTTCGAATTAGTCACGGCCTTGCCTTCGGGGACCCTCTGTGTCTTGATGCACGACGGCTCAGCTGACCGTCCCCAACTCCACGCCACGCGGGCCCTGAGGAACTGCAGGGGACCCAAAGGAAGAGATGATTTGGGGACCCCGGCACATTTTGCCCGATTGGGTTGCCCAGCGAGGAGGTGGCCCTGATCGTGTTCTGCCGCCTTGCCACGGCGTGACAGCAGGCAGGGACACACGGCCTCAGCAGGGCAACCGGTTACCTCAGGGTGTGAGTGAGGAGGGACGGTTGAGGGACAGCGTTCTCACGGGGTACAATCCTTACAGGACGCCGAGGCCCGCTTTGTCTGCTGGCCTGCATTTTAATCAGCGGCCTCCAAGGTTTGGGAAGCAGATGAAGGGTCTGCTCCCAACATGGTGTTTGCCGAGAAAGGACACGGGAGAGGAAGCAGGGAAGGAACTGCTACGGGTCCCCCCTCCCCCGTACCTTGAAATCTGAGGGGCTCTTTTGGGTTCTTGATGGCTTTGAGCTTTGGTCCGACGAGGCCACATTGGACTGGCAGCGCCCCCTCCCCCGCTCCTGGCTCCCGTACCTACTGAGTGGGGGTCCGTCCTAGCTATGGCGTCCCAAATTCTCATTCTCCCTCTTGGCTGAGAAAACAGGTAGGTTTTCATAATCACCGCTTCCTTGCAAAGCTGGATCCGAGGGAGAACTTTATAGCGATCATGTGCGTAATCCTTTCACGATTTATCCATCATCGTACGGACCCAAATGCCCTTTTAAACATAAAAGCAATTGAGTTTAACAGTTTGGAGGTCTGAGTGTATTCGCAGTAACCGATTGGCTCTCTCTGAAGGCGCACCTGATGTGGAATAGATTTGTCCCCCAAAAGGGGAAGACCCTCAACGAACACCCTAACACAGGCTCACCTTGTGACCAAGCAGGTTGGTGGTGTTCTGCTCTTTAAAGCTCAGCGGTCCAGAGACCTCAGCCTAATGGCTGGTGGGATCCACTGGCCGACCCTGAAGCCTCGGTCTCTGTCTCCTTTCCCACCTTCTCCCTCTCTGTGCAAGATCTTGGGCTCCTCGTGAAATGTTTGGCCCTGGGATCCCCAACCTTTCAGCGGCCCCTGGCTTTCGGGGTTGCAGGCTGACTTATCTGTGCCAGGGTTTGGTTTTGCCTTAGGAAATGTGCCAGAGAGTGGTTCAGGGAGACAGGGAGACCCTTTGGCAGAGACCTATTTGGGGCCTATTGCTGTGGACTTCTTTGGGAAGTCGAGTGCTTTAAAGACCGCCCCCCTCCTCCTCACCGCCACCGCCCCGGGAGGGAGGGAACCAGGTCTTGCTTTTATCCTGCATGTCTCACAAAAACAAAAAACAAAAACCAAAAAAACCCCCAAACGATCTCCACGGTTAGTCAGAAATAGACGGTGATTGTCAGACTTTGGAGGAAGCGTGGACTAACTTTGGTACTGAGGCACTCGGTGGCCCCTGTCTCCCCCATTTCCCCCTGCCGGCAGCCGGTCTGGTGAGAACCGAGTGGCTCGTAGATCGATTCTGAGGATTTAAAATTAGGTTTCCCTTTTTCTCGCTGGTAATAATTGAACAAGTGTCGGGGCACCAAGATTTAATTTGATCATAAAGGTTGGGTCCAAAGGGTCTCTGGGCCAACACGGGCTCGGGCCTTTCTGACGCAGCTGGCTTTGCATGGCGTGCCCCGGAGTTGAGCGAGGGCCCCAGTGTGGTGTCCCTGCTTGTATTTGGGAGCTCCTGGAACGTGAGGTGACAGTTAATGAGTGAACCCCTCCACACACACTTGCACACACATGTGCACGGGCACACACACACACACACACACACACACACGCACACACATATCCATTGCTCCCTGTGCTTCCAGTCATCCAGGGCAGGGTAGGGTGTCAAAAAGATAGGACCCTTTTCAGTTACCGTGGAGCAGTGTTTTCAAACGCCCTTGGATCTTGGAACACAAGCATTGTCGAATGATTGGCAACGACCACCAGGAGTAAAATACTTCTGAGGGACCATCTTATGATCAGAGAGGGGGCGGGGAGTCCGAAGAAAACATAGCCTGCTTTGAAATCTCCTAAGCTCAGCCTTCCTGCGAAAGCGAGGGTTGGTTGGGAACTCACAGAGAAGTAAGTGGGTGCTGCCCTGTCTGCGTGGGCTGTCGGAAGGGTCCTTTTGCAAATGTTAGGACCCGAGAGGCCTGATATGTATATCCTTGCTCTCTTTGCCTAGGAGTTGGAAGGCGAGAGAAAAACATCCCTCGGTGGGAAGCCTGGATGGAGGTTGGGGTGCGGTTGATTTTCTCAGAGAGGGTAGTTAGACGGGTGGGTGGAGCGGGGAGAAGTGGGTCCGTATGAGTCGAAATGTTATTTACCGATACTTGGGATTCAGGAGTGGAGAATAATTTGTCAGTGTGGAAGTCATTCCCAGAACACTTCCTGGGTGAGTCTGGGGGTGACTGAATTGCTCGGGGGCTGTCGTTGGCCATCACGAAAGCACACAAAGTTCCTGCTTTGAGCCTCCACATGGACCCAGATTTTGGGGGAGAATCTAGATGTGGAGGGATCCAGCACGGGACTGGTGACCGAAATGGTGGGCGTCTTAGCAATCAGAGCCCGGTTTTGGTTAGGGGGTGGCTGAGGCAGGCGCATGGGGGTGGGGGGCAGAGGACGAAGACTCAGACGGACACTGGGTGGGTCAAGCCCTTGTAAAGTGCCTGTGGCCACCTTCTGCAGAGGAGTTGACCCCATGTGGCCCCCTACAGATGCACGGAGTTTCGCAGAGGGGCCTGGACCTTTCCATTAAAGAGGGACGATGGGGGTGGGGAAAAAGGAGTGACCTCTCCCCTGGTGACCCCATAAGGTGACCACTGAGGCTTTCGTCCCAGCACCCAACCCCTTTGGGGATAACCTTGCCTTTCACAGACCTCGCAGGCAGGCCCCAACTGCCTGGAAACGCAGGCAGTGTCCTCCTACACAATGTATATTTTTTTCCTTTTTCTGAATGGTAGGCAAAAAGGGAAGGCAAGTCAGTTGATGAATTCAGCAAGAGGAAGCCAAGTGGGGAAAGGAGCCGCGGAGATTCGGGTCTCCTTTTTCTTCCTCTTCCGGAGGGAGACCCACGGTCCAGCCATCAGCAGCCTTTAATGCTTTTGTAGCAAGGCCTAATAGGCTCAAAACAAATTGACCATTTTCATCCCCTGCAATGTAACTTTTGGTGGTGGTTTAGTATTTGAGGGAACGGAGGCTGTAGACCAAAATTTGGCTTTTTTAAACACGAGCAATTTCACGATCCTTATGCCGTGACTATTTCTAAATTGTCTGGGCATAAAGCTTTGGATGCCTTTTGCCGGTTTCTGCTTGTGCACACACACACACACACACACACACACACACACACACGTGCATACACAGGCCTGAGAAGTCTTAATAAGAAATGAACAAATAAATGGTTTTTTTCCCCCCAAGAAGAAGCTCATACAAAGTTTTGGCTCCTTTCAGTTTTAAGTAGAGGCTTACTGATCTCCGTGTGGTCAATTTTTGCCGAATTTGTAATCCTGTCAGGCCTCCGGGAGAGGCATGATTAATTTACTTGTACGTTTCACTATTTTGGGTCGGTTTAGTTAATAAGCATTTATTTTGTGCTCAGTGTGGAAAGCATTTTGCTGGGATTATAATTGTGGGTGCGCGTGCGCGGGGGCCCCGCTCCCCAAGACGGAGCACAGACCCCCGGTTGCAATTCCCATCACCTCCCCAGGATAGGAAGAGAGGGTGAGTGGCCCCTTCAGCCATCACTTGTGGGGTGGTGGGGAGCGGAGGGAGAAAAAGCCCAGTTGTCCGGCAAACCCAGCCTCCCAGAGCCTTGGAGACATGGGTTTCTTCCTGGTGCCTTGGTCCCTGGAAAGTTTTCGAGCATTACTTCTGTTAATTGCCTGGGAGCTGAGTCCTGCCATGGAGAAGACTGACGAATCGTAAACCTTTTTGGAGCGCCCTCCATGCTGCTTCCTTGACAAATGGAGCTGCTGGGGGTGTGCGCGCGCGTAACTTTTCAAGAAATGCATGGCTTGACTTCCAAAGAAGGAAGAAAAAGTATGCATGAGTCTCAAAAGCTGGGACAAGGCAAAACAGAGCCAAACAGCCCTCAGCTTTGACCTTTCTGATCACTTGAGTCTCAGAACGGAAGCGTGTGTCCTCTTGATGGTGAGGGCTCTTCGGCAGGGCGGCTCGGGGTACCCCCCCTTCCTCCCTGGGCTCCCCACAGCCTTCCCGGCTCTCTGCTTCCAGATGATGGGTTAAAATTCCACTTCCATTGTTATTTGTTTTTTAAAAGACGGGTTTCGGCCATCACAGTTTTAGAGCGAATGATTCCCTGCCCCCCCCCCCCCCGCCCTTCCCCGCCAAGACCCCATTTGCTTAATTCCTTGTACATCGGTTTCCACCGAGGGCCTTGCCTTTGCGGAACGAGGGCAGGACAGGAGTATTTTCGGCGTGGAGCCAGCCCGAAATGAACCTGAGTCACCGAGGAAACAGGCATTTGGAGAGATGAGGATACAATTTCTTTTTTTATGTGGGCCCGTTAAAGTCTAATGGACATTGGTGTCTGGCCTTAAATTTGGAGAGGGTCTTTATCTAACCCTTAAAACTAGAGTCGTTTCCTGTAGTTACGACACCCCAGGCTAGACCACTAAATCTTCCAGAAGCTCATCTGGAAGATGGTGGTGGGAGGGGGTGGGAGGGATGGAGGGGCACACCTGTTACCTGTATCAGCTATAATTATGCCATTTCTGGACTCCTGGTTTGAAAGGAAGAATTTATGGACCCAGCAAAGCCGGAAGAGAGCGGCCCGAGGCGTTCTGGCTCCTGGCAGTGAAATCACAGCCACCGCCCCGCCACCCCCCAGCTCCGTGCCCATCACAGTCCCTACATCTCTTTAATGAATTAATTTAGCTCCCCGACATTTGGTATTAAGTAAGTAGCTATTTTGGGAATCCAAGAAAGAAAGAACTGGAAGACTTTTTTTTTTTTTTTTAACTGTTTGGAAAAAAGAAAAAGTATTGCATTTTGAAGTTGGAGACGCCTGAACATCCAGGCACGCTGGTGTGGAGCAGGACACGTTTGGTGGGACGTGGCAGGACGTGGCAAAGAGGACTGGCCCCGTCCCTGCTCTGTTTTGCTTTGCTACGGAGGGTTTTTTTTTCCGTTGTTAAGAACGAAGGAGGCCACAACCCCCAAACTCCATGCATTTTGTTTGGAAGCATTGTTTAGATTACTCTCGCTTTTCAAATTGAGAGGAACTTAGTTTAATGGGAAAATAGCAGTATTACTCTCTTGGCGTGTTTGCTTTAGCGTTTAAAAATAGTTTGTTTTCATATCCTGAATTTCATCCTTTCCTTGTTTGCTCGTCTGATGGAAACCCGTGAGAGTGTGTGCGTGTGTGTGCGTGTGCGTGTGTGTGCGTGTGTGTGCGTGACACCAGCACACACATCTCTACACACGCAGCCACGCAAATGGTTGCAATCGTGCAGCCAAAGACCCGTTGCGATTTTACAGCTGCCTAAAGGGACCCGGAGCATTTGCTTTTAACTTAAACCATCTTGTCCCCTCTCTCCCCCACCGGTACCCCACTCCTAACCACCGCCCCCCGCCCTCAGTCTCCCTCAGCAATATTTATTTCTTCCTTAAAAAGGGACTGCCAGGCCTGTTTGCTAAGGTCCCTGTTGGAATAGATTTTCAGGGGTTATGTATCAAATGTGTTTGAGGGGGATTTCAGCCCTCAGCCTGGTCGTCCCAGTACTAATGGTAGCAGGGACCTATTAGAGAGAGGCAAAGAATATTGTAAATGGCTTATGCAGAAAAACCATTTAGATAAAAATGCAATTTTCCCTTCTGCATAGAGTGCAAAGAATTAATAGCACATTCTTTCTAAATGGGTATTTTTATATTATATTTTCCTCCTAATGAAATTCTTTTCCCAAACAGGGGTATGTTTCATTTTAAACTTTAGAGTAAAATTGATCTGTTTTTAAGCCTGCAAAGAAACTGGTGTCCCGGATTTCAGGAGGCCCCTTCCCTGCTCCCCCTGCACCCAGGATTTTTTGAAGTTAGGTCATGCAGGAGGATGGAGAGAAATGGTGATTCTGTCACAAGGAGAAGGGCTGGGTTTGCTCACATTTTCTTTTTCCTTCCTTCTTCCTGGGGTGGGTTTTGGGGGGCGGTGTTTGGTGGTTTCCACAAGTACGGAAACTGGTCTTGAAATTCGAGCTGTTCGTGCCGGGCACCCCTCGCCCCCTTAGTGCCCTCCCCCCCTCCTCCCCTCCCCTGGGGAAGTTCCCCAGCATCCTGTCTCCCTGACTCGCAGGTGCCCACTCTCTGCTCCCCAGTATGTGGGGGCTGTGCGAGGGGATGCTCTTAGCCCCTGAGCACATGCTGAGGAGGGGTCCTGTGGGCCAGCTCTCTGCCAGGGCCTGTGTGGCCATTTTGGGGGTGGAGTGAAAATTCAGACCTTCTTAGAAGGCCTGCTTCATGCATTCCAGCAGAAGCTTGCGGCGGCCTCGTTGCGGAAAGTCTTTGAGAGCTTATGGTTCTGGCTGCCATCGGCTGGTGTCTGCTGACCCAGTTTTTCCTGCCCGGGTGTGCATATGTGGAGATACTGTGTGGACTTGTGTTGGCAACTTAGACGTGCGGTGTCACGATAGGTGAACATCTTAAAACACACGCTTGTAGTTTTCACTGTTGAAACAGCGCTGAGGGGGCGCCTGGGTGGCTCGGTCGGTTGAGCATCCGACACTCGATTTCGGCTCACAGTTCCGTGGGTTCGAGCCCCGCATCGTGCCCTGCGCGGACAGTGCGGAGCCTGCATGGGGTTCTCTCTCTCCCTCTCTCTCTGCCTCTCCCTGGCTCTCTCTCTCTCAAAATAAATAAGCTTAACAAAATAATAAAAAAAGAAACAGCGCTAAGGGAAACATTGAGGTAAAATTTTAGACCGGGAAAGGACTTCTTCCAGTTTTGTGCCCCTTCTCCCAGCCTTTGCCAGCTGAGATAGCCAAGGCCCAGAGAGGGCAAGCAACCTGGCCATGGTCACACAGCACAGCTGCAGAATAAGGATTGGACTACAGCTAACCCTTGGCCTTGACCTTGCCTTACTAGCTCTTGACCTCCTGATTTTGCCTGGCTAGGCCTTGTGTCAACTAGGGCTGGGGACCTCTGAAACCAGAAGTCTCTAGAACTTCTGTAGACAGCACTGTGACACATATTCCCGATGACAGCCACACTTACTCCCTTTCCTCTTACGGAGGTAGGTGTCGTTTAGGAGACAATTCCTGACCTTGGGGAAGCCGCAGTAGCACTGGATCCCGCCAGACGAGCGGTCTGGGTCTCGGGCCTGGGGCTTTGACTCTTCTGAGCTGTGTGACCGTAGCCACCTTTCGCTGCTTTTAGCTTGGTTTCCTCCGAACATTGAGCAAAGCGAAAAAAGTAGTCCCTACCTCCTAGAAGTGTTGTGCGAGCTAAATCCGACGATTTTAGCTGAATAAGGCAAAATAGGGTGATCATAATGATGTGGTTAGGAACACAGGCTCTGGAGCCCGACTCCCTGGGTTCAAACTCCAGCAGCTCCCATTTCCTGGCTGTGTGACCTTGGTAGGCTGCTTAACCTCTCTGTGCCTCTGTTTCCTAATGGGCGAAAGGGGACACCAATCATTCCTATCTCACGGGGCTGGGAGATTCGGCGAGTTAATATATACACGAGCAGATACGCAGAAGACTGCCTGTCACAAAGGAGGCACTGTGCCAGCACACGGCTTTTATTGACCGCCTACTGTATGCCAGATGTTTCATATGCACGATGCTTGGATGTCCAGCTTGGTGTTGCCGCTGTGGTTTTTGTCCCATCTTGGGGACGAGACGACGAGTCACAGAGAGGCCGTGTGTGTGACTTGCCCTCTCCCATCAAGTGGTGCAGGCTGGAGGGCACCCAGCCCCGGCTGTGCATCTGGCGCTTAGCACGGGGCCGGCCCCTGGGAACGTGCTCAGTAAATGTTGCAGGGTCCTTGGGCACGGCTGGGCTGGGACTCCCTGCTCCCGCAGCCACGATCTCGGGCCTCGTTGCCGGACCCTCTCCTTGTGTGGGGCGGTCAGACCCCCGTGGACCGCGGTGGGCTGGTCCCCGCCTGGTGCGGTCAGCCGCGGTCAGGCACGGGCTGCTGGCGGTAGGAGAGCAGCGCTGTGGTATTTTTCTTCCTCCTGACGGCTCTCCCCGGGCGCTGAAGGAACAGTTCCCTGATATGCGTGAGTAATGGTCAGCCTTCTCATTGAAGGAATTCATGAGATGAGCCGGTCCCCGGCCTCCGAGCACTTTGCCAGGAGCCTGCGCCAGCCATAAACAATTTGAGAGCCGGCGATAAAATATTAAACCCTTGTGTCTGGCACCTCAGGTGGGGACTCGGGAGCCTGGCAGACTTGGGCTGAATAGAGAGAGAGAGAGAGAGAGAGAGAGAGTGAAAGCGAGGGTGCGAGAGCTGGCTGTCGAGGCCTGAGTTCGAATCCCAGACCCGCTGCTGGTGCGCGGCGTGACCTCGGGCAGGCGGTTTGCCTCTGTGAGCCTCAGTTTCCTCACCTGGCACACGTGTGTAATCCCTTTGCCCCTCTATTAAGATGGTTGCTGTGGGGGTCAATGAGCCCTGTGCCCTGCGGGGACGGTGAGCAGCGGGGGCGGGGGGTACGTTGGTGAGACCAAAGGCTTTGGAATCAACTGGAGGGGAGTCACTCTCTGTTCCCACATTGGTCAGGTCACGGCGCCTCCCCCAGCCTCAGTGGCCTCGGCTATATGCTGGGGAGAGGAAGACACCTCCCTCAGGAGTCTGGCCGTGCTCCTCACCTGGGGATGATGTGACACCCGCTCCCCTACCCCCCATTGCTTGGCAATGTCTGGAGATGTTTCTGGTTGTCACAACTGCAGAGAGGGAAGCCGTTACTGGCATTTAGTGGGTAGAAGTCGGGGCTGTTGCTAAATATCCTACGATGCGCAGGTCCCTGCCCCAGTCCTCTCCGGAGAAGAATTACCAAGCCCCAAATGTCAAATGTGCCGGTGCGGAGAAACCCTGAACCATGCTGAGTGAGGGATTGGGAGGGTGGAGGGCTGGGGTTCAAAATAATCAACACATGATAGCCAGGTCTGGATTCCTTTTTTTTTTTTTTAATGTTTATTTATTTATTTTGAGAGAGAGAGAGCAGGGGAGGGGCAGAGAGAGAGAGGGAGAGGATCCCAATCAGGCTCCATGCCGTCAGCACAGAGCTGGACGCGGGGCTTGACCTCACAAAGTGTGAGATCATGACCTGAGCCGAAGTCAGGAGTCAGAGGCTTTACCGACTGGGCCACCCAGGCGCCCCTGGCCTAGTCTGAATTCAAAAGCCCCTGGCATGTGTATTTATTCAACACACGTGAATGAAACACTTAGCCTGTGGTAACACTGTCCTAGGTGCTGGGATGCAGCCAGGGTCCAGGCGGACCATTCTAGGAGAGTGGACAGACGGACGGGCACACAGCAAAACAGGCAGAATGATACAGCAGGCAGGACCGGGTATGGAGACTTAAGAGAAGGGGGCGTGCACGAGAGTTTCTAGGCTGGGCCACCAGGGATGCCTCTGTGGGGTGGTGACAGGTAAGGGAGACGCTTGAATAATGAGAAGGGACCCGCCAGTGTTGTGCTGGTAACTGCCCAACACCCGGCTCTCTGGGGGAGGAGGGAGGAAGTTCTGCTCAGTAGCGTTCGCCGATTCCCTAGGCGGAAATACTCCCAACCGTGGCCGACTTCAGCCCTCGGCCGGCATGCAGAATCCCTGAATATTGAACAGTTTCCACATCCTGGAGCGAGCCCTGTCAGGGTGTGCACGGATGGGCTTCCAGCTGGGGGCACGGCAAGTGCGGGGGCCGGGCCTGAGGCAGGACGGAGCGGGCAGTGTCCCTGGGGCAGGGGAGGGGCTGGTGAGCAGGGAGAGATGGTCCAGGCAGGCAGGGGCTGGGCCACTCTGGGCTTATCATCACGATCAGGTCAGGAGTGTGGATGACAGGGAGCCTGGGGAGGGCGTTGGGCGCCAGAGGGATGGGATCTGATGGCACATTGTAGATGTGCAATTAACAGGGGTTGCATCTGAGCCCAGAGTCTCTGAGACAATGTTGGGTTCCCTTCTCTTTCTTCACGCCCAGCCCCTTCTGAGGAGGCAGAAACTCTCTTCCCCTGGTTTGGCAGCACTGGGGCCACAGGTTAGGGCAAAGGGGCATGTTCCCCCTCCCTCCCCCCCCCAGGACAAGGCACTCGAAGCCCAAGGGGAGTGCTCAGCCTGCCACAGGTGGGGGGCGTGGGGGATGTCCGTCCGCTCCCTGATCTGGGCAGGCCACGATTTATGTCCCGGCCCAGGGAGACTCTGTTTCCTTCTCTTCCCAGGCATTGTTCTCCATGCCTGACAGAGGTCACCCGGGCAGGAAAGGCACAGGCCCTGCCGAGGCCGGCCTGAGGAGGTGCAGAGGGCTGAGCCTCTGGGTGACCTGGGCCTGGCGTCCACCTTCTGGAAGCTTTTCTTTTGCTTTCCTCCCTGACTCTCTGAGCTGCAAAGCAATTGTAACAGGCCACAGTCACCGGGCACCAATCATACCAAGCCCCATTTTATAGATGAGGAAACTGAGGCTCAGAGAGGCAGAGTGACCTGCCCAAGGTCACCTGGCTAGGAGTGGGGGCAGAGTGCAGGTTCACCCCTGGGCCCATCTGACTTGGAATCCCATGCTCAGGACCGCTAAGGACAAGACAGGAAGCTGATTTCTTACCAACAGGTGCCTGAAATAGAACGGGCTCCTGGTCTCGCCCTCTATTGGCAAATGTCAGCCACACCATTGACTATTGAGATCTTCACCGTTGGTTCCCCGCAAGGTTGAAGGGGCAGTGACCTGGGGGCGGGCAGGTGACTTGGTGTGACTGGGGCAAGGCCGTGCAACCTGGCTGAGCCTCAGTCTGCCTGTCTGTCAAATGGGTCAATACTGGTATCTTCTGGGAACCCCATAGGCAGGGACTATCTGCCTGTGTATCTGTCACCTACTTTCTCTGTGCCCTGCACCATGCCAGAACCATAGCTGTGAACAAAGCAGGCACCATGCCTGTTGGGGGAGGGAATTACCCAGGAAACACAGGTAAAACGAACAATCGTTAATGTTCTCTAGGAAACCGGCCAGTGTAAGGAAAGAGGGTCTGGGGTGGGCCTGCTGGGGTGCCCAGGATGGCTGGGCAACTCTGACGTATGTATGGAGACCAGAATGAACACCATGTGATAGCTCTCCCAGCCGCTTGGTGGCCAGTAGGTGCCCAGTGACTGAATGAACAAAGGCTGGGGCTCTGTCAGATGCAGGGGTGCCTCCTGCCTGGTCCCAGGGCTGGGGGCTGAGTGCCACCCCAACAGCCCTGAGACCTGGGAGGGCTGTGAGGGTTTTCCTCCAGAGGGACTGGGGTGAGTAGGGAAGGGAGGGCGCCCTGGACACTGGAATTCTTCGTCCCCACCCCACTGGCCCCATCACCATCCCCAACACTGGTCCTCACCAGCCCCTCCTTTCCATGGGTCATGCTTGCCTGAGACCCAGGGGTCTGGGACACAGCCCCTGTCTCACCTGAGGCTTGTTACCGATGCCAGCGCCCCCCCCTGACCTGGGTGGGCCGTCACAGGGTGCCCGAATCTCTTCCATTAGTCCCCTGACTGCTGGCCTTCAGCGCTGGCTTTTACGCCCCAGAGATCAGGGAGGAGGACAGCACACGAAGTCTGGGCCAGCACTGCCTCCCTCTGGACCTGTCCCTTCACCGCCCTGGGCCTCCGTGTCCTCATCTGTTTTTTTGGGTTAAACAGGGTCTTAGTGAGGATTACAGGAGTTAATGAATTTACCCAGCATTCGGCACATCCTAGAGGTCACTAAATTCTGACATAAAGATGGGCCTTGCACCCGCCCCCCCCCCCCAACCGGCAGGAGGAATCGGGAGCCTTCAAGGGGAAAGGGCAACACGCTGCAGGAAGTAGGTGGGGGGGGGGTGTCCCTTTACCAGGCGACTCAGTTTCCAGCAGGCAGAGAGCAGTTTGCAGGGTCTGGGAAGGTGATCCTAGGTGCCGTGACGGGTGGAGATGGTGGCCGCTGTGTTGGGCAAGGATTCCCCAGACGGCTGGGGGTTTTAGAACACAAGGCAGTGAGAAAACGGATCCGTGATAGGAATCGTGCACTTTCCCGGAGCCCCTTGGAGTTTGCAAGTACCCTGGTCCCACGCACCCACTTCGTAGGTTCCCTGTTAGTGCAGGGCTTAGAAAACCAGTCCCTTGCTAACCTTAGAAACTTTTCTAGCAATTACGGCAGCAACGCTAACAAAGAATGTAAAGAGTATTAATCACATTTTGACTCTGTAGGCGGACAGTGACGTGTTTCCATGGGCTGTTAGGAGACATACCGTGAGTAGCCCTTACAGACCGTGCCTGGCCGCCAGGAACCTGCTACGTTGTCGTCGGCCTGGGTCGCCGACTAGGGACAGAAAAACCGTGTAAACCTGGAGGACTTTTCATCTTGCTGGGGTTTCCTCTCCACGTGACGCTGAGCAAGCTCGTCTGCTCGAGTTTTCGGCCTCAAGCATTAATTTACGGTTCAATCAAACAAAAGTGGGGTGGAGAAGAGTGTGGGTAGGAAGTAAACTCCTATCTGCCCAGGGTGGGGTGGGGGAGGGACAGAGAGAGAGGGAGACAGAGGACGGGAAGCCAGCTCTGGGCCGACAGCAGCGAGCCGGACCAGGGGCTCGAACCCTGAGATCCCCTGAGATCGTGACCTGAGCCAACTGAGCCACCCAGGCGCCCCCCTTCCTTGCATTTTAAAAACCGGCACAAAGACTCTTTGCCCTCCAGTCCCTGGGGGACAGAAAAATATCCCCAGCTGTGGTTCCCCAGGTGTTTGCTCTGTCTCCCAACCCCCACCACCCCTTTTTTCAACCCTCTCCCTTTCATTCCTGGAACAATGTCCTGGCCAGTTCCTTTGGGTTCCTCCACATTCCCTGCCAAAAACAAAAACCATTCTTAACCCCAGATGACCAGGCCTGCAGTCGTTTTTGTCTGGTATGTAGCATCCACCTGGGGTTGGGGGGGGCATGCATGCTTCCAATTTATATTCCAGCGTGCCAGCCTCAAGGGGGGCAGGGGCCGGAGGAGAAAAGGCCTCGAGGGCCAAGAGTCCAGAATCACCAGATCTCAAAAGAGGAGTGGGTGAGGCAATGCCGGCCAGCTCAGGGGTCTGAGGCCAGCCCCGGGGATGTGAGCGTGAGGGGATTCTGGGTCAGGCCAGGCCCCTGGCCCTTCCCACCCCCCCTGCCCCCCGAGCCCCACTCCCCTACTTGTTAGCCACGTTGTGGACTTGGGATTCTGCTCTGTATTCTATTTGGTTATTATTATATTTTAATGAGGTCAGACTGAAAATCCATCTGTCTGGGCCTGCCTGCCTAGGTTTGAAGGCAATTAAACTGGAGACTAACCTCTTAATTAGGGTTTCCCTGTGTAAATCTCGTTTGATAAATTCCTTATCATCTTTGGCTTTAACTACAGCGAGGCCTCGAGAGGGGATTGAGCACCCCACCCCCCCGGGACCCCTGAGTGAATCCCCCCCACCCCCCAAAGAGGCTTGCTTGCTCCGCAAACAGGGCTCCGCCAGCCAGAACCTCCCCCAGGAAGGACTGGGAGAGAGGCCCCTTTCAGGGTTAATTAATCAGAAAATTTAGTGGTGCCCTGTGATTCCGGAGAATTTGTCTGCCACCTTTTTTATTCTGTTCTCCCCTCTCTGCCTCCCTTCTAGGTCTTTCTTTAAAAAAAAAAAAAAAAATTTTTTTGGCGGGGGCGGGGGGGGGGCGGTGAACTGGACTCTACGAAAGGAAATCTGCAGCCCCCCCCACCCACCCCAGTCTTTCCTTGCCACCCCCCACCCCTACCACCACCCAACCTGTTTGTCTGTGTGGATGGTTAAATTTTCTTCCTTCCCTTTTTTTAAATGCAAGTGCGGCTGGGAGTGGAAATGTCAGGGGTCAGGCTTCAGGCAGCAGGGAGCAGGGCAGCGGTTTTTAGCTTCTGTCTTTGCCATTTGGGAGAAATCGGAGCCGAGCTTAACCCTTTGGAGCCCAGCCCCTGCCTGTGGGTATGGGTGCTTCTTCCTGCTGTCTTCGCTAGAGTCAGGAGGCTCCAGTTTTTAGAGTGTTGGCGGGGGGGGGGGGGGGGAACCGAGGCCCTGGAGGCCGTGGTGACGTGCTGAGTCTCCCATTTGGTACCAGGCAGGGATGGGACTAGGGCCCTTCTTCTGAACCCTGATCCCTAGAGCTCTCTGGGGCCCAGTAGGAGGACGGGACTGACTCAGAGGTGGCGTTTGGATTCCTTGAGAGGCCAGCCTGTGCCAGAGCCTTCTCTGAGTCACCCATGGCATCCTCACGCCCCTGTGAAGCAGCTGCTTCTGTGGACCCATTTTACAGATGAGGTGAGTGAGGTGCAGGGGTGGGTGTGGCTGGCAGGTGGCAAAGCTGGAGCTGCACCCCCATCTTTCCGCCCACCAGGCCAAGCTGCCCCTCCCCCCCCCCCCCCGCCCCACTAGTCCATGGAAATAGTACAGAGTTCGTGCCTGGTGACCAAAGGTCTCCATCGTCTGTGGAGTTATCCGAGGGCAAGGGTCACATAGATGGTCTGTAAAATGGGGCTCAGGAGAATGCGCGTGTGGCTGAGGCGGTGTCAGGGTGATATGGGGTCAGGTCAGCGGCTTAGGTCAGCACCTGGCAGAGCTGCTCCCAGCACATGAGGTCCATATGGTAATGGCCACAAATACTCTCTTCGAGCCTCGGTTTTGTCATCTGTGAAGAGGGCACGATGGCAGCATCCACCTCGGGGTTCTGTGGCTACTACATTCACTCATGCCCGTAACCCGACTGCTCACAGCTGGCAAGACTTGGTGCATATTAACTTGTTATTGATTTGTAATCCCCTAATTACCCTGAATGCGGGGGGTGGAAAAACTATAGGCAACCACAAACTCCCAAAGAAACCCCTTGGCACCTGTGTGGATAGCCAGGAGTGTGAGGGTTTCCGGTGGGAGCCGGTGAGAGCTGGGAGCGGGGTCGGGGGGTATGCAAGGGGCTGACTTCAGAGCCTAGGCCGTGTGGCCCCGGGGAAGTCACCCCACCTCTCTGTGCTCTGGAGGTGGGAGGGCATGCCAGCTTCCTCCGTCCACGAGGGGAAGGGGTCCGGACCTTGAATCTGCAGGGGGAGCAGAGGGGGATTTGCGTCATGCCTTTGCCCTTAACTGGGCAGTGGCTCTGGGATCCACTCTGCTGGCCAGGCCTCAGTTTCCCTGCCTGGAATGGGTAAATCTCAGCGAAGCTTAGAGGAAACGACATGCCCAGATGTTTCTGTAGCCTCCAACAAAGCTGTTCAGACGTCAGAGATTATTATTAGAATGATAGAAAGTGGGATCATGTCTCTGCCGAGTGGAGGGAAATCTGAACACACGGGACACTTGGAAGCTTCGGGTCTGCCCCGAGACCGTTTGCTCGGCGTCTGTTTCCAAGAGGGTGCCGTGGGGGTGGGGAGAGATCAGAGGACCAAGGTGATGTTTGAATCTCAGCGCAGCCGTTTTGCTGTGTGGCCTTGAGTGAGTCAGGTTGCTACTCTGTGCCTCGGTTTTCTCCTCTATAAAATGGGCATAGCACATTTCTCGCCTCGTGGCGGGGGCTGTGAGGACTAGGTGACGTGAGGTATTTGGGGGTGCCAGCCTGGGCTCCCACTGATGCCATGCATTTGGTCCCTGGTCACCAGTCACCGTGGCAACGGCTCAGGCTGAACCGAGCCTAGAAAGGTCTTTGGAGCTGCCTGAAGGGGAACTTGAATTCTCCCCTTGCCGGCCTGTGGCCTCCCATCCTCCCTCCCTCTGAAACCGAAGCCCAGCATCTGTTTCCCCAGGAGCTGTTTAATATTCTGCTGGGGTAAAATGAACTCATCGGAGCCACCCGAAAACAGCTAAATGAACCCCCGGCGCCCGCGGCCTTTCAGAGCGGCTCCAGACCGCCACCCCCCCACCCCCAGACCTCTGGGAGGCTGGCAACCACAGCAGCTGTGAGAGAGGGGCCCCCTTTTCTTCTTGGTGCCCCGGGGGAGCCTGTGCCCCCAAATGGGGCTCCTGGAGGGCCGGGTGGAGAGCTAGAGCCTGGGGAGGAGCAGCCTGGGTTTCTCGGCCTGTTGGGGGCCTCATCTGTACTTCTTGGCTCGGAGGTTCTGTGTGTGGGGTCTCCTCGGGGAGGCTGAGAAAGCCAGGCCTTCCCCAAATTCTTCTTCCGATCCTCCCCCACCCCTGGCTCAGACGGGGTTCCGTGGAGACAGGAGGCCCCAGCTCGGAAGCAGCATTTCTTGATGACGATGATGGTAGTCGCGGTTGCCTCCGTGGAGCGCTTGCTGTCGTCTGGGCTACTTCGTCGACTCCTGGAAACCACTGTGGCAGTTCACCCATCTGACAGATGAGGAAACTTGGGCCCAAGAGGCGAGCTGGCCTGTGCAGGGTCATGCCCCCAGGAAGCGGCCGAGCAGGAATGCAGGCGATTCCAAGCAGGAATCTCTCCCCGATGGCGCGCAGATCTCTGCCCGGGATCCTTTGGGACCCCGTGGCGTCTTCTGCAAAGCAGTGGCGGTCGGGGGGTGGGCCCGTCATGCCCGCCTGCAGGGTTGTCCTGGGGTTGCGTGACTGCCGTGCCGCGGAGCGTTTCCCACGTGCATACAGTTGGCGCTCACTTACGTCATCGCCTGATTACCTTGCCCGTTGCCTGCTCCGCGCGTATGTCGGGGCCCTGTCTCTCCCTCATCCTGCCTGCCTGCCTGCCTGCCTGCCTCCTTTTTCTCACCCCAGCTACTTGGGAAAGCGAACGGTAACAAAGTGCTTCCAGGTAGAAGCTGAATTAATTTCATGTAATTATCCCTGATAAAATTAAATATTACTTGCAATTAGTCTTGGGCGATTTCTCTACTGAGAGGCGACGAGGCAGTGGGATAAAACAGGCCGAGCTGGTGCCCACCGGGCCAGGCGCCGGGCCTGTTGGCGGCTGGGCGTGAGCTGCCCGTGGAGTGGTGAGCTCTCCCCGAGGCCAAGGCTGAGAGGGCGTGGGGCGGTGGGCGGCCCTGGCTGAGAGGCTGCGTGTGCCCCCTCTCCCCCGCCCTTCCTTTATGTCTGAGGAGCCTCAGCGAGTACCGCTGGGCTTGGTGCTTCCAGCAGGTGGCCTGGCACGTGTCTCGACCCGCTTTTCCTGGAAGATCCCTGCGGGTCGACCTCCAGAAATGGAATCCAGACTTCCGCAGTTTCTGCCCAGCCGTGGGACTTTGGACAAATCACCTCCCTTCGTCGCGAGCCTCGGTGTTTCATTTGTAAAACGGGGGTAGTTTTGCCCCCTCGATGAGTTGGCGCAGGGGTCAGCAAACTTTTTCTGTGAGGGGTCGGATGTGAAGGGCTTGTGGCTGTGCCGGCCGCTCGGTCTCTCATTTCTACCTAACCTTGCTCTTGTCACGCGAAAGCAGTCATGGCATGTGGCACAGAGAAGCTGCTCAAGAAATGGAACCGGTTGGTCTTACCGTTTTCTGGACTCGAAATCCCTTTGACGGTAGATTTAAGCGTAAGCTAAAAACAGGTTTGGACTGTAAAGTCTGGCTGATAATCATTCCTTTTTACTGTGGATACAACATCTGCATGTATTTTTGAGTTCTTTGACCGAGGCAAGACCTATTACCCCCGTGGCAGGGAGACTAGACCCAGAGAGTGAAAGTGCCTTGTCCAAGGTCACAAAGCCGGGGAAAAGCGGGGGGGGGGGGTGCTGAGAGCATCCCTCGTTCTCCGCTTGGCCCAGGGCCTGCCTGGGAGGGCTCCCCGTTAGCGAATGTGTGACCTTGGGTGGGTCCCCTTGGATCTCTCCATCTCTCTTCACTCATCATCTGGAAAATGGAGAGATCATAATGCATACGTTATAGGTTGTCATGACAATACAGGATTGCACCAGTGTAAATGGAGGCTCGGCGCTGGCCGCGGAGCAGGTGATCAGCCCAGAGGCATCACTGTCATTATTGCTACCTTTTTTTTGTTTTCCGTCACTGCACATCCAGGCACTTTTTGAGGGTGTGAACTTCAGCCGTCCAGAGCTGTATTTCCCTGGGCCTCAGTGTCTCCCTTCCTGGGACTGCACAAGGTCAGTCAGATTTCTAGACTGAATATCGCCTGCTAATCCGGATCGATTCGTTCTGGCTGCCTCGAACACTGCGTTGAGAAAGACTCTGAGGCTGTGTCTGGGCTCCACGGAAGGGAGTAGCTGTGGGCGGTCAGCGGGCCGTGCTCTGCTTTGGGCTCAAGAGGAAATATGTTTTGGTGGGAGTCCCTAGTGGTTGATAATCCGGGAAAAGGATTATCCCAGCCCCCCCCGTTTACCTCCGTCTATACAAACTTCTATTGGAAAAACGATGGAGCTTGCCTTTTGTAAGAAAACCAGTTGACAGAGACTGGGACCTCGTAGATGATAATTCTAGACCAGTGCCGTCCAATAGAACTTTCCACGATGATGGAGAGGTCCTCTGCCTGTGCTGTCAGGGACAGTGACCACCGGCCACAGATGGTTGTTGAATACTAGCAGCGTGGTTAGTTATGAATCAGGAATTGATTTTTATTTTATGTTTTTAATTTTTTTCATGTTTATTTATTTGAGAGAGAGAGAGAGAGAGAGAGACAATGAGTTGGGGAGGGGCAGAGTTGGGGAGGGGCAGAGAGGGAAACACAGAATCTGAAGCAGGCTCCAGGCTCTGAGCTGTCAGCACAGAGCCTGATGTGGGGCTCGAACTCACGGACCGTGAGATCGTGACCTGAGCCGAAGTCGGATGCTTAACCGACTGAGTCACCTAGGCACCCCGAGGAATTGATTTTTAAATTTAAAAGGCCACATGAAACTAGTGGCTGCCGTGTTGGACAGCCCAGTTTTATTATTTTATTTTATTTTATTTATTTATTTATTTTAAAAATATAATTTATTGTCAAATTGGCTAACATACAGCATGTACAGTATGCTCTGGGTTTTGGGGGTAGATTCCCGTGGTTCATCGCTTACATACAACACCCAGAGCTCATCCCAACAGGTGCCCTCCTCAATGCCCATCACCCATTTCCCCCTCTCCCCCATAACCCCCACCAACCCTTCGTTTGTTCTCTGTATTTAAGAGTCTCTTATGGTTTGCCTCCCTCCCTCTCTGTTTGTAACTATTTTTTCCCCTTCCCTTCCCCCATGGTCTTCTGTTAAGGTTCTCAGGATCCACATATGAGTGAAAATACATGGTATCTGTCTCTGCCTGACTTATTTCACCTAGCATAATACCCTCCAGTTTCATCCACATTGCTACAAATGGCCGGATTTCATTCTTTCTCATTGCCAAGTAGTTTTCCATTGTATATATAAACCACATCATCTTTATCCATTCATCAGTTGATGGACATTTAGGCTCTTTCCATAATTTGGCCATTGTTGAAAGTGCTGCTATAAACATTGGGGTACAAGTGCCCCTAGGCATCAGCACTCCTGTATCCCTTGGGTAAATTCCTAGCAGTGCTATTGCTGGGTCATAGGGTAGATCTATTTTTAATTTTTTGAGAATCATCCACACGGTTTTCCAGAGCGTGGACAGCCCAGTTTCAGATGCACAGAGCTCCTGAGCTATGTCATAGGGGCCCCCAAGATCAGGGACTTGTTATAACCCAAGCATGTCATGATCTCTGGGTAGGTTGTTGGTGCAAGCCTGTTGCTTAGCAACAGATGCCCTGCCCCCTGCACCCCCCCCCCCCCATGGCAACTGGAAACCTCCCTCTGCAAGAGTTTCGCTCAGGTGGGTGACCCACGCACCTGAGGGCAGAGGCTTTTCCCTATTGTCCCGCTTCCCTCCCTAGAGGCCTGGTTCTCCAGGGCTCAGACCCTGCAGTGGGCGGGGCCTGGCCTGGATCAGATGCCCTCATCGGATGGCATGCTAGCTTCTTCTCACTCCCGAGAAAGTGGCAGGTGCTTCCAGACTTACAGTGGGCGGACCGGGAGGGAAGGGAGGGTGACAGCCCTTTAGGAGAGAGGGAATCTTCTTTTTTTTCTTTCCTTCTCCTCTCTCCCTTCTTTTTGCTCCCTCTTCTCCTCTGTCTTTCTGGCTTACTGTGCAAGTACCCGAGCCTTGGGGAAAGGACTTGACTTCATCCTGTCTCAGTTGCTCCCTTGCTGTGTGGTGTTGGGCGGGTCATCTCGCTTCTGTGCACCTGTTTCCGCCTCCTTTAAGAAGGAGTAGCAGGCCCTCCTTCTGTAGGTTGGTGGGAGGTCTCGATGCAGGGATGGACATGGAACTTCTAGAACGAGTGTCTGGAATCTGGTCTCCTTCCCTGAGGAAGAAGGGAACACAGAGATGGTGGGAATGTTGGAGGTTATTCAACGGATTCCCTTGCCCGGTGTCCGCGTGAATACTCATCTCAGAGGTTGTCTGACTGGGTTCAGGGGCTCAGGGCCAGCAGGCAAGAGGGGTGCCTAAGATCACGGTGGGCTGGGTGGGGGTGTTGGTTGGGAAAGGGGTCTTCCTGGGTAGTGGTTCTAAGGTGGAGGGAATTTCTGGCATTTGTCAGCGGACCCCTGCCTCTCCCCACCGAGTTTTTCTTTCCGTTCAAAAGGCATTTGCATTTTGTGGCTTCCCCATGCACGAGCAGGGTCTAAAATAAATTGGGCGAATTGTAGCCTCCAGACTTGGAAGGAAGTGGATGTAATTCCCCCATTGCTGGATAATAAGTCTGTGAGGGGATGTGGCCCCTCTCAGTAAATTTTGGGGTGGGGGTCAGTGGGAAAGTCTTCTAATGAAGGCTTGCTTCATTGGCACCAGGAAGCCTTGAAAAGTTCTTATGCAGGTCTGTCTGGAGGCCCAGGCGATGTAGTTTCAGCTTCCTTATTTCACTGATCCTTTAGGGTTTATGCCTGCTCCTAGGAATTGATGGGTCAGCACAAACTGGTTGAGGGTCTACCATGGGCCACAGTGGTGATTAAGGGAGACCAGGCTCTGATTTCATGGAACTCGTGTTCTAGGGGTTGAGGTAGAGGGTAGGACAATTATGAGAGGTCAGGGTTAGCACCGGGTGTTATAATACAGTGCACTTGGGAGTCCCCTGAGGGTCTTGGAAAGAGCTACCTGAGGAAGGAGGAGACAGAAGGGTTGACTTAGATGAAGGGAGAAGTGACCGTAGTGGTCCAGAAAGAGGGGAGAGCAGGCATGCGTAGTGTTGCCACCACTTGGTGACAGCATACTGCAAACTCCACTGTCAGACCTTCCGGATGAAGAGAGGACTGAGTGCTGGCTTGGGCAAGCAGGCAGGAGTCCTCTGATCTATTCACACTTCTGCTCCTCTCCGGCCTCAGTTTCTCCAATTTACAGCACGGCTAGCCCAGTCTTTTCGGAAAACCACAGGGACAAGGGGGTATGACCTCTGCCATGGAAGGAATGTGGTGGCCCCCGCCTTCCCCGCAGAATCCATACCCTACCTTCCTCCCAGGTCAACCCCAGAGACTCACTCCGGGCATTGCAGGCCCCACTGGGCACACAAAGGGCGGAGCCGTCCCCTCTCCGTCCTCGAGGTACAGCTTAGCCAGCCTTTCCCGTCAGTCCACAGCAGAATTTGGGGTGGCAGTACCTACTTGGATGGCCTCTTTAGGTCACAGAATCACAGGCCTGGCCGTAGGGACTCCTGCCACTTACAAAAGGGAACGGCGGCCCAGAGAGGGTGAGTGATGCATTTGAAGTCACACAGCCAGCTTCTGGCAGAGCTGGGCCCCGGTTTCCTGCAGCAGGGGGAGGAGGGAACGCAAGCTGGGGTGGCAGGCACACCTCCCCTCTAAAGTGTAGGCCCGACTTGCCAGATCCCCCGGAACACGGGAGCTCAGGATGTCTGTGCCTGCCACCGGTGATCCAGAGGCTCTGTTCCCTCTTGTTTTGCTGGGAGTGACCGACCGGCTCCCCCCAAGCCCAGACCAGCTTCCCTGGTTCCACCCGTCTCTCTCCCCCAGGCCAGGCAGATGCCACGGGTGGGTAAGACAATACGGTCCTGGGTTTGGATTCCTAAGCTTCGCTTTCTCGCTGTGTGACCTTGGCTCCGATAGGATCGCTGAGGGAATAAACGAGATGAGCCAGTGAGAAGACCCCAGAGCCTGCCATAGGGCCTGTGCTCTGTCCACCGGTGTCCCCTCGGCCCCGCTTGTGCCCAGCCCGTCCCTGTCCTTCCACGAGGGGAGACTGAGCTGTGACAACCTCCTTCTGGGGGGTGGCCACCCGTCTCCCCTGGCCTGATGTGGCTGACTCACTCTGCCTTGGAGGGCCCACGTTTCTCTTTGGCTGCGTCATAGACACATTCTGGAATGATTTTTTTTAATGTTTATTTAATTTTGAGAGAAGGAGAGCGAGAAGGGGAGATGCAGAGAGAGAGAGAGGAGTCAGAGGGATCCAAAGCAGGCTCTGTGCTGACAGCACAGAACCTGATGCAGGGCTCGAACTCACGAAGAATGAGATTGTGACCTGACCTAAAGTTGGACGCTCAACCGATTGAGCCACCCAGGTGCCCCTGGAACGATTTTTTAAAAATAACAACCCCGACCCTCCAGTACCCCTGGCCAATATTTGAATGATTTACTGACTTTTATTTATTTTTTAATTAATTATTATTTTTTTAACATTTATTTATTTTTGAGACAGAGAGAGACAGAGCATGAACGGGGGAGGGTCAGAGAGAGAGGGAGACACAGGATCTGAAGCAGGCTCCAGTCTCTGAGCTGTCAGCACAGAGCCCGACGCGGGGCTCAAACCCACAAACCGTGAGATCGTGACCTGAGCCGAAGTCGGACTCTGAAACGACTGAGCCACCCAGGTGCCCCTACTGACTTTTAAATAAGAAGGCAGGGAGGAGGGAGGTGGCCCGAGAAGGAATACCATGGACACAGTGAACAAGGAGGACATTTCTGATTCCTTAAGGGTCTTCACAGATTAGCAGCATTGTTCACATATAAACATGTTTCTAGGAAGCATGTATTGAGTGCCTACTGGGTGCCTGGTTGCTCCTTCCTACTTGTGTGAACTTACATAGATAAGTGACGTCATCTCTATAAGCCTCAGGTTCAGGGTCAGCCAACTTTCACTGTAGAGGGCCTGAGAGTGAATATTTTAGGTTGATGGGTTATAGAGTCTCTGTCACAACTACTCAAATCTGCCCTTGTAGCATGAAACAGCCATGGACTAAATGTAAGTGTTTGAGCGTGACCGTGTACCAATAAAACTTTATTGATAAAGTCAGACAGTGGGCCGGCCGGACTTGATCCATGGGCTGTAGGTTGCTGACCCTGGCAGGTCCTTCACCTGTGAAAAAGGGGTTGGGAGAATAGAAGCCGTCCTCTAGGGTTATGGTGAGGGATGAAGTTGTGACAGGTATTAACTGTAATTCTTGTCTGTTATTGTTAATGTTATTGTATTCATTCTCCCAGCTGCTCTGCCCGGTAGGTGTGTGGTCTCATTTCACACATGGGGAAACTCAGATGCAGAGAGATCAAGGGACTTCCCCTCGATGCTTCTGCTTACCATTGGATAACCCGGGATGTGTGTCTTTTGTGCCTCGGTTTCCCCATCAGTGTCCTCAGAGAGAATTCGTTTATGTAAATGCACAGGGCACGATGTTCACATCCATCGTGTGGAAGGGAGGTAGAGGCACAGAGAGGTGGAGCGGAGTCCCTTGCAGAGGTCATCAGCTGAGACATGGCAAGACTGAACTGGGGTTCTTGGGGACCCGGGTTATAGGTGTCTGACTCAGAAGCTGCTGGGGAGGAACGGCCCGTGCAGTTAGACCAGAGCTCTCCCAGAGTACCATTCTCTCGGGGTTGGGATCGGACCCCCCTCTTGTTGAGAGTGGTGGAACACAAAGGACCCTGTCCCCAGTGGAATGTGTTTCTAAGTCAGGTGTCCCATGCTAAGGCTGGAATGGATGAGGTGGAAGCTTCTTACTCGTTTTGACAGATTCCCAACGCCCCTCTCCGGCTCACAAGCCTACTTTGGCTCCCTTCTGCTCTCAGGAACAGAGCTACTTCCTGGGGCGTCCAGGGTCCCCTGTGACTGACTTCATTTCAACTTTGCAGATTTCTCCTCCTCCCTGTCCCCCACGCCTTGAATCGGGGCCCCTGAGCTGGCCTCTTGTTCTTTCCAGTGACGGTGCTGGCCTGGGGCGTACCTCTTGCTTCTCTTGCTGCGAAGCTTTATGTTCATTCGTAAGCCCCCTGTATGCCCTTTCCTCTGTGAATTCTTCCCAGATACCCCCACCTGTGCCCTGCGTCGATGACACAGGCCAGCCTTTTGCTGTGGGAGCGACAACGCTCTGTTTTGCACTTACGTGTCTGTGGAGTAACTCTCCATCAGTCTGAGAACTCTGGGTGGGGGTGCTGGGAGCTCTGTGCTGGGATCACTTCTCCGAGTCCCGTGCCCCACATACAGCTGGGCACAACTGTTCAGTAGTGATGCTTTGGCCCATCGCCCTCCTGTTATTGCTGTCTCGAGGGCCCCCTCTTCCAGGCTGCCCGAGGAAGCCTCAGGTTTGGAGAATGATGATGGGAACGGGACATCGAGGGTCCTGTGGGTACCAGGCACCTGGGTACCAGCCCGTTGCCCCTGTCGGCAAGGCAGGAATGACCGGACACATTTTTTCAGGTGAGGAAGTGGAGACTCAGGTCGAGGAGCTGATGCAGGGTCCCCCAGCCTGACGGTTGGCAGGGTTGGGATTTGAACCCAAGCCCCTGTCTGCAAAGCGCGTGACTCTTCCACAACTGACCCCCGTGCAGAGCCCTTCCTCGGGGACGCAGAAACACTACGGGACACACAGCACCCCCCACCGTGGGAGGACCACAGAGCTCCCGCAGGCCCCGGGTGGGGGGCGGGGCAGGTGTCCCCGAGAGCCTCCACCCAAAGCATCAGCACTTTGAAAACTGTTTTAAATTCCGAGGTGTCGCTAAATCTGGCCTCTCCTTCCGGGGGCTGAAAGCGACGAGGCTCTACCTCAACAGGAACGTGTGTGTGTATTTGTTTTAGTTTAGTTTAGTGTATTTGTTGAATGGCCCGCCGCACGCCAGGCAGGGTGCTGGGGGCTCCGGGGAGGTGTCTACCCAGGCGCTGGGTCGCTCCCAGGGCACAGGTGCGCAGGCGGGAGCCCGGAGAGGGGCGGCATCCTGTCCAGGGCCACCCAGCACTAGGTTGTCCAGGGGTGGCCAGGGGTGGCTCCGGTGCCAAGGGGAACAAATTGCCAGTGAGAGGGCGAGAGAAAACAGAGGGTTGGGAGCGCTCTGCCAGAGACGGGGCTGGAGAGTGTCTCAAACCTAACAATCCTACTAGAGACGCCGATAGCAGCATCTGTCTGTCCCGGCGTCCTTGGTGCCTGGCAGGGTGCTAACTGCTCTGCTTGAGATCCCGCCGGACCCTTCCGGTGGTTCTCTCAGAATAATACTGCCTCCGTCCCCATTTCACGGATGAGAACACAGGCTGGGGGGGCAGCTCGCGTCCCCAAGGCCGAGGCTGAAACCTGGCGCTTTGGACTCTGCGGGCCGTGAGTGGTCTTCCTGCTCTGGCCCCCTTGCTGGGCCACTGTGGGCACTGTCAGAAGGAAGGGGCAGGCTCAGGGGTCGGCCTGCAGCCCCCCCCCCTCCCCAGCCTGTCACGTCTCTGCAGCACACAGGCCGGGAGTGGCCCGGGGGTGCACGGGGCTGCATCTGTCACAGGTCACTGGCTGTGTGTCCAGAGGCACCAGGAGAGGGAGCCCGATCGGAGGCTCGGGCTGGGGTGAGGGGCCTGCCCCGTCCATCCCGGGGAGTCTGGGCCTCCGATGCCACCCCGTCTCCTCCTCCAGGGCTGGAGAAGGTCTCCCGCATTCAGCCCCCGCCCCCCATTCCCAGCGCTCAGCAGCCTGGTCCCCACGATGCCCTTGCTGCTTCGCCTCAGTGGAGCCCTCAGCCAGTTCTCAATCTAAATGACAGCTGCCCTCAGCCAAGTCAACTCCAATTAATTTCCGAAGCCTTCCAGGGGCCTGGCCGAGCCTCGCACCAGACTCTGTTGCCCTGGCGGGCCAGAGTGAGCCCCTTCTTCACCCTCGTGGGGCCGGGGAAGGTGGGGCCTCACAGGGTCCCTCCTTATCGTTGGTGGGGGGACGCTTTCTACCTCTCAGGAGCCCCCGTGCAAGCTCCGTGTCGCCCCCATCAGAGGGGGCTGATGTGGAAACTCAGGCAGCGTCCGTGGAGAAAGCATCGGATGGGGCCTCGGGTTTTGTCCTTGGCTACTCTGTCACCCCGGGTCGTTCTCATCCCATCTGTGAGCCTTAGGATCCTTCCCCAAAAAGCGAGCGTTGGTTTCGGGGAAAGACGGGGAAGAGGGGAGGGAGGGAGAGAGAGCACCAGAGACTCAGAGAGAGACAGAGAACAAGGGAGAGTGAGAAAGAATAGTTCGCGGGTGTTGAGAGGGAGACGGAAAGAGGAGGGACGGGGGTTGGGGGGGAGGTAACACCTGCCACCTTGGCTGGGACATTTTACTTTTTCATGTGACTTTGATGCACCCACACACATTGGCATCAGACAGACCTGGGAGTGACCCAGGCTCGGCCACTGGCTAGCTGTGTGACCGTGGGTCAGCGACGTCCCCTCTCTGAACGTCCGTTTCCTCCCCTGTGAAATGAGCTGGGGTGTCGGGCCCTCTCTCCCCAGGTGTTGGCGTCATCTGATGAGATACGAGCCGAGGCCCGGCCCGCGGGGAGCCTGAGGTCAGTGCTCCCTCTTAACATCCCTGGAGCTGATGGGACTGGAGACATGGGACATGGTCATCTTTTTCCTTTCCTCATTTGTCACAGTGACACAGAAGCCGTCCTTGAAGGGCGGGCAGAGAAAGGGTAGGGGTGCCGGCAGATGCCCGGATGGAGAGTCAGTCAGGCCTCCAGCCACCAGCCCCCCGTTCCTGATCCCTGAGGTTGCGGGTGCCGTTTCCTGGGGCTTATTCAGGCTGAGTATCTTAGTGCCCCTCACGTGGGGATACTTCCTGCCCACGTCGAATGTAAAATCTCATTTCCCCAAAGGAATAAAAAGAGTCAAGTAGGTTGTATATCTGTCTACTATCAGTCATCTTAGAGAGGCCCAAATAGGCCCAGAGGAGGAGAGTGACCTGCCCAAGGTCACACAGCAAAGCATAAAATATGTAACAAATCCTTATCAGGTGCCTACTGTGCGCCAGGGACCAGAGGGACAGCTGGGATCCTCGTGGGTGTGTCTGCCTTCAGGGCCCCTAGGCCAGGCACAGGAGGGATTGTCATCCCCTTCTACAGATGGGGAAACTGAGGCTCAGCAAGTTGATCTGGCCCAAGGTCACGGAGCTGGTGAGATTCAGATGGAGGGTGGGATGTGAATCTAGGCTTCAGCGCACACAGAGCCTCAACTCCCCCAAAGCTGCCGAGTGTGGGGGAGGGTTGGTGTGGGGCTTTGGGTTTGCCACTTTCCGGCTTGGTTCGTGGCTCTGTGGATGGACTCTCTTTGTGTAGCCCAGCATCCAGTTTAGATTTGCTGTTCCTGCTCTGAGCCCAAAGTGGGTGAGTCTCCTGGAGCCTGTGTACCTCCCCGGAGGAGGGGACACGGCCCGGGGACGCACTGTGGATGGGCAGCCGAGGAGGGGTCCGCTTTGGGGTTGTGGGGCTCTGCGGAAGGGTTCCAGCTGGGTGGTAGGGGTCCCCCACATCCCCAGGGGCGGGTTCTTGGAGATGGGCCTTAGTGCTGCCTTAGAAAGGGGACTTTGGCCACCCCGGGCAATACTCCCTTGCATGGCTTTTGTCTGCTGTGATAGCTGGTGGCCGTTACCTGAGCACCTGCCGCGTGCCGGGCACCGGAGAGCCTGGTGTGACTGGGTAGCGAGTGGGGTGCTGTCCTTGTCCCATTTCACGGGGAAGGAAGCTGAGGCTCAGAGAGGGACAGTGATTTGCCCGAGGTCAGCCAACCACCCCCACCCCCACCCCCCCATGATGTTTTCCATCTTTGGCTGCGTGTTACAGAGGGGCCCTGAACCCAGGACTCCCCCTCTGCCAGGGTGAGATGTATCAGTGCTAGGGGGTCACTGGTGCTATCCTTGCCACTGGGGGACCTGGGGACAGAGGTGCCATCTGTGAGCAGGGAGAGGGGTCACATGCCTCAGAGTAGGGACGTCAGAGAAACGTTGCCAAAAGGCTGACAGCCAGGTGGATGGTGGGAGTCATCAGGGGTGAGGAGGAGAGGGTGTTCTAGGCAGAAGGAATGTCAGGAGCAGGGTTGTGGAGGTGGGAAGGATCAGGGCTTTGTTGAGACTCTGAGGCTGGAGGCCCAAGAGGGGAGCAGGCCAGGTTATGCGGAGCTGGGAGCTTTATCTTGGGGGCCCTGGGGAGCCATGGAAGGTTTAAGCAGGAGAGGGGCCTGCTCTGGTTGATGCTTTAGGAAAGTCACCTGACTCACAGCGGGGGAAATGGGCTTGGGGGCCAGCACAAGGCCACCGTAGGCGGGAGACAGTGGGGGCCTGGACCGGGGTGGAGGCAGGGGGGCAGGAGAGAAGCAGGTGGATTTTGGAGGCAGCCTCTTCCCTCCCTGGTGCCTGGACTCTGGGGCCTGGGCAAGAGTGAAAGGCGATGTTCGATGTCCAGAGCTAGCCGGGCCTCTCTTGGAGATGGGGAACAGGAGCCAGGAGGATCACAGATGTGTCTGGGGGCCCACGGGACTCCCAGGCTGCAGGACAGAAGGGCCGATGGGACGTAGCCCAACCCCGTGGCTCCCCGGCCTGCTTCTGCTTCCAGGCCCAGGGGCCCAGCTCCCCCCCCCCCCCCCCCCAGCTGAGTGGCAGCTGTCAGACGCCAGTGTCTCCCCCTGCCAGGTCCAAATAAAGGAAAAACCAAAATACATTTCCCTTTGTCGGAATCCGGCGAGGGTGAGTCGGGCGAGAGTCATTTGCTATTGTGTGCTGGGGCCCACACTGCTCCTTACATAAGCTTTGAGTTAAAAATACGCACGGAATTCTAATTTGCCTGCTCCGCCTGGGATTGCACCCCGGTCCCCCCACCCGTTGGTGGGCAGGGGGTGGGGCAGACACCCCCCCCCCCCCCCCGCCGCCCCTGCGCCCACGGAGATGAAGAGACGGTCCCGTGGCCGGTATCCCCTGCTGGCGTATGGGCAGTATTAGGTCTGATGCCTGCAAGGCCCTGGGCTGTTGAAGAACAGTGAGGGTAATAATCCTGAGAGCAGCTAACCTTTTGGGGAGGCTCCTCATGTGCTCAAGTCTTCACCCGTGTTATCTCCATTAATCCTCCCAGAAGCCCGTGAACTTGGTTCCCATTTTACAGCACAGATTACCACCTTGCTCAGGCCACACCCTGGATCAGCACCCGGGGGGCCCTTGATCTGGGCGCTAGTTGGGAGGCCACCCTGACCTCCACAGCCCCCTCCCCGATACCTCCGGCCTTCCGTATGGAGGGCGGCAACGGTGGGGGGGGGGGCCGGGCAGGAGGTGGCCAGGCAGAAGTCCCCTTTCTGAGGGATCGAGGACAGAGGGGTAGGTGGTACTGTGTCACCAAGCCCTGCCTCGGGGCGGGGAGGCGGGGGCGGGCAGCTGCCCCCACCAAGCTCATGACCCCTGGGCCATGTGCCTCGTGCGAATTGGAACCCAGCCCTGGGGATACTGAGTGCAGGGCAAGGCAGTGGCAAGGTCTGTTTTGCGGACTCTGAAAAAGAAAGCTCAGTCAGTCCCCTCCGTGGGTGTGGGCGGCCTCCCCAGAAGTGAAATCAACAACGAGGTGTCCCCAGGGAAACAAATGTCTTTTCCCCTCCTCCCTCCAACCCAGGCCAAAGGGTCCCCGGGCCGTCCTGGCAGGCCCAGCGGGTCTCCCCGCTCAGGCAGGGAGTGTGCTTGCTGTGTGCTAGGCCGCGTGCTAAGCCTTTTACATGGATCATTTCCTTTAATCCTCGTAACTGCCTCCGTGGCGGCCAGTCCTATTATTTCCCCCATTTTCTGGGGCTGAGGTTCTGGGGGCTCAAGTGAAGTTCGCAGAAGTCCTGTGCTCCACAAACGGCAGGCGCGGTCATTGTCGAACCCGGTAAGGGAATATGGCATCACTTGGGTTACTCGTGTGCTCGCTGCTTTCGCACCGGCTCGGGGTCCTGCCTTTCCCCTCGTGGAATTTACTGACCCCTGTCATGGCTGGAGAAGCACAGAAGGCAAAACCCGACGCGGTCTCATGTTCACAGTGGGGTGAGCCGGAGGTAGCCGGTACCCCGATACCGTGATTCCAAGTTGGTGGCAAAAAAGACCAAGTCAAGTGCTGTGTTTGTTAAGGGAGGGGGAGCTGAGGAAGGGCGGGATAGCTCAGCCAGGATTTGTTCTGTGCGTGAAGGAAGACCGGCGGGTGGGGGGTGGGGGTGGCCAGCTCCAGGCCCTGCCCCTGGATTGGGGACTGAAGTGCTCTGTTCTGGCCAAGAGGGGAATGTCCTTAAAAACTGCCCCGCAGCCCTTTCTTGCTGGGCGGGCGTGACATCGGGTCCCGTGACCCCAAAGCTCCTCCCCTTGGCCCCTGTGCTGCCTGCACAGGGGGGAGGCACATTCAGGGTGACACATTTTGAGTTGATGCCTCAAGGACTGACCCCCACATGCACACTGTTATCCCCTCTTTTTCTTGTATGGTCTCCCCAAGCCGCTCTGAGATGGGCCTGCCAGGGATCACCATCCCCAAGTTACAGATGGAGACACTGAGACTCTGCAGATGGGGCCAGCTGCCCAGGTATGGGGGATCTGGGATTCCACCTCAGCCCAGCCCTTGGGGAATCCTGGACTAAAAGGAGAGGGCTGGTCCAAGCTGGTGGCCTGGCCCCCGGTGACCCCGGGGCAGTTCCATGCCCTCCGGGGCCTCAGTCTTCCCATCTGTCAAATAGGGATGAGGCTCACATCACGGCCTACAGGTCCCAACAGAGCACCTCCTGTGCATGGGGCGCTGTGGCAAACAGACAGACCTTGTCCCCTTGCAGCCACAGTCCGACAGGGGAGGCCGAGAGCTAACAAGTGGAAAATTTGACACTCCACGTCAGTTTCCGCGGTGAGCTGAGTAGCTGCAGGGTCTCCCCTGACCCTGTGAGCTCAGCGAGGGGTGGTTGTATCCCTGGGTCCTGGCCTGGGGGGCCGCATGCCTGCCCCCCGGGGGAGCGGGGAGTGAGGGCCTCTCTCGAGTAGGGGCAGGCCCTGACTTGAGGCCGCTTCCATGGGACTGATTTATCCGCAGCCGGAGGGGGGGGGGGGTGGGGGGGTGGGTGGGTGGGGGTAGCGGCAGACCTAGGGCGTGTTGGGTCCCCCCGGCTGGAATGAATCCGGAGGGAGGATGAGTTTGGTCATGCTTTGGGGTTGTCAGGAGCTGAAGAATAATATTCTCTCTTAAAAATATTCCCCGTGGATATCAGACTCTCTGGCTCGTCCCAGGCAGAGGCTGGGGAATCGTGGGCCCATGCTCTGTGACATTGGGCGAGGGCCTCCCCCACTCTGAGCCCCCAGGTGGGGAGAAGGGGCACCCAGCTGCTGGGCTTGCGGGGAGGGGGGGGACGGGATGAGATCACACACGGACAGGTTCAGCTGTATGCCTGACACTCCCTCCTTAAATCCTCCCCAAGTAAGAGGAGCAGCTATTTCTAGAATCGGCACACGGCGTGTTTAGGAGTCATCCATAACTTGGCAATAAAGCGTCTTTAGGAAATGTGGCCGTTTGGGTCAGTCTGGAAGCGTCGCTCAGCAAAGCCCGCTTCCAGAAGGGCCCCCAGGCCTCCTGCGTCTGAGCACAGAACTTGGAGAACGTTCCTTCATCTCGCGCCCTTCATCCTGCAGCCTCAGGGCAAGGGAGCCCGGCGGCAGGGCTTGGGCCTGGGTCTCGTCTTTCTCTGGCTGTGCAAACTTTGGCAGGGGGCCTCGGTTTCCCGTCTGTAAAATGGGCCCAAGCAACTGCTCTGTTGGCTCCTTGAGACGATGTGTGCGAAATGAAGTGAGGAAGCCCCTTCAGAATTTTCTCTCTCTCTGTCTCTCTGGCAGATGCTCCCCTCCCCCAATCAAAATCCCTTTTGTGGGGACCAGGGAGCAGGGCATCACTGGGAGCAAGGCAAGCTTGGGCTCAAGAGCAGAGGTGTAGGGGCTGGAATCCGGGGCCCACTGTGTGCTAGGGGACCCTGAATCTGATGCCTCTAGCTTCGTGGGGAACCTTGTCCCCAGGAGGCCCTGGGTGTAGCATCAGCAGTGACACCACCACTAACAAGCTTTGAAACCTCTGGCTTAGCTCCCCCTTCTGTGAAAGGGGAGCAAAGACTCCAGTCTCGTGGGCAGGAGCAGGCCCACGTGGCTAGTCCTAAGGTGGGGACGAGGCTTGGGGGCCTCTGGAAGGCTGCAAGGACCCCTCACCTCCTGGCCGCCCCAGAAACGGATGGCAGTCCCAACAGCCCCGTCTGGGGAGTGCTCTGTGCGCCAGGCCTTTATAAGGCCCGAGGGAGGTGACATTGCCCCCACCTGGGGGGCGATGAGGAACTGAGGCTCGGAGAGAGCCGGGGAATGTGGCAGGGATTAGGGGTTCAAGCCCCAGCCTGTGACTCCACCGAGGCTGTCTCCTGATCTCGCTGTCCACCCCAGGAAGGGGAGGTGTCTGCCTTATCCGAATCCTCCCTGATCCGCAAGGCTAGTGCCATGCCTGGCACATAGTAGGGACTCCGTAAAGGCTTGTTAACTGGATGAATGAGCCAGGGAGAGAGTCCTTCTCCCCAGTCCCAGCTCCTCCCAGCATGCCGGTCCTAAGCTGGGTGTCTCTGGGGCTCCAGGGTGGGAGCTCACTTAGTCACAGCCTGGCCCATTCTCTGGGAGGATTTTCTCTGCAGGCCGTGGCTCGGCTCCCAGGGGAGGCCTCCCCCCCTTAATCCCGGAGGGCGGGCTGGGCGGGGTAACTCCTGCCTGGCACAGGGCCCTGGCCGGGCCTGCGCAACAGCACGCCGAGGAGGGCGGGCCGGTCACGGAGTTCAGTATCTGGGTGTGCTCCCTCGGCCGGAGCTGGGCCCCCACCCCCAATTCCAGCGTGTTAGCAGCCCCCGAAACGACTGTTCCATTCCTTCCTTGCCTTAGAACTCCCAGCTCGTGCTCTGAGTGTCATTCATACTAAGTTATGAGTGGTTGTCAGACTCTCTTGCCCCTCAAGTCTGTCGAACCCAGACATCACTATATGATCGGTGGTGTTTCTGGTGCTGTGCGACTGAGAAGGAAATTGAAGGGATTTTCGCTGAGGGTGTAGGGGAGGAACCGACTCCCTCACCCGCACCACCGCAAGTCCCTTCGTGAAGCAGCTGGGGTGGGCAAAGGACACGGGTCTCAGCAGTTTGCTGCTGTTTCAGGAAGTCCCCAGCACGTAGTAGGCCCTTAGCGAGTGTCTGTTCAGAGGATGACAAGAGAATGAGCCGTGTTCTGGACCCTGACAGTCCTCCCCTCCACCTTTTGACCGTATAGCCGGCGAACTCCTACATATGCTTCAATGCCCAGTTTAGATACCCCTCCTCCAGGAAGCCTTCCCAACTTATTCCACATCCATTTAATCTTTTGGGAACTCTAGTCTGTCAGAGATGGGCAAACCCTGCCCCATTCTCCCATTTCCTGAAGGGAAACACCCAACCCCCAGCCAGGGGCCTACCCTTAGCGGAGGTCTCCCAGCCACGTCAGAGGCAACCTCAGGGGGATTTGAACCAGACATCTCTAGATCTCCTCGGACGGTCTTCAGGCATGAAAAGAGGGCGTGGGCGGTGTCTCTCTTCCCACGCACGTCTCTCCGACTCCACCCCCCCCCCTCCTTAGGGCCTCCTGCAGAGCAGAGCAAGCTCCTAACCTTTCTTCCTTTTTTCTCTGCAGCCCATGACCTCCCTGCAAATAAGGCCTCAGCCACCCAGCCGGGCAACCACTTGCAGTGCCTGTCTGTCCACTGCACAGACGACGTGGGTGACACCAAGGCCCGAGCCTCCGTGCCCACCTGGCGGTCTCTGCACTCCGACATTTCCAACAGATTCGGGACGTTCGTGGCCGCCCTGACTTGAATTGACAAGAAATGCCCCTCCCCGCACCCCCCCCCCCGCCCTTTCCTCCCCCCACCCCCCTCTCCTCCCGCCCCCCCCCCGCCCCCCTCCGCCCACCCCCACCCTCCTGGTAATTTGAAAGGGCCACTATTGCTGAGTGGATGATTTTTTTTTTCTAGGTTGGTACCTGCTTAGTGGCATATGGACCGGAAAGGGTTAATTTAAAGGGGAAAAAAAAAAAAAAGCCTCAAAAAATTTTTTTAAAAAAGAAACTTGTCTGCCACAGTATGTTACCAGTGTTAACCCTTCTGCAGTTAGCAAACTTTTGCTTCAGCCTTTTTCCTGCTAGATATAATTCCCGTTTTTCTGTAATCTTGGCATACGTTTTTTAGATGACCTCTTTCCTTGTTTTATTTTCATGCTGCTGTATGTCCAAAGCATTGTTATTTCATAATAAGACAAGAGTTACTTTCTTTTTTTATTCTCTTTTAGTCTTGTCCCTCTCCCCCTCCCCCCCACCCCACCGCCTTTTCTTTCTTTTCTTTTTTTTTTTTCTTTTTGCTTTGTTCACTGCTTATTAAAATGGAAATCCTGGAGAATAGTAGTTCTGGAAGATTGCCGGGTGAAAGTCAAATTGTCATCACGATATTATATATTGACACCCAACTGTCATCAGTCAGGCAGGAGCCAAACAATTAATGCCCCCCTTAGGTCTTCCGCCTGGGATTTTGTTTTGTCTGTTCCCTAAGAAAATAGAGAGAGATATATTTTTCGTTCCTACAAACACACGCTCAGCCTTCAGCTCCGTTCTGTCTTCTGCTGGAAGCTGTCCTCTCTGCAACGGAGGTGATGATGTGTCCAGCCCGCTCAGTGGGAAGGAGTCGGAATGTTCAACAGTGGTGTTTTTTCTCTCCTTTTCTGGGCCTCTGTGCAAACGCCCAGGCTCTGAATTTTCATGCTATGCTAACCAGCCTTAGTGTGCATGGGGGATGGTGCCTTTCCAGCTTGCAGAGCCTCTGGGGGCTCCTGGCTCCCGCCCTGCTGCAGCCGGGCCCGGCTGGGGTGGTGGGTGCCCAAGTTAGGGGAGGATCAGTTCTTAGCCCTTGACCTTTGCCGACAGCTGTTCCCATGCAGGCATTGTGGGAGGAAGGAGGTGGGATGTGTGTATCTCCCTCACCTCTCCCATTCTGTCCCCACCTCCCCATCTGTGTTTTTTCCCCCTCCAACCTGGGCAACCAACCTCCCATCCCTGGGAGGAATGGGGCATTTGCCAGGGCAGGGAAGGAGCCCTCAGGCTGAGCCTGCCAAACCCCCCCATCTCCGAACATGGGTGTATTTCTCTGCAGGGGTTTGCGGGCTCCTGCGGGTTATAGGAAGGAAACAATGAATAGAACCAATGACTTTGATTCCTGGGCCTTTTTATGTAAGCCCCGAATACCCCCCACCCATCTTTTGATTTAATCTTACCCTGTTGCAAAACTAGAGGCAAGTCCTATGCGCCTCACCAAGAAATAATCTCTCAGAGCCGAGGGGGGGGGTGGCTAGGTGAGTGGCATCAGAGAGAGGGGCTCCTGGACCCAGGGGGGGCCCCAGAACGGCAGTCATTGGAAGCCCAGAGTTGGTGGGGCGGGCACCTTTGGGTGCTGTGGACGCCTACGAAAGGCTTGTATGGCTCGGCGGGGTGGGGGGGCTGTGGGGAGCACACAGATCCCAGGTGGGCCAGACAAGAAGCCGCGGATAGCCTCTCACCCACGTCAGTATCTCCCCTATTTTACTTCAGTTTTTGTTCAAGAGCAAGTCTTACTGAACGCCCCGTTTTGAGCCTTGCGTCCCCTCCCCTCTGCCCCCAGGTCCCCAAGAGTTCACAGACCTGGCTTTTTTGTTGTTGTATTTTAGCAAGTGACCTGAAGGCTTGGGGCTCACCATACAACACCCACATTTTATTTCAAAGAACTTTTCAGCGAAGGGAGAAGAGGGTCATCTCACTCTTTCCCCTCCCCCTCATCTTTCCGGCCAAGGCGGGGGCGGGATCCTTTTGGCTCGGGTCTTGAGACTAGAAGGTCCTTGCATGGACTGTCTGACCAGAGCCCCGGCCCCGGGCCCCCGTAGAAGGCAGGCAGAAGCAAGGGGTTGTGAACTGATCAGCCTCCAGAAGGTGTGAACCGTTTTCTGCCTCCAGAGGAAAGAAAGAGAGAATGTCCCCCTTCCCCGGGCTGCAGGAGGGTCAGTCACAGTCTGAGCAGAACTCCACACCCCCTCTGATTCCTCCATGTACAACAGGTTGAAAGCTGCATCGTTTTATTTTATTTTTTAAACAGGAATGATTTCTCCTTAATTGCTTAAGGCCGGGGAGCCAAGCGTCTTGACTTTCCCTGTGTTGAGTTCATTAGCACCTGGCCATCAGCTCAAGGTCCCCGCAACGTCGGAAACCCCTGAAGTTTTAAACTTCCTCGCTCCCCACGACCCCAGAATGGAACAGCTTTAAAAATAGCCTTAAGCAAAAGGATGTTATTTCATTAAATTTGGTTTAATGGAAAGAATCAAAGCAAATTAAAAACACGCCCAACCCACGAGACTCCAAACACTGGTAATCGGTACTGCATAGCAAACTTTTTTTTGGGAAAGAAAACGAAAACGTTATTGCACATGTAAAATATGAGATCTTAACTCTGCTGTGTGTTAGGCAATCCTGTAATCTTTTTTGACTCTTAAAAGAAATTCATTTCTGAAATGCTTGGTTGGAAGACTGTGACAATAGCTCATGAAATTGAGTGTTATTTTTTTCTTTCTTTTTTTAAAAAAATATGTAAAGTGCAGTCTTCTGTATTCATGCATATTGTATATACCTGTATATGTTTTCCTGAGCAGCTAAATAACAATAAATATGACGTTAATGGTGACTGTGGTACCTTTGTGGGCGGGGCTTTGCTTGGTTTTCCTCCTGCCCCCTCCTTTTTCCGTAGGTCTGTCCCAGGTTCCGTGGGGGACAGGAGTGCAGGTCTGGATGCTGCAGGGCGTGCTCATGTGCGTGCGTGTGATGATGCTGTTCTAAGTTGGGTCATCTCCAAGTTTCGGAACCTGGGCACTGTTGATGCCTGGGCTGGATAATTCTTTACGGTGGGGCTGTCCTGTGCACTGTAGGGCGTTCAGCAGTATCCCTGGGCACTACCCACTGGGTGCCACCTGGGACTGAGAACCTCTGGTATCTGATGGGTGCCGGAGGGAAGGGGCAAGGAGAGACCACCCAGGTGGCCTTACTGTGGCTATTCTTTGGGGTCCCCGCACTGAGTTCAGATCCCAGGGAGCTTTGTGACCTCCCGCAAGCGACATTTGGAGACTCCCGCTTCCCCTTTTTCCTCATCTGTGAAATGGGTCAGATTCGTGGAGTTACAGGAGACGACGCATGTGGACCCAGCAGGTGGGAGGGCTCCATGTGGATAAATTGCTAACACTGTATCCTTTCAGAGCGGGGCACAGCTGACAGCCTGTTGGGTTCGGGCTCTCCTGGGCTGGATGCTGCTTCCTCCGCGAACAACCATGGGCTGTGGGCAGGTGGTTTGAGCCTGGTCTCCATTTTCTTGTCTCAGAAATGGAGCAAATGCCATCTAGCTTGAAGGTCACCATGAGCGCCAACCCTGTTCCAGGTCCCGTAAAAGCTCTGCCACCTTATGGGCAGCAGCTTCATTCTGGTACCTGCAGCCTCAGACTCAAGGTCATTGCAAAACAGTAGTTTGCAAAAGGGGGTTTGGGGGTGGAGAGACAAAGTAAATTGCAGTTAAAAGTGAGAATATGCCCCATAGCCCATGGCAATATGAGGGGTGAATGTCACTCTGTGAGATTCATGAATCCCATGTAGGGGGTTCAGGGAGGGTTTCCTTTAGCAAGTTATGTCCAGGTGGGGTTTTGAAGGATGAATAGGAGTTCGTCTTACTCATCCCAGCATATAAATTGACCCTAATTGGGCAGACATTTTGTTGTATTTCTTCCCTTTATCAGTTCAGAGTCTCTTTATATACGCAAAGGCATATTTGTCAGAATATAGAGTTTTAAGGACAAGGCTCGTATATCCACTTTAATTTGGAGACGCTTAAAAATCTCTCTAACCTTTAAAGGTCTCCTGCTCAAAATGACAGTGGTATATGATCACGTTCAGTACCCAAGGAAGGGAAGCGATATGACAGAATGATGAGCATTGGGTGTGGGCATTTGGGAGACTTCAGGTCGGTGTGAAATGACTGAGGGGCTGAGTCCCCTTGCTGTCGCAGAGGGCTCAAGGACCAGAGAACCACGGACTGGCACATCACTGGGGGGGGGGGTGGGAACATGTGATGTGGGGGCTGCCACGTGGGGGTGCATGTTGGCCTCGGGGGGGCTCCAGGGGAGGGTACAGGTTGCAGGTTGACTTTTCCATCTGGACAGAGGAACACTGTCTTAGCCAGATGTCTGGCCACATAGCTTCTCCACCCAGCACTGACCTTCCGGAGGGTTGAGGCGCCATCTCAAGACAGGGGATGAAGGACAGCCTAGGTGGCTCAGTCGGTTAAGCATCCGACCCTTGATTTCGGCTTAGGTCATGACGTCACGGTTTGTGGGCTGGGGGCGCAGAGCCTGCTTGGGATTCTCTCTCCCTCTGCCCCTCCCCTACTCGCACTCATGCTCTCTTTGACTCTCTCTCTCTCAAAATAACTATCAGATGCGGGGCTCGATCTCACAACCATATCAGGACCCGAGCCACTATCGAGAGTCAGACGCTTAACTGACTGAGCCACCCAGATGCCCCCGAAATGACTTTAAAGTGCATAGTCCAGGGATTTTGGTAAAAACTTACAGTGTTGTGCGTCCATCCCTGCTATCCATTTCTAGAACATTCCTATCACCCCAAAATGAAATCCTGTACTCATGATCACTAAATGCCCGTGATCTCCTCTTTCTAGCCCCTGGCAACCACTAATGTATTTCCTGCTTCTATGGCTTTGCCAGTTCTAGACATTTCAGATAAACAGAATCGTACAATATGTGGTCCTTTGTGACTGGCTACTTTCACTCAGCCTGAAGTTCTCAGGTGTGTACCGTTTTTTTTTTTTAAATATTTTTGGAACGTTTATTTATTTTTCAGAGAGAGAGAGAGAGAGACAGAGCATGAGCGGGGAGGGGCAGAGAGAGAGGGAGACTCAGAATCCGAAGCAGGCTCCAGGCTCTGAGCTGTCAGCACAGAGCCCCATGTGGGGCTTGAACCCACGAGCCATGAGATCATGACCTGAGCTGAAGTGGGACGCTCAACCGACTGAGCCACCCAGGCACCCAGGTTTGCACCTTTTTAATGGCTAAATACTATTCTGCTCTATGACTATAGCACATTTTTATTTAGCCACCAGCATGGACATTAGGGTTGCTCACATTTTTTGGCTATTGTACATGATATTTCTGTGAACATTCAGGTAGAAGTTTCCCTAGGAACATATGTTTTCAATTCTCCTGGGTGTATACCTTGGTGTGGAATCACCCGGTCTTTTGGCAACCCATGGTTAACTTTTTGAGGGACCACCAGCCTGCTTTCTAAGTAGCTGCACAATTTTACATCTTGGAAGGGGATTTTTGCTGGTTTACTTAACCCATCGTTCCTCACTCTCCTTTATCACGTTTAAAAAATTGAGGTATAATATACAATATATACAATGAAATGCACAGATCTCAAGTGTATCATTTGATGCATTTTCACAAATGTCTGCACCTGTGTAATCCAAACCAAGATCATAGGACAGGACAGACTCCCCCAGAAGGTTCCCTCCTGCCCCTTCCAGTCAATAGCCCACCCCTCAAGCAACAACAGGTCGGACTTCCTTTTTTTTTTTATTAAAAAATTTTTAATGTTTATTCTTGAGAGAGAGAGAGAGAGGGAGACAGAGCTCAAGAGGGGAGGGGCCGGAGAGAGAGAGGGAGACACAGAATCTGAAACAGGCTCCAGGCTCTGAGCTGTCAGCACAGAGCCCGACGCGGGGCTCGAACCCACGAACCGTGAGATCATAACCTGAGCCGAGGTCGGACGCCCAACCACCTGAGCCACCCAGGAGCCCCTTATGGGTGTTGATTAGCTTTTCCCGTTCTTGCATCTTGATGGCCTATAAAAGGAAGCATGAGCCGGGAGCCCCTTCCTCTTCATTGCTGAGTAGCATTTCCTCCTGTGGACATAAGCAGTCTGTGTATTCATTTACCTGTTGATACATATTTGTTTCCAGTTTTGGGGGAGCTGGAATAAAAATACCACTGAACATGTGTATACGAACTTCTGTATGGACTTAGGCTTTTATTTTTCTGGAATGCCTGGGTCATATCACAGGTACATGTTTCCCTCCTTAAAATACCAAACTGGGCCCCTGGGTGGCTCAGTCGGTTAAGTGTCTGACTCTTGATTTCGCCGCAGGTCATGACTTCACGCTTTGTGAGATCAAGCCCCCCCCCCGCCCCCCATTGGGCTCTGCACTGACAGTGTGGAGCCTGCTTGAGATTCTTTCTCTCCTCTCTCTCGGTCCCTCCCCTGCTCACACACAATCTCTTTCTCTCTTTCTCTCCCTCTCAAAAGAAATAAACTTAAAAAAAAGAACCACCATTTTTCAAAATTGTACCACTTTGCAATCCCAGCATGGGAGTTCCAGTTCCTCCTAATACCCTTGCCAACTCTTGATATTGTCTGTCTTTTTAACTTTCAGCCATGCTAATATGGGTGTAGTGACATCTCAGCGTGGTTGTAATGTGTATTTCCCTAATGACGTTGAGGATATTTTCATGTACTTATTTGCTATCAGTATATCTTCTCTCATGAAGTATCTCTTAAAACCTTTTGCCCAAGTTTTTCTTTCTTTCTTTCTTTCTTTCTTTCTTTCTTTCTTTCTTTCTTCTTTCTTTTTTCTTCTTTCTTTCTTTCTTTCTTCTTTTAAATTTGGCTGAGTGTCTTTTTATCATCGCCTAATCCAAGCTCCTTCTCTGTGTGTTGCAAATATTTTCTCCCAGTCTGTGGCTTTTTGTCATGATCTTTTGAAGGGCGAAGGTTTTAAAATTTCACCATACGGTCCATTTTATCAAGTTTTTTTTATGGCAAGAGCTGTGTCCTCCCTAGGGTCGTGCCTGACGGTCTTGCGTTTAGCTTTCGATGGTACACTTTGGTTTAGGTTTGAGACAAAGGTAAGGGCTCTTTGTTTCCAGAATGTGCAGGTGTCCTGTGGCATTGCTGGGAGAGCTTTTCCGTTCCTCTGTAGACTCCTCAGCCATCTTGGGTGGGGGTCATTTGTGCGTGTTGGGCTATATTTTTGCACCCTCTGTGCTGCTTGTCTACCTTTTGGACATATTTTCAGCTGGGGTCACATGGAAATTTGGGCGTGCCTCCTCTGAAGAATGGAACAGAATAGAGGGAGTCTAGGGGAAAGGTCCCAGGGTGTCCTACCATAATCCTAAAATAAACGCCTTGAAAACACGGCCATGTCGCCGTTGGCTGATGAAAGCTCTCGGCCCGAGGACTTCTGTCTGTTGGAAAAGTGTTAAAGACCCAGTAGCACGAGCAGAGACCGTTCCCTTGCAGCCACAGAAAGGTTTGCAGAGTTGAAAAAAAGGGAGACTGCGTTGCTGGGAGGTTGGGAGTCGCTCGGGGCTGCGTTTGTGCACCTCTCGTGCCACCGTGCCTCAGACTTCCCAGAAATGTCGCTCCGGGTCTGCATTTACATGGGAAGAAACAGACGCTCAGAATGTCCGGTGTCTTGCTCAAGGTCGCGCAGCAGTCAGCCATGGGGTCAGAACCAAATGCCCTGCCTCCCTGCCGTCTCCTGTCGTTCCTCGTCCGGAGATCTGGCTGCAGGGTAGCTGGGAGGGAGGGTAGCTCCTCTCGGGGGGAGGTTTGTTTTGTACCCACAGCAGCCGGCACAGGGCCCGGCACACAGTAGGACCTCACGAGATACGGGTTGAAGAAAAGGGGCCGATCCTGGTTCTCTTTTCTTGCTTGAGGACCTCTTCACCTTTGGCTGCTGTTGAGGTTAAGGGGTGAAGAATGACGCTTGTGTCTGGGGATGAGAGCCGATTGCTCAGACTCTGCCTCTGGCTGATGTACACTCCTGGGGCCGCTTATGGCTGTGCTCACAAAATATACAACAGGTCCTGAGTGAGCCCTGGTATGAAGACAAGTAGGAATAGACGGTGACATTAGACTGCTGAGGGAAGCTTCCTCATAGAGGGCCAGCAGTAGAAGCTGAGAAAGTAGGGGAGCAAGCCAAGGAGATATATGGACAGCAGGAACAGCATGTGCAAAGGCCCTGTGGTGGGAGCCTCTTCGGCACGTTGGAGGAATAGTGAGGTGGCTGTGGTGATAACGATTGCACTGGGCCCAGGCTTTGTAGGGAAACACAACAGCAAGGGGTTCCAGAATCCAGTCCCTACCCTCTGGCCCTCTTACTCTGGGGCATTTCAAGACTGAAACTGAAGTAAGCTCCCAGCATCCTCTTTGCCTTATGACTCTCTCCTGAGATCCCACAGTGTTCCCTTGAGTTTCTCTGTCCTGATCCCAACCCACCTGCTACCTCATTCCCTGGGTTGGCCTGTCTGTCGGGTTTGTGCATCTCCGGCTCCCATCAAAGCTCCCTGGGTGTCAGCTGTTCATCTCACTTTATTTTGGCGAGGGAGGTGATACAATCACCTCTGTGTGCAGAGGCTGCCAGGCCAGAGGCGACAGCTTCGGGGCCTGTGGCTGCAGGCAGACCTGGGGGCACCAGGGAATGGCCGTGAATGCTCCCGCACTCGAGCTAGAAGCTCTCCTTTTATCCTGGGATGGTTTGGGGTTCCCGGTCCCATTTCTGATTTTCCGGGTGGGAAGGAGGGCGGGAATAATGCTGTCACTGCGGGTACTGCCTGCCTCTCACTGCGCACGTGCACAGGGACTTCCGATGCTCCAGCTGTAAGCTCAGGCTTCTTGTCCCCATTTTCTGGGATTTGAACCCAGGCCTGCCCGAATCCCCATCCCAAACTCTGCCTGTGCTCTGTGGCCACCAGGAAGCCCCAGCCCAGCCGGGTCAGGGCCCACGGTGGGGTCTGAACACGGGGTGCGAGGAAGCCAGTACCAAATTCCCCACTGACCAGCCAAGAGTCGCCTCTCTGGGCTTTACTTTCCCCATCTGAAAAATGGGCTTCAACCAGTATCAGCCTTGGATGCCTCCCAAGGCAAGCTTTCTCCGAGGGAAAGATAGAAGGCGGACATTGAAAATGGCGAACTCCTGGGGGCATTGAGGGAACACCCTAGCCCGTTAGCAGAACCTGTCCAGCCAACGGTTATTGATTGCCTGCCGTACCCCAAGTGCTGGCTAGGCACCCATCCTGTACAGTTAGTGCTTCGCCAGCCGTGGGAAGTGAGGGCCTCAGAACCCTTCCTCGGTTATAGATGAGGAAAGGAGGCTCAGGCAAACATCTGTGGGCCAAGTTCACCCAGGAGCTGTGTGGCTGGCCGATGCCCGGAAGATCTGAGCTCCCAGCTTGTGGGCTGGCAAGGGGTCATTTTCTTCTACTTGTGCTTTTTACAGAGGTTTGAGCAAACAGAGGACAAACTCATCCCTCCTAGCAAAGGCCCTGTGGTCACCTTGTTTTCCTAGCGATGGTGGGGACTCAGGAGGAACCAGAACAGAGGCACAGAGAGGTGAAGCCGCTTGGCTCAGGTCACCTGGGCAGCTGGCGGCACCTCCCCCTTCCAGGGCCATGAAGATTCAATCGTGCTCGGCCCAGGGCCAGGCCTGGCCAGCTCCCACTGGGTGAGAGACAAGTGAAGCTCAGAGAGGCATAGCCACTTACCTGAAGACACACAGCCCGCCAGGCTTTCAGGTTCACGGGGCCAGGTTCGTTTTGTTTTTCCTGCCCCACTTGGTGCCCTCCGTGGATAAATGCTCTGTTGCCTGCTCAGGGCAGGACCTGGCCAAATTTTCTTCCTTCCTTTTGGCTGTTGTCACCAACGAGGTGGGGAAGAGAGGCTGGGCAGAGAGGCTGGGCGGAGAGGCTGGGAGGAAGGGGCCCTCGACTTTGGTGCCCCCTCCTCCTGGCAGGGCAGGGTGTGGTACGGGCTAAGGGCTCCTGGCGGCCACCCCTCTGGCCCTCCGCCTCCAGTGGGAGGTAGAAACTTCTGCCTCTCTGACTCCTCCTCTTGCTTGAGCTAGAGCCCTGCAGGTCTGGCCGGATGTATGAGGCCTGGAGTGGGGGCTTGTGGGGGCTGCGGGGACCGCCCGGACCGTGTGCGCTTTGGCTGGAACCTTTGTCCCCACCATTACAGCCCTTCCCCAAGGGTGGGAGGAGCCTGACCCCAGGGGAATCTCACCGCAGGAACACATTCTTCCTGGCCCTGCCTTGGAGGCCCCCCCACCACCCCAAGCAGCCTCTACTCCTCCAGCCTTTGTCCCAAGGAGGAACCCTCAGGAGTTCTGAGCCCCTCGGAGGACAAAGGGCTCATTGAGGCACCAAGGCCAGGCAGAGGGGGAGGGGAAGCGTATAGGGAGGAGCAGAGGACAAGAGCTGGGAAGGGCTGCTTCTGCCGCACAAACCCCGTGCGACCCTGAGGACTCGCCTCTGGGGTCCTCCATTTACCCATCTGTGAGATGGGGTGACTGGGGGATATGAGGGTTCGCGGTGGCTGGTCATTGCCTATATGTATAGCGTGCAGAGTTGACTATTGCTGATGTAGAAGCCAAGGCGACCCTCTTGCATGGAACGCGTGGGGCCACCTGTATTTCCAGATCCAGAATTTGGGAGAACTTAAAAAGGTGAGCAAGGTAGGATGTATCCCATGTGCTCAGTGACCCTTCCGGGGGCTGCCATCAAATCTAAGAAAGCACTGGAATAGTCTCATTAGGGTGCAAAATAAAGAAAGGCTTCCGGGCACACGAATCTAAGAACTTGCTGATTTTAGAACCTTTCTGGATTTCAGGATTGCGCGTGACAGAGTGTGATCCTTTACTGCTAGAATTCATTCATTCACTCATTCGTTCATTCAGCAAATATTTATTGAGAATCTGCTAGATGCCGGATACCGCGTCAGCCTCGGAGGACCCAGGAGCAAAGCCCCTGCCTTGCGGAGCGCACCCTGGACTGCGCGGCCTAACGTCTACACCCGTGTCTACACGTAGCCGGGTTTGTGGAGTCACCAAACCTCATTTAAGGATGAGGAAGCCAATGTTCTCTACGCTGAGCACTCAGGTTTTCTCAGAAACTTTCCCTGGTATTGTGTTAAAGGTGGGTGTGGGCATAGGATAGTGAATGGCTTGTGAAATGGACACCATGGTCACGACCAGCTTGAAGATAAGAGAACAAGCCTGGGCCATAAGCGACTGGTGCCCACGGCGGGCAAGGCAGTGCCGGAATGAATCGTCAACGGTCCCCAGAGCCCGGCTCCACTGGGGGCTGGAGGCATGTGTGTGGGACGCTGAAAGGTTGTCGGCTAGGCCTGAGTTCAAATCCTGTCGGAGCTCCTGCTGGCCCTGTGACCTAAGGCAAGCCCGGCTGTCCCCGCCCTCAATCTCTTCACCCCTCGAATGGGCTCAAGGAGCCCTTTGGAGGACTTCCAGGACTGAATGACAGCTACTGGATGTGGAAGGCATTTATAGCCGCTCAAGCTCGGAAACAAAGTAGCTTTTCTCTCTGGGGTCTGCAGGGGGGTGTCTCCCTTGTGGTCAGAAGCTGTGCCACTTAGGGCAGGGGCCGGGGGATGGTTAAAAGGCCACACAGAGGGGTGCCTGGGTGGCTCAGTCCATTGAGCGCCTGGCTTCGGCTCAGATCATGATCTTGCAGTTTGTGGGTTTGAGCCCCGCATCGGGCTCTGTGCTGACAGCTCAGAGCCTGGAGCCTGCTTCGGATTCTGTGTCTCCTTCTCTCTCTGCCCCTCCCTCTGTCTCTCTCAAAAATAAATAATGTAAGAAATTTGAAAAGAAAAAAAAAGGCCACAGAAGGGCAGGTCCCCCATCCAGACTCTCTGACTTGATCGTTGGGATGTGGGGTGTAGACTTCTTGACATCTGGGCCAGATGGTAAAGCTCAGGTTGAGAGCAAACCCCAGTCATCCAGCTGTCCTGTCCTGGTGACTGCCAACCCTTTGTCGTGGGGAGGCCAGGCCAGCTCCTTCTGGGACTGGAGGACCAAGGGCTGTGGGCCGTGCGCTGGGCTGGCCTTCTTGCCAGTTAAGGGCAGGTCGGCTACATAATTGACAGGGCCTGGTGCAAGATAAAAATACGGTCCCCTGGTTCAAAAAGCAGGAAAAAAGCGTACTAAAATATAAAGTTTTCTGTTTCCTCTGGAGCCTCTGCCTCGACTCGCCATGATGGTTTTTACTGGCTGTTCAATACGGTTCTAAGCCAAGAAAAATTAAGCTTTTATTGTTTTCATTTTTTAAGAAAGTTTGTTTCTTTGTTTATTCAGAGAGCGCGAGCCAGGGAGGGTCAGAGAGAGAGGGAGAGAATCCTGAGCAGGATCCACACCGTCACTGCAGAGCCTGATACGGGGCTTGAACTCACACGCCGTGAGGTTTTGCCCTGAGCGGAAAGCAAAAGTCAGATGCTTAACCCACTGAGCCACCCAGGCGCCCAAGAAAAATGAAAGCTTTTAAGTTATCAGCATGAATGTGGCCGCTCAACCTTATACTGCGCACGGCCACCTTGAAGCAGAAGTCGAAAAGCGTTTAGTCCCTCCGCCGAATCGCCAAAACCACACGCTTTCGCATTCGGAGTGCGCATGCCCGCATGTATTTTGTTTTAATGAGAGCGTGGCGATGTTGCTCCAACCGAGCTCGGCTGTTTTTATTTCACTTCTTGAGACACGCACATTCTGCCAACACTCTGCCTCCCGCTCCCCGATGAGGGGGGAAGACTGGAAGGAAGAAGAATTAGAGGTTACTCTATGTTCTAGCTTCCTTTTCAGCGCGAATCAGAAGGGAGACCAGGAAGTTCTCTGGCTGTGCGTCCGTGGGTGTTTCTCCTGCTGCCGTCTGTCTGCATTCGGAGGACGTTCACGTGCAAAGTGGGGCCCCTCGGAGCTGCCACAGTCTTAGGTGCAGACTGCTTGCCTTCTTCTGGATTTGCTTTTCACCCGACACCCGTGCACAGCGGGAATCTAGAAAGCCACACACGGGAACCGGGCAGCGGGAGGCAGCAGCGGACGTGTGAATTACGTGTATCTCCTCGGCTCACCTGGTCTCCGGGAACTTCACTTACAAAACCCAAGTTCAGGGGCTCCTGGGCGGCTCAGTCGGTTAAGCGTGGGACTCTTGATTTCAGCTCAGGTCACGATCGCCCGGTTTGTGAGTTTGAGCCCCGCATGGGGTTCTGTCCGTGTGGAGCCTGCTTGGGATTTGCTCTCTCTCCCTCCTTCTCTCCCTTCCCCCGTGCTCTCTCTCTCTCTGTCTCTTAAAATAAATACACTTAAAACAACAACAAGAAGAAAACCCAAGTTCAAAGATAAAACTAGTATGAACTTTAAGACGGGGACAGCAGAACCTGAAACGAAACATGGGCCCCTGTGAGCGCGAGAGGTCCTGTGGACCCTGTAGGTCATCTGCTCTGGAAGCTGGTGGCCCTGTTCGCGGGCACCGTTCCCTTACGGATGGGGAAGCTGAGGCCCAAAGAGGCCCAGATGAGGTTGTAGACTGCCAAACTAGGACTCCCTCCTCCCCCCGCCGGGACCTCAGCTTCTGGTGTTTGGATTGAAAATCAGGCTTGCCTCCCAGGGAGGGGTGCTGGTGCTGGGAAGGGACAGAAGTGAAAATGAGTCTACAGAAGCCATTCATTTCCCTGCCTCCCGTAGTTCAAACATTTGCTTATTTACTCGGCTAACAAATGTTAGCTGACTCTCTACTATGTGCCGGGCAAGACTGACCCTATCCCGGTCCTTGAGGCACTCCCTCTCTGGTGGACGAGGCCCTCTCCTCCAAGCCTAGAGACGCTGCCTAGAAGCTCCCAGACCCCGAGACTGGAGGCCACGACTCGGATCACCCCTTGATTCAGTGGCCAGAGGGTGGGACATTAGTGACAACGTCTGACCGAGGTGTCGTTGCTGAGGGTTCCGGTAGCTGGAGAAAGGGCACTTCCGGAGGAGGCCGCGGCCTCGGCAGAGGGTTTTGGGGCAAAACTGCCAAAGCCTAGGACCTTGAGGACGGGAGGTGAAGGCATGGATAGAGGCTTGAGCTGGAGGCCCCAGAGGGGAGACGCAGGGGTCATGTGACCCCAAACCCCATCCCCAACCTGGTCAATTCTTGGACCACGTCCCTAGCCCAGATTTTTCCTTGGAACCCGGCTCTCTAGCACAGCTGAAGGCGGAGATGTGTCAGGTTTTCCCTCCCTCTCTCCCTCCCTCCCTCCTGCCGCCTTCCCCCTCCCCCCTCCCTCCCTCTCTTCTTCCCTCTCTGGTTCCCTCCCTCCCTTCCTTCCTCAGCTGAGTCTCTGCATGAAAATCTCAGCTGCTTTGTTTATGCAGCTGACTGCGAGCCCAGCACCATGCCAAGCCTGCGAATCTTCTCACCAAACCCTGCCCTATCAACCTGGAGATGAGAAAACTGAGCTCAGGGAACTGAGCGACTCCCCCAAAGTCACTGCGAATGGGGGAACTGGCTTTAAGCCCAGGCCACTTGAATCTCACCCGTGGGCCCCGAACAACAGGGCCACACTGCTATAGGCCTGTTTGCTCACATCCCTCTGCTCTTTCTGCCTCCACTACCTCTCCCCCTGCCCCGCTGACCTGGTGAACTCTTACTCATCCTTCAAAACCCTTCTCAGATGGCCTATTCTTTGTTTCTTCAAGCTGCCAGGCAAGGAACATCCCATTTCTCCACCTCACAAATATTCGAGTACCTCTGCGTTCCTGGCATGGCGCGAGGTTCTGGGGAAACACTGGTGAACAAATAAACTTAGCTCTACCAGTTAACGAGCAAACACAATCCGGTGCACTGTTACTAGTTGTGAAAATAGCCATGAAGCACATGAGCTGGGTACTTCAGTAAAGAATTGGTTGGGATTATTGTGTATTGGGGGATCAGAGAAGTTCTTCTGAAGAGGTGAGATTTAAAGTTGCCTTCAGCCAGGGAACTGGCAAGTGCAAAGGCCCTGAGGCAGGAAGAACTTGATGGGGGCAGAGAACAGCAAGAAGGCCTGAGGGGCCGGAGTGGAAGGAGAGCAGGAAAGGTGGTAAGGAGATGGGTCAGTGAGGTAGACAAGCCTCACTTGGAGTTGTCCTTTAGGGCATCGAAGTTTTAGAGCCTCAGCCTCTCTCCTGGGGCAGAGAGGGACCAGATCAAACCCTCATGGCATCCCCGGAGCAGGGCCTGACCCCTAGGAGTGAGCAGCTGAGGTGGTTTGAGGCAGTCACGGGTCAGCAGGCAGATGACAGGCAGGTCTGGCCCCTCCCTCCTTTCCTCGCTCAGGAAGGCGACTGCTGCGCCCTCCCCGCGCCCCCTACTCAGCTGGCTACTCTGAAACTCCCTCCTAGGGGGCACAGTGGGTCAGCTGGGTGGGGAGGGGGAAGGGTGAGGGGTGCTGACGTAGGGCCCAGTAGCTCATTTTCATGGGTCGTTTGCATTTTCTCTGAATTATTATTATTATTATTATTATTTTTTTATGGTTCCAGCCAAACCCTCTGTCACGCAGGCTACTGCTTTAAAGGCATATCCCCGGAGCGGACGGGCATTGGGTTTGGCCACTCCGGGCTCGTGGCCTCCCCGGGGTCCCTCCGCAGCCCGCTCTCCTGCCCCCGGCCTCCCGGAGCGGAATGGATGCGAGCCAGGAGGCAGGCACAGCCAGTGTCTTCGGCGCTTTCCCGGGTGCGGCCCCACAAGAGCCCCGTGCAAGGAGGAGGGCATTCCCCTCTCCAAGTCTGCTCACCTGGAGCGGAGGCACAGTGGAAGCTTCCAGCCAACCTGCTGGGTAGGTCGGTCCTGTTCTCACAGTCAGGGTGGGCGGCCTGCCAGATCCCCCCCCCCCCCCGTGTCTCCCTGCCTGGGACGGGAAAGGCTCCCCGGGCCCTCTCGTACCACCACCGTATGGTTGGGGAAACTAAGTCCAAAGAGACGAGAAAGGGTGAGGTCGAGATGTGAGCCAGGGATGTCTGCTTGAGAGAAGGATAAATGACATAACCTCAGTCGTGAAAAGGCGAACCCCCTAAAAATATAAGGCTGGCTCTGCCCAGAGAGGACGGCAGGGGAGGCTGAGTCCTGCGTGAAACATCCGCCGGGCACGTCCTTCCTGTCCTGAAGGGTGGGGTGACAATCCCCTCCATGGGACGTGGGATAAATGATCCAATTCCCTAGTGAGACAGCCTCGTCCTACCGGCTGCTCCCATGACACCCGGGAGAGACGCCTGTTGGTGCTAATGTGTCTTTAGCAATCCCCCCCACCCTGCCTCTTGCTCAGCTCCCTTTGTGACAAAGAAGCCCAGAATCTTCCGCAGGCAATGCTGTGTAGCTAGACTTTAGTGGCAGTTGTATCAAGAAGGAGCCATTTGAGCCGAGCTCAGGGGAGTCACTGGGAGTCTGACAGGGAACTGGGAGGAACGTTCTGCTCTGTGCGTGGAGGGAGCTGTCGGCGCATGGCCTGGAGCCACGGGGAAGCAAAGCCTCTACCTGGGAGAGAGGAAAACCATTTGATGTGCCTGAGACTGCAGGGTGTGGGTGACAAAGTGGGGCGGGGTCTCGCGAGGGAAGGACCCTTGTGCTGTGTGAAAGGGCTCGGGATTTATTCTGTGGGCGGTGGGAGTCATGGCAGAGCTTTGAGCAGGAGCAGGGGTTTTGGAGGTAGTGAGACCGCAAACAGATTCTACGGGTGCTCTGGACTCCACGCCTCCTGCTTTCAGGCTGCTGGTGGGAGAGGCTGTGTCCCCGCCTTCCTCCCAGGCGGGGGGCACTGAGGTGGCAGGGTTCCTCTTGTCCCGGGCTTTGTCCTGCTCTGATCCTATGGGTTCAGACTTTGAAGGCACCGGCTGCCCCTTTGGCTGGGGGCTGGTCATCCCCTCGGCATTGGAGGCTGTGCTCTGGTCCCCGGGAAGGTGGAGAAGCCTTTCCACAGCCCTCGGCCCTTTCGTGCCAAACCCTGGCCCGTGTGAGACGAGTGTGGAGGAATTTGGTGCATATGGATCCAATTTCTTTTGGAATATACAGCGAATGACTCTGGACAAAGGCAGGCTGCCTTGGCCGGACCTAAAATATGTGGGCAATTGCTTCTGAGATGTTTGACAACTCAGACGCAGCGGAATGGGACCGGCAGCACTGGGGCTGTGGCGGCTCGTCCAGGTGCCAGCAACCGAATACCATGGCTCATCCCGCGAGCATGCCAGGGACACGTGGACAGGGACCAAGATTCAGGGGAATTTGGCCAGGCTGGGCGAGGTGCTGAGCAGGGCTGCCTGGGCGCGAGAGGCTCTTCCCTGTGGGAGACACAGGATCACACGGTGTTGGGAATGAGGTTTTATCTTCCTGCTGTGTGACCTGGGTGAGTCTCTTTCCCTTGCTCGGACTTAGGGGATTCTATCCGCTCAATGGCACAAGCAGACCCTGGAGAGTAGGGCTGAGCAGAGCCAAAGCAGACCTTTTGGGTTTATCCAGACTCCCTTCCCTTCCAGACACCTGTTCTTGCTTTTCTCAACATGTGTTTCTGAATGGGGCTGCCAATCATAATATCCCACCCCCGGACTGCAGTGATTGGTTTAAAGATGGGCATGTGACTCACACTGGGCCAATCAGATCCCTTCCCTGGGATTTCTGCTCTTGGGCAGGATGGAGACAGCTCCTTTTCCTCCGTAGAGAAGAGCCCTGAGCTGTCGGGTGTGGGGGTGGGGGGGGGGATGTCCGCGGCTCTGAAGAGAGGTTGGTCTGAGAGAAAGAAGGTGTCCGGTAAAGAGAGAAGCAGGTGAAGACAAAGGAAATGTCCAGGTGAGGTTGGCATCCTCGCACCTACCCGCCTCACAGAAGTTTTGGTGACGAGAGCCGAGAACTTCTTCTGTTTTGCTTAAGCTAATTAGACTTCCGTTTCTGTCTCATACAACTAAAGCGGTTTTGATAAATGCAAGCCTTTCCTGGCTTCCAAGGCACCTCTATGGTTCATTAACCTCATTGTTTCTTAGAGTTGCTCTCTAGATGGGTATTAATATTCCTATTTACAGATATTAATAATCATAATCACCAGCACTTCTGAAGAGCTCAGTGCCGTGCCAGCCACCGTGCTAAGCCTGTCGTAGGAATTATTTTATTGTATCCTACAGTGCCCTCGGAGGCGGTGTTTAGTGTGATCCCCATTTTACAGATAAGGAAATGGAGATGCAGAGCGGCCAGGGGGCTCCCTCCAGGACCCACAGCTGGCAACTGGTGGAGCCAGAATGTCTATGCTATTCTGCTGGTGCACACAAATCCAATACTGTGGGGTGGGTGGTGCGAGGTTGAAGGAAAAGGCCTCAGTTCCTCTCCAACCCTTCTCTTATCTATGCCTATTATTATTATTTTTTTTTTCGTGTTTTATTTGTTTTTGAGAGAGACAGAGAGAGAGCATGCGAGGAGCAGAGAGAGAGGAAGACACAGAATCCGAAGCAGCTCCAGGCTCCGAGCTGTCAGCACAGAGCCCGACGCGGGGCTCGAACCCACGAACCGTGAGATCATGACCTGAGCCGAAGTCGGACGCTTAGCCAACTGAGCCCCCCCAGGCGCCCCTCCTATCTATGCCGCTTAATAATGTGGCTTTGCCGCTCCTTCCATGGAGAGTTGAGTCTCTCTCCCAGGCCCTGAAGCCGGGCTCTGCCCTGTGACTTGCGTTAGCCAATAGAACGTGGCACAAAAGGGCACCATGGTGGGTCCGCCCTGGGCTTTCAAGGGGGGGTTGCTGTCTCCACTCTGTCCTGAACCCTTGCTCAGCTGCCACAGGGAAGAAGCCTGGGCTAGCCTGCTGGAGGATGGGGGGGGGGGGGGCACACGGAACGGAGTGGAGTCGCTGAGACCGGCCTAGATCAGCTAACGGCAGTCGAGCCCCGGATACGAGAGTGAACCCAGCCAAGAGGAGCCGAGCTACCTGACCAACCACTCCGGATGTGGGAGCACTCAATCAGGGCTTGGCACTGGATGCCTCTGAGGTTATGTCATTATTTCGCCGTGCAGGTTCACTGCGACAGAGAACAGGCAACGCCAGTGGGGGGCGAAGGGGAGAGTGTCTTCCCTGAGCCATGTCTGGCTGCTCCCCCTTTGCTGGCGCACGAGACACCGCCTTCGTCCACCGCCCCCCCAACGGCCACACTTTCCGCGGCTGAGGTGTGACCCAGGCTTCCAGAACTGCTTAAGTGCCTGCAATTCATCGCAGGGCTGACTCGGAAGGCTGGTCCTGCCTGCTCACCCCGCCTGCCCACCCCACTCGGAGTGGGGTTTGTAAGGGTTGAGTAATTGTATTGTTTATCGCACTAAATGGAACATTAATCAAGCAGCTCGAAGGCACCCAGGCTGTCCCCGCGGGCCATGCTCTCTGCCGAGAGCCGAGGTGGGAAGTGGACCTGTGTGGACGACATGGGGGATCCGGCTCCAGCCTCCCAGACGCTGCCCCCCACCCAGTGCCTCCCTGGTCTCCCTGGTCGTGGGCCCCATTTTACAGATGTGGAAACCGAGGCCCAGAGAGGTTGTTAAATCAATTGCTCAGGGTCACCCAGCAAGGAGGGGAGAGGGAGAAGGCTTGAATCTAGGCGCACCGGTGTGGCGAGCCAGGCTTTGAGCGATGGCTCTTCAGCCTCCCCTGGATCACTGCTGCCCCCCCTCCCCACGATGATGGCTGCAGGAACTTCTTTCCCCACACTCGCTGAGCCCCAAGAGGAGAGAAGCGAAGCTGGCAGATGTCTCTGAACGCCGAGATGATTTGCATAAGGCACAGCAGAGGACTCCTGAGCGCAGGACGCCAGGAAATCTGCACGAGGGTGCCCCGATCTGGCTCAGGGTGACGAGGAGGGGGTGGCCCCCCGCCGGCGCAGCTCTGTGAGGTGCCGGTGACTTTCCACCTCTCTCCTGTGGGTGGGTGGGTGGGTGAGTGGGGACGTCTCTCTTCCCTGCACCTCGTGACAAGGCGGCTATTTTTAAACTCCTCTTTTTAAAGTTAAAACATGTTCCTGTCAAAGCCACCACGTGATGCTCAAGCAGTCGGGGCCAGGGAGAAGCCTCCGGCTGACGTCAGAGCACCCAGGCTGGCAGTTTGGGGGGGGGCTCCGGTGAGTCACCCCTCTTCCGAACATCTATCTCATGCTGTGTCCCTGGGAGCTGTCATGTTGGGAGTTTCGTAGACACAGGGACAGTGGCCCCGGCTAGAAATGACCAGCCACCCTGTCCCCCAACCAGAGAGAGCCCCAGGCATTCTTTCCCCACCTGCTCTGAGCACCAAGGGCCGGTGGTCCCAGAATGACCAAATCCCCTCCAGTCCAGCCACCTCCGCCCCCTCCAACCCCACCCCTGCCAATCCACGGCCATAATACCATGGCCACAGTGCTCCTTCTGAAGATGGGATGTGATCCCAGCTCTCTCCGCTGCTCGAAACCCTTCCATGGTTCTGCTCCCCATTGTCTGTAAAATAAAGTCCTTCCCACCTCCCACCCCCCCCCCCTTCCTGCCATCCTGCCAGCTTCAGCTTATGCCACTTCCTGCTCACGCTCCGTGCCCAAGCTACTCTGTACTCTGGGCTTTCGTGCATGCTGGTCCCTCCACCTAGACCACCCTTCCCCCACCCTCCTTCACCTGACCCTCCTTTACCTGTTTTAAACATCACCTCCAACGAGGGGCACCCGGGTGGTTCGGTCAGTTACGCGTCCGACTCTTGGTTTCAGCTCAGGTCATGATCTCATGGTTTGTGGCATCGAGCCCTGCGTTAGGCTCCTCGCTGACAGCGTGGAGCCTGCTTGGGATTCTCTCACTCTCTGTCTCTCTGCCCCTCCCCCACTCGCATGCACGCACGCTCTCTCTCTCTCTCTCTCTCTCAAAATAAGTAAATGAACATTAGAAAAAACCCACAAACCCACATCACCTCCAATGAGAACCAGGAGATGGGATGGGGGGATGGGGCTAGGATAAGCAACCTGGGTCGTGAGGATTATCGTGGAGGAGAATCAGAGACTCAGGAGGCCCATAAAACAAGACGATGGGCCCAGGGATGAGGAACGGGTGGACCAGCTAGATGATGGATGAGGTTTCCTCGTTGCCTAGATGGGACTTGGGGAGAAGCTTACCTGGGGGTTTTCAGACAGTTTCTTGGGAATTTGGGTTCCTGAGAACATGGAGGCCACAGCAGGGCCCTCGCTCACTTTGTCCCCTCCACTTCTGCCTTTCAAAGATCTTCCCTAGAAGATTTTATCAGAAAAAAATGCTTTGTAGCTAAAAAAGAGAAAAAGAAAAGAGTACAAAAGCCCTAAGTTTTGAAGTCAGACTGCCCGTGTCCAAATCTCTGCTCAGCCACTTGGCCGTGTGACTTTGGGCAGATTGTTTAACTTCTTCTGAACCTCATTTTCCTAATCTGTGAAATGGGGATAGTGATATCCGTACCTACCTCGCGGTTGTTTTGAAGAACGCGACAGACCGTATTTTCCAAAGATGGTCGTGACAATGTTTTTCGTCCGTTGTGCCCTGGTAGGAGCTCACCACTCCCTCATCAAAAGGTAGAGTCTAAATCCTCTCACCTTGAACCTGGGTGGGCATGTGCGACTGCCTGGACCGACAGGGAACAGTGCGGGTGACGTTGTGACTTCCAAGGCTAGGTCGTAAAAATGCCACGCACTTGCGACTGGTTCTCTTGGGACGCTCCTTCCTGGAACCCCGGCCACCGCGTTCTGAGGAACCTCGGGCAGCCCGTGGCTAGGAACGTGGTTAGGGTTAGGGTTAGGCTAGGGTTAGATCTAGGGTTAGGCTGGGAGACCCCAGCCGAGCTCCCAACCAGGACCGATCTGTCAGCGGAGCGATAGAACCAAGTTGACCCTCTACTCCGTTGTGGTTCTGCCTCAGCTGATGCTGGGAGGCGCAGAGGTGAGCCATCTCTGCTGAGTCCCTACCCCAAATTTTGGGGTGATCTGTTACATGGTAGGAGATTGCCAGAACAAGGCCTGGGTGCGATTTTGCGCCCGGGCGGCTTGGCCCAGGACCGCGTGCATTGTAAGCCCCTTTTACACAAGAGGAACCCGAGCACAGAGACAGTGGTGGGTTGGCTCAAGGTCACACAGCTACTGGGCGTGATTTCCATCTATTCTTTCTGCTTCTTCTCCGCATGGGGCTGGTGAGAACACAAGTGTTGGTTTGAGCCCAACCTGGGGCTGGGCTCTCATGTCTCTTGCCTAAGACTTACACCCATAGCTCAGAACAGGGTTTATCCATCAGCCTTGGTTACCTGCACACAGGTTTGCCGCAAGCCACTTCTGAATCCCTCCCGCCTTCGTTGGCTGCCCTGGGGGGTGGGGGGAGGTGGGGCGGAGCGGCCCAGCTGGGCATTGGCAAGTGAAGCGCCCCAGAGGTGGGGAGGGGGCATCTCCTGGCACCGGCCCCTGCTTCCTGTCTGCCTGCGGCTCGTACTCCCAAGCGAGAGTTGCTATGAGAAAGGCTCTAGGCGATCTTTCCTCTGAGCATTAATAATACTGTTAATTAAGCGGCCAAGAGAAGACCACGGCTGGCGCCAAAGAGACGACAATGGTCTGAAAAGGGAACAGAGAGCCACATCAACAGCTTCCCATGCGGGGCTTTCAAAAGAGCAGCTGTAGGGAGCAGGCAGGCGGAGAAGAGAGCGATCACGGCGCGGATGGGCCGGGAAGCACTGGGGTGAGCCCGTGCCAGCTGCCCAGCTGTGCTCCTCCCTGGCACCCCCCGCCCTGCCCAGCTGGATGAGGGCTGCTCTGGAGCTTCTGGAGCGGCTGGGTAAAGCGGGCAGCCAGAGGGTACCAGCTGGCCCAGAGACTCCTCCCGCGAGCCCCTGCTCCCATTTCTTCATCCAGAGCATAGGCAGGTTGAACTTCAATCCCATTTCTTCTCAGTTGTCGACCTCGATTGGAGGTGGCTGCCTGGGAGGCTGACTTGAGAATCTGGAAGCCAACTCGCTGCTCTCTGGAAAAGCGTGCTGGGATTGATTAGTGATGTCTGCCACGGGTGTGGGATTAGCAACTGGGGGTATGGGTGCTATCCATGGATTGGATCTCCAAGGTCCGTTCATTTACCTCATAAACGGTTAATAAAACACCCTTAAGTGCCAGTTAAGTGCAAGTTCCCCTTCTTCTTCCCCTTTTCATCTATAAAATGGGTCCCCAGGGAACAGGATGTTCTTTGCCTCCGGGCTATGGAGATGAAGAAAGTAGGAAGAGCTTTCTTTACGTAGGAAGAGCTCAGACAGAGGATATGTCAAGGGTGAAAAGGAAGGCTTGGTATCTGCATATCAGTTTATTTTTTAAATGTTTAGTTATTTTGAGAGAGGGAGGGAAGGAGAGAGAGAGAGAGAGAGCGCGGGAGCATAAGCAGGGGAAGTGGGAGAGAAAGAGGATAGACAGAATCCCAGGCAGGCTCCGTGATGTCAGTGCAGAGTCCAGTGTGGGGCTCGAACCCACGAACTGTGAGATCATGACCTGAGCGGAAATCCAGAGTTGGACTCTTAACGACTGGGCCACCCAGGCAACCCACTGCGTATCACTTTAAACCAGGAGTTGGCCAGCTCCAACCCGCGGGCCAAGAAATAAAGTTTTATTGGAACACAGCCATGCCCATTCATTTGTGTATCGATCTGTGGCTGCTTTTGTGCTACAAGCAACAGAGACCTTACAGCCGGCAAAGTATTTATTCCCTTTACGAGGAATATTGCTTTCTGCTGCTTTACCCTTTTCCAGGCACTGTCCCAGTCACCCCTGCACATAGTTTTCATGCCAACCCTCTGAGTCTGGCAGGGCACATACTATTCAGCCCCGCTTTCCAGAGGAAGAACTTTACGGCCTGGTCGTTAGAGGCAAGGCCTTGAGCTTGAGAGCTTGAGATCTTTTCCCTGGGCCTCCTTTCCTACTCTGCCTCGGATCTCCCCCCCCCCCCCCCGCCGCCCAGGCTGCTGCTTCTGCCCCTGGAATCTGTTGTGTCATTCTGACCCCAAGATCACTCACTTGAAGGGCTCTAACGGCCTCCAGAGTTTCTCCTTCTACATTACCCTATGGAGCCAGAGAGATTTCTCTTGAACCCCAATCCAGTCAGGCCAGCCCTTGCTCCTAGCCCTTCCATGGCTCCCTAGTGCCCCGGTTAAAACCTGCACTCCTTAGCGAGGTCTGTTAGGCCCTGATGTACTTGGAGTGTCCCCATTTCTCTGCCTTCCCTCCTTTCCTCCTCCTGCCCGGAGCAGAAGCCTCTCTCCACCCCTCTTCCCCTCATCTGTTAAGGCTCAACTCAGCTCACAAACAACCTCTGTTCCCTCCCCATGTGGAGCCAGGTCGGCCCCTCCCCTCACCCCGGCTCCCCCACACTTCTTCCTGGGACTGCTTGCTGACCTGCCCGTCTTTTCCTTTAGACTCAGCCCTGAGTGAAGGCAGGGCTCTGCTACTCACCACGGTACCCCCAGCATCCGAGCATCCAGCAGGCATACACTAAATGCACTCATAGCCCGACTACCCCCGCAGGTTGGGGCGTGCCCTCAGCTCTCGGTCCCTAGCACCCACTGTTGGCGCGATGGAGACGTGTCAGCACCCGAATACCTCTGAGGTTCCCTATCCCCCTCTCCCCACCCCGTGGCTGTCCCAGGGCCTGAATGTCTGGAAGCTGTGAATTTGCCAGGCAGAGATCATGGCAGCTCTGGGCCTCATTATTTTCAGCATCTGTCTTGTCCCCTGAGTGTCTTCAGTGGGGGAAGAAGAACAGCTTGATGGGAAAATGCTCTGACAGACGTTCCGTCATTAGCACATTTTGCTCATGCCCTGAACGGGGCCCCACGATGCACTGTGAAGCATTTGTAATCAGCAGAAAGAGGGATGGCAGTAATTCTACAATGTTTTCAGGGGCATGGGAGTGAAAGGAGAAAGGAACTAACATTGCCAAGCACCTACTGTCTACCAGACTCTATGCTGCTAACAGCAGCCACCATTTGTATCATACTTACTATGTGCTAGGCACCAAAAAGCTCAAGGCCGCCTTCAGGCATAGCTGGATCCAGGTGCTCAAATAATGTCATTAGGACTTGGCTTCTCCTGACTCTGCTTTCGTCTTCAAGCAGGCTCTATTTACAGGACTCTGAGCAGTTCCAGAGCTATCTTATTCTCTCAGAACTGTAGCAGAAACTCCCTCACTCCCACCCCCAAACACGCAAACACAAATAACCCCATGAACAGACCAAAATAACTCTTTCCCAACAGCTCAAGCACAAGTTCCAGAGCTCATTATCACTGATTGCACTTGGGTTACATGCACGTTCCTGAATCAATCATAAGACCAGGGGGTGGCGTTCTTTGATTGGCCACGCCTGGGTCCTGTGCCCTTGAGACAGCTGGGGGAAGGGTTCTCTCTCAAACTTCACCGACTGCAGGAGGCGGGAGGATGGTCCCCGAGGAAGAATCAGTGTGCAGATCCCGGGAGAGAGGATGGGTGGTGGGCAGGCAGGTGTCCATCCCAGCGGCCTGTGAACCTCGTATTCACGTTACCGATGAGTCACAGAGAGGTAAGTGACCTGCCCCGGCTCACAAGGCTGATAAACGACAGAACCACGGTCCGAGCTCAGCGCTTGAGGACTGACTTAGAAAAGCCTTGCGGAGCAATAAACTTCTCTCTCCCCTCCCCCATAGTTTTAGAGCACCTGCTACGGTGCTAGGCTCTGGGGATGACAAAGGTGGATGGTACCCATACGACCTCTGCACTGGTAGAGCTGGGATTTGAGCAGATCAGTTTCTTGGCTCCCAGATCTCGCTCATGCTCTGCCCCTACCTGGAACACGTACCCCTCCGCCCCTCCCCGCTTTTGTCCTGTGTGATAATCCTTTTCCTGTCCTTCCGGGTCTAGTAGAAGGGACCCCATCCTCTGCAAGCCTGCCCTGCCGGCTGAGGCCGGACCTCCCCACTCCTTGCCTGGACCCTTCACCCCCTCTCCCCCGTGAGAGCACATGAGGTCTGTCCCTTCGGGGATGGGATGGGGCTGGGGTGCTCCAGCCTTTGGCTCCTGGTGCTCCACACGGAGCCTGGCCGCTTGTAGGAACCTGGGAAAGGCTGGCTAAGTCGAACCCACCCCGGAGAGCGACCTATGTGTCCTGCTCTGCTATGCAAAGCTGCCTCATGACGAGTTCAGGCTGGACACCTGCCCTCACGAGGGAGAATAACACAGATCGTATCTCCGTTCCGTGTTGAATGGAGGGGCTCAGTCGTTGCTAGTTGCCCCCAGAGGCCCGAGCGCCCTGCCTGCCAGAGAAGATGGAGAGGCTGCCCCATTCACTAATTCCTGCACTCATTCACAAACATTTATCAAGTGCCTACCGTGTGCCAGGCAGTGGCGGTGGCAGTGGCCAGGCGGGGCAGGCCCTGGCCCAACCAGGAGCCCACAGACTCCCGGGAGAGACAAAGTTCATGACGTGAGCATACGGTGCTTCAAAAGCGAGACATGTGGAGGGACGAGAGTGTGTATCAGGGAGGGCTTCCCTGAGGAGGCGGCGGCTGAGAGCTGAACTAGGGAAAGAGCATAAGGGACAAGCATTCTGGGAGGAGGGAACAGCATATGCAAAGGGCCCGAGGGGAGAGGAGGTGTAAGCCTCATGACAGGTTGAATGGGACATAGGCTGAGGGTGCTAGCCATGGGAAGGAGGGGGTAATGGGGCCACAGGGAACCACTGAAGGCTTTGAAACAAAGGAGTGACAGGGTCCAATTTGGGTTTGGAAAGATGGCTGCGTGGAGAAAAGCCTGGGGGGTGGGCAGCCAGACAGGGAGGCAGCTGTACCCTCCAGATGGAGAGGAGGGTGGCTGGAGGGAGGGACGAGGCAGCAGGACAGGGAGGAGCTGAGAGATTCAAGACAAGTTTCCGAGGTAAAGAGGAAGGAGCGCAGGTGCGGCTAGTCCCCGTGTGGCAGGGTGCCGATCTTGACCCCTGCCTGACCTGGGACAGAGCAGGCACAGGGCGGTGGGGGGCGGGGGGGGGAGGTGTCCCTCACAGTGGCTTCACTTCCTCCCTCCCAACGTCGCCCTCTCTCGGGCATCCTCACACACACTCTCACGCGCGCCTTAATTCTCCCCCGTCCCTGCAGCCACGAGGACTCTCGGTCCCTGCATCAGCCGGCGTGCGCTGGGTCAGGCGGCTGTAACAAACACCCCCAACACCCCGACCGCCGGGGCAACAGACGTTTCACGCACACGCACACTGTCTCGCCTACTCACCCCTACGTCCCCTCGCGCACATGGACACGGTCAGCGGGGGCTGGATTATACCGCAGCCCCAGCAGCCCTGCGCCCCAGCACCGCAGCGCAACAGCAGCGGCCGGTTCATGCCCCCCCCAACCCCCCCCCCATCCCGACCGCGCTCCGTCTCCAGCACGCGTGGGCGTGGCCTCTGCTCCCCCTCCCCCTCCCCCCTGGCTGGCAGCGAGGACTGTCTCTTCCCTCGGTGGTGGCAGAGGATAAGAGAGCACCATAGCCTGGCTCTTCGAGCTCCGCCCCAGTCTCTTGTCCGCAGCAAGGCACACCAGGACTGCGGGGAAGTGTCATCCTTGGGGGGGGGGGGGGGGAGGAGGGGGGGGAGGGGAGGTCTACGCCTAATAGTGCGGCGGTGCGTGTGCACATGCGCACCGAGAGCCCCCTGCGAGCGCGCGTGCTCCCACCGATTCCTGCTCTCAGCACCTGCTCACCTTCCACCCCGTGCCCATCCCTCACACCTCCTTTTCTTTTCAAATAATAATTTCATTGTTTTAAGTTTATTTATCTTGTGAGAGACAGAGACAGCATGAGTGGGGGAGGGGCAGAGAGAGAGAGAGAGAGAGAGAGAGAGAGAGAATCCCAAGCAGGCTCCGCACTGTCAGTGCAGAGCCTGACCCGGGGCTCCAACAGGAAACTGTGAGATCCTGACCTGAGAGGAAACCGAGTCCGAGGCTTAACTGCCTGACCCTCTGGGCGCCCTCTGCTCGCACCTCCTCACCCTCTTCCTGCGCTCAGCGCTGTCCCTCCCTCCCGTGAACAAGACCCCTCCTGCGGCTGGCATCTGCACGCTCGCTTTCTCACCGCACCCCCATGCTCACACACACACACACACACACACACACACACACACACACACACTCTTCCTTTCACACATATGCTCACACTCAGCCCGGCCCCCACCCATGTCCACCACTCACCACATCGCGCTCTCAGACGCGAGTGTTCACACCCACAGCTTCCGGACTGCACGCGCTGGCACACGTGTACCCACAGCCACGTCTGCACACGCCCGTGCCTGCACACACACCTCTCACACTCTGCTGCTCGCATACAACAGCACGCAGGGAAATCGGGTCGTTTGAGCGGCGCCTGAGCGGCTCAGTCGGGTAAATGTCAGATTCTTGGTGACGACTCAGGTCATGATCTCCCGGTCATGAGATTGAGCCCCGCATGGGGCCCCACGCTCAGCACGGAGCCGGCTTGGGATTCTCTCTCTCCCTCTTCCTCTCTGCCCCTCCCCTGCTCGTGCTCTCTCTCTCTCTCAACATAAATAAGTAAACTTAAAAAAAAAAAAAAGAAATCAGGTCACTTTCTTCCTCCCAAGTGAAGCGGCCTCATGGCACCCTGCCCTCTGGGTCTTGGTGTCCCTACTCTGTCCGCTTGAGCCAGCCAGCCGCCCCTCAAAGATGACCAGGTGGGTCTGTGTGAAGCCTCGCTCCGGGACAAGTCCCCAGAGGCTCACCCCCAGCCCCCACCGGCACCCAAGCCTTGTCACCTCCCCGTGCACCCCTCCCCGGGAGCCTGGATGCTGTGATGCCTCCGTAATTGGCAGCCTGGGGCCGATCGATCGGCCTCTGTGTACACGGGCCACGGGAAACATAATTAACAGTGTTTGGGATCTGTTAATTGCACCGGTTAGGAATTCCAAACAACCTAATTTGGAACTTCACTTCTGAGTGCATCTTTGCCTGGATTGAGCTCCAGGAGACTGAACAGAGCGGCAGAGGGCAACTTATGCAAAGCAGGAGCCGGCAAACCCAGGCCCAGGCTGCAGCCTGGCGGAGAGAAGGCCTGTGCGTCACCACAGGAAGGGTAGAGGGCGCCGAGGCCAGGGGAAGAGAGACTCCTCTCCTCCAGGGAGTCTTCCTGGATTGCACCAGCCCCCTCCAGCAGCTTCTGCAATCTTCCCTCGCCCCAGCTCGGCTTGTATGGCCTCCTGCCTCCGTGGTTGGAGGTTATTCGGCGTGGGTTTGCACGCCTTCTCTTGTGGTCAGAGGCCTTATTCTCCAACACCCCCTCAAGGATGGGATCCCGCTGTCCATTATTATCATTATTGTCATTGCTTTCATTTACCTCTGTCTTCAATCTAGTCAAGGCTCCAGGACAGGGGGGTTTGTGTGTTGACCTCTGCGAAATAGGGTTTCCTTGGTCCTAAACGTTTTAAAAGCTCAGCTCGGAGGAAATAAAAAAATCGGATCCGTCTGGCTGTCTTAACGGCACTAGGAAACCTTATCACTGAAAGTGTCTGGAGCTTCTTAACCTCTGACACTGGCAGCTCTAATTTAAGAAAAAAAAGTGGGGGGTGGGGCGCTCGGTTGAACGTCGGACTTCGGCTCAGGTCGGGATCTGGCAGTTGTGAGCTCCAGCCCTCGTCAGGCTTTGGATTCTGTGTCTCCCTCACTCTCTGCCCCTCTCCAGCTGGCAGTCTGTCTCTCTCTCTCAAAAATAAGAAAACATGAAAACAATTAAAAAGATAAAAACAAAATTGAAAAATTAAAAAGACAAAAAAAAAAACCATTAAAAAACATCCCCCAAATAAAAAAGACATTAAAAATTAAAGGAAGGAAAGTCTGCAAGAGGTTTGGGGCCACCTCACAGGTGCACGGGGCTTGCACGGGCTGTGCTGCGACCCGCGCTTTCCGCCAGCGCTTCTCAGACGTGACTGTGCTCACACATCCCTCGGTGGGGGCGGCTGCTGACATGCGGGTCTGCGTGCAGTGCGGGGCCCCGGGTCCCTGCGCCAGTGCTACTGCTCCACGCACGACACGTGCCAGGCTGCTGGCACCCAGAATGGGCACACGACCCGCCACAGTTTAACCAGCCACGGAACCCTTGGGCGGGGACCCAGGCCTCTGTGCCCAGTTCCGGAAGCAGCTGCGGTCCCGGGCCTTCCGCGGGGCTCCCACGGGGGCCCCCGTTCTCTGCCACCCCCTGTTTTACGGGCTCTCCGAGGGCGGCTCCGGCGTGGAGGGGCGTCAGCGGGTGGGTTTAATGTGCCCGGGCGAGTCTCACAGCACGGGTGCCGGCAGCCGTAATTCACCCACTAAATTATGGCCATAAATTTCCTCAAAGAGATGGGTCCCCAGGCAGGTGGGTGGGTTGAGGCTGGTATCATTGAGCAGAGTTCAGTCTTCTGTCCTAATTAAACAGGGGCCTGAAGGTGGCGGGACCAGCAACAGAGGTGGGCTCCTGTGTGTGTGTGTGTGTGTGTGTGTGTGTGCGCGTGCGTGTGCGTGCTCATCTAGAGTAGGGAGATCCAGAACCCTCTGCTCAGAGTATCAATCCTCACCCCGCTTGTAGTGGGTGCAATGGTGGTGCCCCGGAAAGAGGTCCCTAGATCCTGTGAATGTAACTGTTTGGAAAAAGAGTCTTTGCAGATGTAATTAAGGATCCTGAGATGAGATCCACTTGGGTTAAGATGGCCCTTAAAACCGATGGCAGGTGTCCTCAGAAACAGAAGGAGAGATGCCACAGAGGAGGAGGTCATGTGAAGGCAGAGGCAGAGGCTGGAGGGACAGTCACACGCGGAGGAAGGTCTGGGGACCTCCAGAAGCTGGAGGAGGCCAGGAAGTCCCCCCCCCCCCAAGCCTTTGGCCCCGCTGACACCTTAATTTTAGACTTCTGGCTTCTAGAACTGTAAAAGAAGACATGTCTGCTGTTTTCAGCCTCCAAGTTGGTGGTCATTCGTTACAGCAGCCACAGGAAACAAGTCTGCTGCCCCGTGGCTTTGGGAATGTCCCTCAGCCTCTCTGAGCCTCAGTCTCCTCTGGCCGCTTGGGCTCATGTCGCGCCCTCCTCTTAGGCTACGGACGAGGCGCAGTTTGGCAGAGCCTGTTAAATGCCCGCCCCGGCCTGTGACTGACGTGGTCTGGGCGAGGCCTGCGGAGAGGGGTCACTAGCCGTGGGACGCGTCAGCTGAGACTGAGCTTAGGAAGGGCCCTTGTAAACTGTGGAGCGAGGGGCTGTTGTTCAGGGACGAGCGGACCGTGCAGCTGGCGGCAGCCACGCGCCCCAAGAGAGCCCTTCGGCCAGGGTCGCCCCCACATCTACCGTTCACCTTGCAACTCACGACTTTCCTCGGCTTCACGGCCACCCGTGCTCACATGTATTTGGCGCTTTTCTTTATATCGACCCGTCCTTTTAACTTAAAGGTGCGCATTTTAAAAGGACACGTTATATTGCTATCGTAAACGAGAAGTGCGTTTCACTTGCCCTAAATAGTCGGTGCCCTTAAACCAAAATGCAGGGAAAACAGAACGGAGCAGTTTTGCGAGAACCCGGCCAGGTGCTGCAGTCCCGGAGGGCTCCGAGCCCGGGGTCTGCTTGTCGTCTGTCACAAAGGGACAGAGCCAAAGGGGAGGCACCAGACAGAGACTTTGTTTTCTCTTCCTCCTTCTCCTCTTTCTTTTTCTCCTCCTCCTTCTTCTTTTCCCTCTCCTTCTTTATACCCAGAGACTTTCTTCTTGTTAAGTAATCAGAAAGTGATCAGGAAGGAGGTAATGCCTTCATTAAGTATTCCATTTTTCAAAAGTTTATTTATTTTGAGAGAGAGAGAGCACACGGGAGGGGCAGAGAGAGAGAGGGAGAGAGAGAATCCCAAGCAGGCTCGGGACTGTGAGCCCAGAGAATCGGACGCCTAACCGGATCTCGGTGAAGGTCCACGTGATGTTCTGGTACTCCTCCGGCCTGCTCCCCACAAACCACACCCTGGGGTGCTTACTCTCTCATACGAACAGTGGCTGTTCTCCCAACTTTCCCTACAACGTGAAGGACGGTGTCTCGTGTGAAGGTGATGGCAAATACACCTGCTGCTTCCAGATAGCGGCTCTAGCCAGCACCCTCTCCCCGGCCCCACTGGGTACCAATCTGGCTGCAAAACGGATCCCTCTAGGGACATGGCGTTCAACCACAGAGACTCTTCCAGGGGGAAGAAGGTTCTTGCAATCCTTTTTCAGACGGTCCAGCTACACCGAGGAGAAAGTCTCAACTCTATGCTGATGCATCGTTTATGCCTTTCTAGTCCTGGCTGGCCCCCCTGCCCCCCTTTCCGACAGAGACAAGGCGGGCTGCAGGCTCAGAGCTAGGCAATCGGTAGTTCTGGTTGTCTGGGATTTGGTGACAAGCTTTTGTTTTGTTTCATCGTGTTTGTTTTTATTTCCTTTTCAGGGCTGGTTCCACTGCTTTTCCAGTTTTCTGTAATGATGATATAAAATATCCTTGCAAAGTGAATTTTTCAAAGCGCGTCAGTTTGAAGACAACGTAACGTAGAGACGCTGTTCGTTCCGATGCCACGGGGATAAAGCAGGACTCAGGAAGATGAGCCCTGAGTTTAGGAGCTGCTGTCCCGGGAGGTGGGAGCCAGTGCAGGTCTGTGAGCAGGGGAGGGACGGCCCATGACTGTCTCCTCGGAGGTGCCGGGCACCCGGAGTCAGGCCCAGGCCTCTCCTGAGTCCATGAGGCCCCAGGCCCTGAACTTCCATGGTGATGGAAAAATACAGAGAGACAATAAGGCAGTGAACCATGGCGGAGGGTTTATGAGGCGGCCATGCTCGAATGGTTGAAAGTTAGGGAAAATGTATTTATTACAACACTTTTCATGGGCAAGTTATCATTTTGTCAAACTTTATTAGAGGGACTAATTAATGGGTTGTAAAAAGTACTAGTGCGTGGCCAGAGAAAGAGCTGGTCCCGGGGACATTGGCAGCCCCAGGATTTATGACCCCTTGGTTCCCCATTTATTAATGCAGAGAAGGCACGTGGAGTGGGTTATATATGGGCTGGTGCAGAGCTGTCTCCCCTCTGGGGAGGCTGGTGGGCCTGGGAGGGGATGCAGGCAGGGGTCCCTCAGCCACTGCCTACTGGGGAAAATGGCGAGGCAGGTGGAGAAGGGCAGGGGCCCGGGTGAGGAAGGGGACACCGGCTGTGTGACCTTGGATGCCATTTTCCCCTCCGAGCTTTAGTTTCCTCGTCTATGCATCTTACGGCGGATGTGAGGAGCCTGGAGGCTCTCGAGGAGGAGCCTGTCTTACAAACTGTCGAGTGCTTTGCAATGGGAGACCAGCCGCTGAAGGGTGGTGTGGTCAGATGATGAAGGTCAGATGGCAGATGCGGAGAATGACCTTGATGGAGCCTCACTGCAGGGCAGGGGCTGCGCAAATCCTTCTCACTCCTCTCCCCCAATCCAGGATCCTCCCTCGGCCCTTTGCATGGCGGCGTCTTCTCCTCTAAGCTCTCAGCTCAGGGACCTCTTCCTCCAGGCAGTCCCCTCTGACTGTACACTTAACCATACTCTCTGCACGGTGCTCAGCTCATTCCCCCCACCACCACCCCCACCCCGTGCAATCTTGACTTACTTAGTGATTGGCTGTCTCCCCCACATGGTAATAGAGAAGAGACTGTGCCCATCTTGGGTACTGCCCTGTCCCTGAGGATCAGTGGGTGTTTGCTGAGAGGATGGGGGGGGATCCGACCAGCGGGCATAAAGCCTGGGAGGTGGGACCATGAGGGCACATGCGAAGAGGTGCCAGAGAGCCACTCTCTGGGCAGCAAACACAGTAGGCACTCAATAATTGCAGGTCACTGGGTGACAGCGTGGATTTGCACCTCGTCCTGACCCACCCCAGGCAGAAGGAGGGGCCAACTAGGGCTCAGCCTCCTGGCACAAGCCTCCTCTGTCAGGCCGCGAGTTATGGGGGCGGCTCAGCTGGACTCCCCAGGGGAGGAGCCCTCGGACCCTTGGTGGAGGCACCAAGGGGCCTTGATGAGAACCCACATCTTTATTTGCTATTTCCCAAAGGCCTCCTTGCTGCACCCAGAGAACAAGCGGTCCCAACGCGGGGGTGTAGAAGGGTGTCCCCGGGCTACCAACGCTGACCGCAAAAACTTTCACTGAGTTTTAGAAGCAAGGAGGATCAGAGTGTCTGACAGAGGTGGGTTCAAGTCCTGTGAAACCTTGGGCCCATCACGCAACACTCAGCCTCAGTTTCCCCATCTGTACAGTGGGGATGCCAGAGGCGCATACTTCCCTGGGCTAGGGTGGGGATTTAAGGTGATGCGTGGGAGGCTCCTGGTACCAGGAGGCCCCCTCCCCAGGACCCGGGGGTGCCCTGCCTTGTTCTGTGTCAGCCTTGCCGAGGGCAGGAGGCGAGAGCCTCGGCTACCCTTGGGTTCAGCTTTCTGTGCCGAGCCTCGTGACTCCTGTGAGGACAGCTGGCCCTTGGCTGGGCGCAAAGTTCTCCTTTTGGTCTCTTGACCGGTGTGGTATGAGGTCAGCGAGTGTTAGCCTGGCAGGGACTGCTCCGTAGGGTCGGGGGAGGACAAGGGAGGAAGGTGGCTCTGAGCAGACCATGATCCGTGGTCTGTGCTTCTAATCGTTGCTTTCTTCCCCCACCCTAGGCCGAGGTCCGCGTTGCTCTGGCCTCCCAGGCTGCTGTGAGGGGCAGCTACTTGCTCCTTTTGACCTGTGCGCCTTCCGTGTGGAGCTCCACACGCCTAGCTCCCCACAAGGCTGGGAGGCTGAAACGATGATCCCATTCTCCAGCTGAGGAAACTGAGGCCCAGGAGTTTAAAGCGCGTGGACCAAAGGGACTGCCGGTACTGGGTGCTGGCGGACTGTGAGGGCATGAGACCCCAGGGTCCACCCCGGAGGATCTCCCTGTCCGATGGGGGAGTGTCATCCCCAGAATGACAGATGAGGATCAGAGTCAGGCTCAACACTGACGAGCTTCCCAGAGAAGGGGACATTTTAGCTGGGTATGGAGCATGAATTTGCCAGGGACAGAAAGAGGGGAATGGTGTTCCACATGGCCAGGCCAGCAGGTGCAAAGGTACAGAGGATGAAGAGGAACCGTGGGCTGCTTTGGTGAGGCTGGAATTAGGAAGCAAAGGTGGAATGTGAAGCCCTGGAGGGCAGGCCCAGGTGTGCGGCAGATACAAGTCTGATGGAGGAATCGACAGCCACGCCACTGACTCACTGCTGGGTGAGATCATTCCAGAATGAGTGCGCCGACCTTCACCGGCTCGGACAGCTTCAACTCCTTCCCAGCTCTGTGGGTGAATCTAATTCCCAGCGAGGAGGAAGCCCAGACAACTCACGCCATCGACCCCGGGGGCACCCAGCTGGGGGAAGAACAGGGGCCCCTGCGATTCCCAAGTCATTACTCACCAGCAGATGGCTGGGGATCCTTCCCCAGAAGGCCTTTAAAGTGGGATCGCCCTCTCCTTCTGGCCAACCAAGCTTCATCGTGGCACATACTGAGAAGGTTTGGTCAATGGCAAGGAGCACCATTGTTAGGAGGTGAAGTCCAAGGTCAAACTGACCCAAAGAAAGATGAGGTGTTTGCTGGAATGAGCCAGAACTCCCCCTGGAAGTATGTAAGAGAACTGGGACAGGGCGGGGCGCAGTCCACGCAAATGGTGACCAGATACGAGGAGAGACGGCCATGGATTCTTTGTTATGCCGTGTTGTGGTTCTCGCCGTCATCCCCGACTTGTTTAGTGTCGTGTCTAGTGATTTAATCGTTTTGACAGGGTGGCCAAGGATTCTAATTTTTGAGAATGTGCCAGAAACATTCAAGAGTTGGGAGCAGCTGCCCACAGGAAGGGGAGGCAGGGGTTTTTTTTGGGGGGAAAGCCCAGATGTCTGTGAATGCCAAGGCGAGGAAACACCTGTTTCGAGCTCCTCTGAGGGTGGGTTCCGATTTTGCTCAAAACTTTCCCTGGGCTTCTTTTGGTCTTTATTTACTATTATTTTGTTTAATGTTTCTTTCTTTATTTTGAGAGAGAGAGAGAGGGAGAGCGTGAGTGGACGAAGGACAGAGAGGGAGACACAGAATCTGAAGCCGGCTCCAGGCTCTGAGCTGTCAGCACAGAGCCTGACTCGGGGCTCGAACTCACGAACCGCGAGATCATGACCTGAGCCGAAGTGAGATGCTCAACGGACTGAACCACCCAGGGGTCCCAACACCCTCCTTACTCTTTCTGCCCATTTCGTTTTATGCCGGATCCTCAGAGCCTAGCACGGTGCCTGGCACGCAGTAGGTGTTCATCCAATGTATACCGAGGGGATGAGTGCATTTTTGCAGGTCCCAGGGAGTGCTTTAACCACACGTCTTGACCTGTCGCAGCCGCCCTGCCGGAGAGCCGAGACAAGTCGGGCCAGGCCCTGCCCAGGATGCATGGCTGGGGGGTGTGTGTGTGTGTGCACTGTGTTCGTTCATTTCTTCCAGTCGAACCACTCTGGTTGTCTGCGTGGACCTTCTGGGGCAAGTCTGGCCCTGGATCCAGAACTCAGTGTCCCTGTCTTCATCTATTTGTTCAGCGGTTTGGAGAAGGGTGTCTTCATAACCCCCCTCCCCTGGAGCCCTCCAAACGCCACCCAGGGGGAGCTTGTGAGCAGGATGGAGAAGCTTCTTTCCAGGACCATCCATGCCGATGGGGCACAGAGCGAGGGTGCGTCATTCTGACTTAGGGCCTGGGATATGGGGCTGGGGGAGGAAGGGGTTGCCCTGTCCCGCTGCGCCAGTCCCTTGGCTCCGCCTCCCCATCTCTTTTGCTCTCCTTCTAGAGGCTTCTTGGAATCTTCTTAGCATGTTCAGATTCCAGCTGTGGCCAGCTGCTGGGCCTGGGACCCATCATGGGACAGGGGTGTGGGAGGAGCTCCCAGGCCTCTCAGGCTTGCAGCCAAGGAGGGGAGGCTGTACAAGTGAGCAAGCATTGGGCACTTACTGTGTGCCAGACATTAGGGAATGGAGAGGAACCGGCAGGGTTCCTGCCAAGGAACCCGTTTGAGAGCCAAGGCACCCAAATTAGTAAGTGTCAGAGGAAGTGGGCCAAGGGGCTCAAATGCGTTGTCTACGAAAAGGCAAGAAAGGAAGACCTAAAGAGGTCCTGCTTGAGATGTATCTGGAAAAGATAAACTGCTTTTTTCTTTTTAATTGTTTTAACGTTTATTTTTGAGAGAGACAGACCGCGAGCCGGGGAGGGGCCGAGAGAGGGGGAGACGCAGAACCCGAAGCAGGCTCCGGGCTCTGAGCCGTCAGCACAGAGCCCGACGCGGGGCTTGAACTCACGAACCGCGAGATCATGATCTGAGCTGAAGTCGGACGCCTGACTGGGCCACCCAGGCGCCCCATGAGTCCCTCCCCCTTTCTTTTTTTTTCAAAAATTTTTTAACGTTTATTTATTTTTGAGACAGAGAGAGACAGAGCATGAGCAGGGGAGGGGCAGAGAGAGGGGGAGACACAGAATCCAAAGCAGGCTCCAGGCTCTGAGCTGTCAGCACAGAGCCGGACGCGGGGCTCGAACTCACAAACCGTGAGATCATGACCTGAGCCGAAGTCGGCCGCTTAACCGACTGAGCCACCCAGGCACCCCCCCTCCCCCTTTCTTAACGAGGACCTTCACGATGGCATCGGACCCACGCTGATAATCCAAGATAATCTTCCCATCTCAAGATCCTTAGCTGAATCATGCCTGCAAACTCTCTATTGCCAGGTAAGGTCACATATTCACAGGGTCTGGAGTGAGGGTATGGGCATCCTTGGGGGGGGCGCGGATCATTACCACAGATACCCACAGCGTCTGCTCTAGGCGGGCGCAGGGAGACTTCCTGAAGGCAAAGGTGTTTAGCCTGAGTCTGAAGACCGGAAAGAGGTTTCCCTGCGCGGGGGCATGTGACCAGGCAATGGGTTGTGCCTCTGTGCAGGCGGCCTGGGCTGTGTGGTCATAGGCCTGGCACGAGGCCAGTGTGAGTGGAACAGGGTGAGTAGAAGAAGGCGGACAGGAGGGACACAGTGGGTGATCGCAGGGGCCGGGCCAGTGGGGACCGGGTCACCCAGGAACTTGTAGTTTATTCTGAGCGACAGGGAACCCACTGGGACATTTCAAGAGGGCGAGGAATCCGATTTGCATGCTGGGAAGAAGACTCTGGCTGCTGGCTGGTGGATGGGCTGGAGGATGGTGGGCAGAAGAGCTGAGAAAATATGCTCTCAGAGCAAGGCATGAGGTGTGTTGGGGACGGAGGAGGGGCTGGGGAAGGAGGAAGGGGGTGGGGCTTGAGGGATCTTTGAGGGGTAGAGACAAGGAGATTGGTAATCGACTGATGCCAGGAGCAAAATTAAAGGGATTCTGGGGGAGGCAATTTAGGGCCACAGACCCCAGTGATGGATTTTACATGAAGTAGCCGATCACTACATATGAAAACATCCTTGGAAAATGGGAAGGATCCCAGCTCGGTCCTAGGAAGCATCACCAAGGCCAGCGACCATGACCAGAGCTGGGGGGGAGGGGTGGGGTGGGGAACAATCTTGGAGGTGGGGGAGTGGGGCCACAAAAGCTTTTTTCCCTCTCTTTTTTCCCATCTCCCTCCTGTCTTCCTTCTTGTGTTTCTGTGCAGCCTAAATATCTTGTATTTTATTTATTTATTTAAAAATGTTTCTTTATTTTGAGAGAGAGAGAGAGAGAGAGAGAGAGCAGGGGAGAGGCCGGGAGAGAGAGAGAGAATTCCAAGCAGATTCCTTGCTGTCCGCGCAGAGCCTGACTCGGGGCTAGATCTCACGAACCGTGAGATCAGGACCTGAGCCAGAATCAAGAGTCGGACAGTCAACCGACCGAGCCACCCAGACGCCCCAAATATCTCATATTTTTAAGCCGAAGAAGAAAGCAGTATGAGCTCCTTCTAAGAAATTCAACCTGCCTCCGATGTGTATTAAGTAAAAAGCCACAGTCTTGCCCCACACTATCCCTTCACGGCTAACTCTTCAAGGGAAATCTGTTCCTCTGGTGTCTTGCCAGACATTTGTGTCGTGGTTTGTTAATCTGGGGTTGCAAACTCATCTTTGGCGTGACCAGAATTTACGGGAATCCTGGATGCTGTGCTTGCGGGTGTGTGTGGTACCTTCCAGAAAGATTTAGCATTGCTTCTGCCTGGTTCGCCACGACGTCATCCTTCCTGGTCTCAGTTTGGAGCTTCCTTTCCATGTGGGGGATACAGCTTTAAATTCCAAAGTGGTGTCATTGTAGGTCCACGGTGACAAATTCTTAAGGGAAACTTTTTGTCCTCACCGAGTCTAAGCCAAGCCAGACAAAACTCTGTGTTTCTTTTCTTTAAAAAATTAAAAAAAATTGTTTATTTATTTAGAGAGAGACAGAGAGCGAGTGGGGGAGGAACAGAGAGAGAGGGAGACCCAGAATCCAAAGCAGGCTCCAGGCTCTGAGCTGTCAGCACAGAGCCCAACGTGGGGCTCGAACTCACAAACCGCGAGATCCTGACCTGAGCAGAAGTCAGACGCTTAACCGACTGAGCCCCCCCAGGTGCCCCAAAAATCCATGTTTCTGCCCTTCACTTGTGTGTGCTGTTTTTTTCCCCCTACTTCCATTATTTCTTCAAGTCTCTTGCCCTTTGGGGGTCCTGGTTTTAGGTAGGAGGTCTTGCTCCCAATAGTTTATGTTTTGAAAGCTATAGGCTTTGCTTCCTGCCTCTATATGGCTGTTAACACTTGATCCCCTTGATTTCCAGCAACCTCCCGCACGCCCTGCACCTCCCACTCTCCCCATTTCGAAGAAATGGAAATCTCCTGTCAGCCACGATGCTCATTTGTGTCTGGGGAGGCTGTGTACCTTCATGGTTAGCGGTGGCTGTCAGACTTCCTGGGTGTGAATCCCAGCCCTGCCCCTCACTAAGGACGTGACCCTGGGCCACGCGTTACTGAACTTCTCTGAGCTTCTGTTTCCTCCTCTATAAGGTAACAGCTCTTACATCATAGGATTCTGGCAGGGGTTGAGTGAGGCCATGAATGGGATCCCCCGAAATAGAGTATTTTACGCTCTCAAAACATGCTGGCTGTGACGGTAACCGTCCTTTTGTTTTGGAATGGGAGAACAGGAGGCGCATTGTCCCGCAGGCAGCTTTTTCTTCTGGATTGTTCTGTGGCAGCCCAAATGGCTCCAGGGCGTTCTTTTTAACGACTGCATAGTACTCCCTTACACCTATGCACCTGTTTATTTAACACGGGCCCTGACGCTGAACATTTTAGATGTTTCCAATATTTCCCTTTGGCAACACTGAGCCGAATCACGAGTAGTATTCTCGCCTGTCCGTCTTCACCATTCGCTTGTTCCCGTTGACCTCCAGATCAAGTCCACGGAGCGGGAAAGCTGGGTGAAAGTTAAAGCCTCTTTCAGAGACGGTTTCCCTCCCTCCTCATTTCTCTGCCCCCCCTTCGCTGACCGAGACTCAGGGGATGCCATGGCTGGGAGGCGATGCCCAATGCTGGCCGTGAAAGTTGCGCGCACGGAACCCTTCCCCCTCTCTCCTGTCTGATTTTTTTCTGCGGTGAAAGATATCTTGATTAGACAGTAATTAAGAGTGTTTTGGACAGTGTGAGGCACTCACAGCCTCCCAGGTGCTTAATAAGCGCCAAGGCCGCCAAGAGAAAAATTTATTTAGCATCGTAACAGGCTCTATGGATGCCAGGGTCGCCGTTAGCCATGGCACCGTAACACCGGTGGATGGAAACAGGGCCAGGGCTTTAACGCCTATGGAAGAGGCAGCAGCTGAGGCGGCCGTGTGGATGAGGCAAACACACTAGGAGGGGAGCTGGACAGCTCTGGGTTCTAAGCCAGCCTCTGCCACTTAGTTCTGTGACTGCGGCCAAGTTAGGGGCCTCCCGTGAACCTCTGTGTCCTCGCTGGTAAATCTGGGCTTGTCACACCCACCTGCGTGGGTTCTGGAAGGCCAGGGTGCACAGCGGTTTAGGATGTGGACTCCGGCTTCTCACCTGGCTACTTGCACTTCCCCGCTGATGACTCTGGGCAGCTCTTTGAACGTTTTTGAGTCTCAGTTCCTTCGTCTATAATGTGGGAATACCAATAATCCTATGAGCCTAGCTTATAACTTAATAGAATTGTGGTTAAGATAAAGGAGAAAATAATGCTTGGCCCCAACTAAATGCTCAAAAAAATTAGTGGCTTGCGGGGATCCTGGCTGGCTCTGTCGGTAGAACACCCGACTCTTGGTGACTGGGCCGTGGGTTCGAGCCGCACACTGGGTGCAGAGATGACCCCCCTCCCCCCAAAATGAGCGGCTTGCGTTATTGGTTCTAGAAGTTTGCTGAGTGTTAAAGCAGATGATGCACATACGACCTTTGTATATATGTAGTCATTAAGGAGATGCTGGCTGCATTGACATTGAAAATGGGTGCTTCTGTGGTCTGGCACAATAAAACTTTATTTCTCATTACATCACACCACTGCTGGCATTCCCGGTTGGGTGGCCCCCCTCTATGCAGTGATTCTGGCACCCAGGCTCCTTCCTTCCGCTGTGGTCCTACCTTCTTCAGCATGTGGCTGGGCGTCCCGTCCGTTCGGCTGGCAGATGGGGAAACAAGGGATGAGTAAATACAGGCACTTGTTAACCATGCGGGTCCTGAAGTGATGCACACCACTTCCTCCCATAGTGCATGGGCCAGAGCGAGTCACATGACCCGACCCGGATGCCAGGGATGCTGGGAAATGTAGTCTTTGCCTGATCAACCTCCTCCCGGTGACAATTCTGTGGTAACGGGAAGAAAGGAAGAATCTAGGGTAGTCACCTCTACTTAGCTCAGAACTCTCATTTCCGGAGAATGGCCTGGAAATGGCCCCGGAGTAGGAAAATCCTGTCCCAAATCATCCAATGGTGAGCCCAGGCTCATACTGGTGCTGGAATCATCATCATCCTCCAGACGGACACAGATCATCTGTGTGCTAACACCCCGCGAAAGAGCCCTGATGGAGCCTTGTCATTGTTACCATCACCCGTGTCATAGATGAGGACACTAAGGCACAGCAGGGCAACGTACTTGCCCAGCGGGGCAGGGGCAGGCCCAGGACTTGAACTCAGATCTTGAGCTAAGTACAGTCATCTTGGAGGCCAAGGTCAAGGCAGAGGGTCCCACATTCAGGGGGCGGAGATCAGGTCCCCCCACCTCCTGCCCAGCAGATTTCAGACACCAAGGCATGCTGGACAAGGCCTGGGGCCCTGCAGAGCTGAATAAACAAGCCAGTGGAAGAATAAAGAGGCTAGTTTGTTCTTTGAGCCGGTTAAACATGCCCCGGCCACCTCAGTGACCCTCTTCATTGGCCCTGTAAGCCCTTGGGTGGCCGTCATGGGCATTTTTGTGTACCTAGCACTTAACACAGAGCCAGACACATCAAGGGGCTCTGCATCTATTTGCTGAAGAAAAGAAAAGAAAGCCTCCGGGAACATCTGCCTACATTACAACTAATTTCACATTTACGCGTGTCCTTGTAGACTGGGGAGGTGGAACAGGGCCCCGCCTAAGTACCAGGCCCTTCTCTGAATCCTCACAGAGCCCCAGGGAGCAAGTTGCATGGGTATTTCCCCTCGGCAGATGGGGAGAACGAGGCGCATGGGGAGAACGAGGCGCATGGGGAGAACGAGGCGCCCCCCTGCTGCTCCTCATCGGTCAGGCCAGCCCGAGTCCCTGTCCCTTGCCCCCTGTGCTGCCTGCTGCACGGTCTGGCTCGGCCAGGTGCCGCAGGGCTAGCGGCAGAGGGGGAGTGGGCCAGCCAGCTGGCAGAGACCACATGACCGCAGGGAGAACCTTCCTCGCTTGGGCAGCCCGAGCTTCCTTGGCCCTTGTCCCGAGTCACAGGAGCTGAAAAGAGACCTTTTGGGCGTCTATAATTAGGCCTTGTCTGGCGTCAGGGGTGATGGATTTTCTGTCTTGGCTTAATGTTGGCCGAGTACTCACCACGAGGCGGGCATCGCGCTAAGCCCTTTACACCCCCGCTTTGACCCTCACTGTAAGCCCCCGGCAGGTGTGTGAGCCTCTCCAGTTTTCAGTGAGGAAACTGAGGCCCAGGAGGGGCCTTGCCTGAGATCACTCCACTGAGAACGGATTGAAACAGGATTTGAACCCAGACCCTCGCACCAGGCGCTGTCATTGAATGACAGAGCGGGCAGGAGACAGGCACGCAGAGGGCTGTGGGGCACTGACTGTTCTCGCGGGCTTTTCCCTCTGCCTGGAATGCCCCTTGCCCAGACCTGCATTGCGTCTTGCTCTTTCCTCTCCGTAGGGTTTCTGGGTGCTTGCCACCTCCTCCAGGGAGCCCTCCCTGACAACACCTCCTCCCAATCTGTCCAGTTATTTTTTCCTTAACTGATCGCCAAGTGAAATGGTCTTTACTTAGTTATTGAGCGTCTAACCAGACATGAAGTCCATAAGAGTGGACCGTGTTTCTCTTACCCCCTCTGCCTTCAGCAACCCAGACTGTCACGTAGTAGGTCCTATAAATAGTTGTCAAGTGAGTGACTCGGACTGAGGGCTCCTCTGGGAAAGAGGCCACCAGGATGGATGATGGGCAGGTGCATCGGGCTACCCGTGGGCCCAGAGTGGAGCCTCCTTCAGCTGTGGGGTGACAGGGGGCAGGATCCCGCGGGTGGGAGTCAGGACCATTGGGATGGGATGCCGAGGGCAGCCAGGGCCAGCTCTGGGACAGCCTCTCTCTGCCCAGCTCACTCCGGGGACATCGGACAGTGATAGCTCCTCAAGACTGAGCCCTGGGTATCCTAACGAGGGGGCAGGCTGCGGGGACCTGGAGGTGGGGCGGCTGGAATATAAGCAATGGGGTAGGACCTGGGGGGTAAGGAAAGAGAGGTGCCTTCGCCAGTCTGCCCCCTTTCCCAAAGCCTGGTGTCGCCATCTGTGAAGACCGTTGGAGGAGTGAATGAAGGGGCGGTCATAGGCCGACTCCAAAGTCCTTGTTCTTTAACCAACACCAGATGCTGAGCACTCGTTGCTTTAAAGTGCTTTTCAAGCACGACTGGATGTTATTTTCCCAACAACCTGCAAATGGGGTCCCATCCTTCACCCCATTTTTAACCAAGAGGGAAACTGAGGCACAGGGCGGGGAAGCGACTTCCCCAGAGTCACACAGCTAACACGAGGATCTGCACCTCGCCTTCTGGCCCTAGAGCGTGTGCTTTTGCCTCTCCGGTCTGCCGCTCGCTTTGGGCTAAAACACTCCAGCTCCAAGAGGCAGTGGTTTGAGCTGGAGTATTTCCACAGGTGAGTTCTTACTCAGAAACCCAACGTGCAAACTATAGAAGATGGGAGGAGCCCCGGCCAAAGTGGGAATTAGAGCCTCAGAAATTTCCAGGCTCAGCCCCAGTCTCATCCCACCCCCCCGCACCCCACCCCCACGCCCGCCAGAGTTCCGTTCCAAGTCCTGCCCTGTATCAGCTTCTCTCAAGGATTCTCACATCCTTAAAAGCCACAAACACACAGATTGGACCTTTCAGACGCTCTCGTTGTTAAATTTTTTTCTCAGCCCCCAGAACCCTTCCGAATACTACGGGTCTGGTGAAGGGGGTTGCGCACGGGAGGCCCCCAGGCATCTTCCCCAGTTGGGAGGCCTCCGAAACCCCAGTGGGGTCCCATGCGATAAGACTGCTCAGGAATCTTAAAGGATTCTGACATTCCAAGATAGTCTATCTCCCTAGGACAGTCTCACATTCTAAAGATTTTTTGAAAATTGAGAGACAATTTGTAGACGCTAAAATGCACAAATATCAGGTTACCCCATAGAACCATCCCCTGAACCAAGATACGAAATGTTTCCAGCCCTTACACCTGTACGTGCCCTTTCTAGAGTTCTACCACGAATATTTCTTCTTTGTTTTTTAATATTTATTTATTTTTGAGAAAGAGACAGGCTGCGAGCCAAGGAGCAGCAGAGAGAGAGAGAGAATCCGAAGCAGCCTCCAGGCTCCGAGCTGTCAGCACAGAGCCCGACGCGGGGCTCGAACCCACGAACCACGAGATCACGACCTGAGCCGAAGTCAGAAGCTTCACTGACTGAGCCACCCAGGTGCCCCCAACACTGATATTTCCAACCTTCTGAGACCCTTATGTTTTCTGATGAAGCCACTCAAGCAAGAGTTGGATTATGGCCTGTGGGCCAAATTCGACCCGATGCCTGTTTCTGTAAATCAGGTTTTAGTGGAACACACATTTGTTTACATACTGTCCCTGGCTGCTGCTTCCTTTTTTCTAAAGGAGAACTTTCTTTGCTGACAGAGTGCGCTAGGCCTCCGCTATCCAATATGGTGGACATGGGCCACACGTGGCTTATTGAGCGCGTGGAGTGTGGCTCGTTTGACAGAGGAACCCAATTTTTAATTTTAGCTAATGACAATTACTTTACATTTAAATAGCCTCGTGCGGTCCCAGTGCTACAGGGTTCGTTCCAACACAGGGATACTGGAGATTCCGGAGAGAGACTAACGCTCTGAGAAGGGACACAAATGTGTCCCCAGGTTGAGGCTCCCAGAAACGGCCCCACAAACTCAGGCCAGCAGCTTCGGGGTTAATTAAGAAGCAGCTTGGTGTTTTCTCCAAAGATGTTGTTTGTATTGATAGATTTTTGGATGATGCTCTAGCATTAAAAAAAAGAGAGAGAGAGAGAGAGAGAGAAAGAAAAAAAAAGAAAAAGAGAAAAATCAATGCTTGGCTGATTGTACCAGGAAGGGCAGTCGATTGGTGAAAAAGCTGGAGCCGCGTATTGGGAAATAGATTTTTCTGCCCTCCAGACATTAGCTTGAAATTCTTTGAAATGAGGGACCACAATCTGTGTCAGAAATGAAAGATTAAAGAAGTTAATATGCTGGGCCTCCCCTCCTCCTTTTTAATTTCCACGTCCCGGGTGCCCTTGGCCTCCTGAGGAAGGCGCAACGGGCCCCTGCCACTCTCCCCCCACCCTTCTTCCTGCCCTCCCCCTGCAGCCCCCTTCCCCCATCCCTCGGCTCCTGGGGCTGGGTGCAGACAGGAGGGAGAGGTTGGCTGGCTTTTGTTCCTATTGCTGGTGGCGATAGGGGGCTCGGGACCTCCAGATCTGGCGACCTTTTCCCTGGGGGTGCTTTTCCTGGGGCTGGTGGCCAGGCCCTTGTCCCAACGCCGGCTCGTCCCAGACCTGCGGGGTCTCTGGGGCAAGCTGTGGGGGCGGCCCGTGTTGAGGACACCGCTCCCTCCAGCCCCCCAGATTCACGCCTTACTTGCGTGCGTGATATGAAATCCCAATGTGTGACTATCAAGCAGTAAGCTCTCATGATATAAAGAGGTGAGGATGTTATCCCCAGAAAGCTAAACTGTATTATTAAATCCTCGAGTAGGCTGTGTTTACACCAAGTCATTGATAGCCTTCTTTCCAGAATTTTGTACCCGTCCACTTAGCTGACTCTTTGCCTTCACAGCTGAACATACGGCCGGCTGACTTTCAATCCAATAACGGCTGATCGGGGTGAAAGATCTGGGGGAGGGCGGCCGTTGGACATTTCCTCCGGTGGACAATTCTACCTTGGGATCCAGAGACGGGAAGCGTGGAGGCCGGCTGTCACCCGCAGCCACTGACCCTCCTCCGCGTTGGGCTCTCCCCATTCGGGGGGTCCCCCGTCTCAGGGAGGCTGCTGCAGCATCGGGTTGGTGGGGAACGACAGGGCCGTGGGCGCTGGCATGGGCCGGATCTCCTGGGGTCGGGCCGGCTCTGGGCACCCGCCAGGAGAAGGGCCTGTCCGGGGGAATGTCCCCACTGCAGGTGCCCCCAGCGCAAACTGAGGGTGCGCGCGCGTGCGGGGTCAGAGAGGGTGAGCCAGACCCGACCTCTCGGCTCCACGGGGCCGGGTCAAGTCTGTCGGGGCGCTCTGGTAGTCCTGACACCTTCCTCCAGGCGGTTTTCCTTCCGTTGGTGCCATTCCTGAGTGATGTCGGGGGGCCAATTGATGTCTATTGTAATTCTCCAGCTCCATCCTTCTTGTTCACTGCCAGTTTCCAAGAGCTCAGCGAAGGGCAGGGACGGGCACCGGATATTGGGTGAATGCATGGAGTCCCTGGGAAGGATGAAAAGGGTAATGCTAGCGAGCACTTACTTAGGGCTTACGGTATGCTAGGCGCGCCCTGAGCACTTCCCAGTTACTAACCCCGGGAGAAAGGAAGCAGCCCCAGAAAGGCACTCAGCGAATATTTCCTGATGCCTATGGAGGTAAGCTAAACTCCCTGGAGAGCTGCCCTCCTATCCCCTCCCGAGGCGAGGCGAGGCGGGCTGTATCCCAGGCGGAGCCAGGCTCAAGTCTCCCTTGCCCTGCAGGGGCGAGGGTTGCTCCGTGCAGGCACCTCTCAGCAAAGCCCAGATCTCTGGGCTGCTGAAGCCTGGATCCAGCACCCTCGCCGCTCTGGCTGTCTGTTCCTTGGGCTACGCATTTGGGCCCTGGCATGAATTTCCATCATTCCAGCCGTGCGGTTATAACAGGACAGGTAGCAACTGGCATTGGATTTCCTGGATCAGCAGGACTCGGACTTTTATAAGGGATCTTGAATTGCGAGATACGTAAAAGATCGTTTTATTCTTTCTTTTTTTTTAATGTTTATTTTTGAGAAACAGAGAGAGAGAGAGAGACAGACAGACAGACAGAGCACAAGTGGGGGAGGGGCAGAAAGTGCGAGAGGGAGACACAGAATCCGAAACAGGCTCCAGGCTCTGAGCCGTCAGCACAGAGCCCGACGCGGGGCTCGAACTCACGAACCGTGAGATCATGACCTGAGCTGAAGACGAGCTGACTGAGCCGCGCAGTTGCCCCAAAAGGTCATTGTTTTCATTCATTCATTCATTCATTCATTCACCCCTGTGGCTGAGACCGCCACCTGCTCATCCAACCCATTTCCCTTCCTTCCAAGGCAAATAGACCGTATTTCCAGCCTCCTTGGCTCTTCAGTGCGCCCATGTGACTGAATTCTAACAGAATGTGGGCAGCAGCCACATAAGCCACATTTAGGCCTGGCTCACAACCCCTCCCCCCAACCCCCAAATCCCTTGCTCTCTCCCCTTTTCCATCTACCAGCTGAATGTGAGAGTCTCTGGGATCCTAGGGGAGGAGAGAGCCAGAAAATGGAAGGAGCCTGGGTCCTTGGAGGGCTGTCTACCGACTGAGAACACCATCATTGTGTCAAGCCACTGAATTGGGGGCTTGCCTGTTCTAGCATCTAATGTTATCCTAAAACACACACCTCAGTCTGCAAATACTTACTGAGTATCTACGGTGCGCCAGGCCCCGGGCCAAGCTCTGAGATGTAGCAGGGAACAAGCTTGCATTCGACTTGGAGAGACAGGGGACAAAACAATAGGATTATTACAGACGGTGGCAAGCACAACAGATAAAAATAGAACAGGAAAATGGTGCAGAGAGGCGCGGGGAGAGGAGAGCAGTTCCTTAACGAGGTAGTTAGGGCAAGCTTCCTTGGGAAGGGACTATAGCATCTGTCCTGAGATCTGGAGGCTGGCCATGCCAAGATCTGCAGGAAGGGCATTCTGGGCAGCGAGAGCAGCATGAGGAAAGCCCTGTGCGGGGAGAGAAAGGAAGCCGGTTGGAGGGGAGTGAGAATGGGGAGGAGACAGTTTGGAGGGGAAGGTGGGAGCCAGATCGGCAGAAGCCAGAGAGCACAGAAAGAAATTCAGATGCCACCCGGGAGTATTTTAAATTCTCTTACAAGGAGCGCCCGGGTGGCTCAGTCGGTTAAGCGCTGACTTTGGCTCGGGTCATGATCTCATGGTTCTTGAGCTCGAGCCCCGCATCGGGCTCTCTCTGTTCCCTCTCTCTCTGCCCCTTCCCTGCTCATGCTCTCTCTCTCTCTCTCTCTCTCTCTCTCAAAAATAAATAAGCATTAAGGATTTTGTTAATTAAAAGAGTTAAAAAAATAAAAAATAAATAAAAATTCCCTTACAAGCCAAGCGTTGCGTCAAACCCCAACCATAAAATGATGAGCAAAAAACAGACGCCGCCCAATTCTCCTGGTGCCCAGATTCTAGGTCACCGACTGCCTGTCTGCTGCTTGAATCCTCTCGCAAGGGTCTCCCTGCCAAGCTGCCTTTGCTTGTCTGCCTCCAGTGACAGGGAGCTCACCATCTAACAAGGCAGGCCTTTGCATCTCTCTATAGTTCTGATGGTTCAGTGCCCTTCCTGAAAGTGCCTTCTGGGGGCTTTCGCTTCCACTCAGTGCCTCTGGGAGTAAATAGAGGCGTCACCCCCTTCTGTCTTATGGGAGCGGGGCAGCTGCTATGTGCCAGGCATCGGGGACACACAGGAGAATAAAATAGGCCCTTCGCTGGCCAACAACTCATGGTCTTTTAGGAGAAGAGATCTTATATGCCGTACTATTAATTTGCAAAGCCAGGTTGCCTAAAGCATGGAGAAGGAAGGAAAAATGGGAACCATTCTCATTTGGATGAACCAAGGAGGGCACTATGGAGGAAGGTTATTTCAGCCGATTGGAGGGCAGGAAGACCCAGATGAGGAGGGGTGGGGTGGGGTCTTCTCACTGGGGGGAGTTGGTGGGATATGGATTTGGCTCAGGGGGAGTCCCAGCTATGTGGGGGAGGTCCCAACTGTGTGCTGAGCCCCTGGATCCAGCCATACCTGAAGTGAACTTTTCAGGTCTGTGAGAAAACAAATGGCTGTGGCTTGAGCTACTGTGAGTTGGGCTGCTGTCACTCATGACCAGGAGCTCTGATCACACCAGAGAGCGGAAGGGAGCGAGAGGGGAAATTAGCGTGTGTTGAGTCGGGCAGGATGTTTTCTCACTCAAGTTTCCCTTCGGCCCTGTGCACCGGGGAGCTCTCTAATTTTACAGACAAGGTAGTTGAAACTCAGAGACAGACAGCGTGGAGTGAGCCCAGGCACAGCAGTGGCTCAGCCCAGGTTTGAACCCGGCTCTGTTCTGTAGTGCAGACCCCCTCCGTTCCCTGAGCGCGCCCCTCCCGTAGACGGCACTGCCCGCCGATGCTGCAGCAAGAAGATGGGAGAAGGGGGGTGTCGGGGGTGTGCGCCGAGTCGCAGAAGTGAGCCACGAGGTGGGAGAGAGCCGCTGAGCGCATCTGGATGGGGGAGAGCAGCAGATGGCCCAGAGACGCCACCATTTTCTGGAAGTTTACGGCGGCAGGTTCTCCTCCCTGCTGTGTTTACAGGGATGTCTTCAGGATTTCTTTTTTGATATACGAGAGAGGCTTGTTGGCTGGGGCCCCCTCCGCTGGAGTAAATCACGGCAAACCGGCGGCCAGTGCTTGCGCGGGGCCTGTGCCCCGTGCGTGCTTTGGGATAAATCTTCTGAGCAACGTGCTTCCCCGTGTGACCCCGGGGACCAAACAGCATGAAGAGGTCAAGTACCAAGGGCAAAGAGGAGCTTGTCCTCGGCTCCCGCTCTGGACCACAACACAGAGCAGGGAGATGGTAAGAGGGCATACTGGTTTCTCTGGGCTGCTGTAACAGACAGGTCCCACAAACTAGGTGGCATAAAACAACCAAGATTTATTCTCTCGCGGTTCCGGAAGCCAGAAGTCTGGAATCGAGTGTCCACGGGGCTCTGCTCCTTCTGAGGACTCTAGGGGAGAATCCTTCCTTGCTCCTCCCGGCTTCTGGTGGTTGCCAGAAATTCTTGGGGGTCTTTGGCTCGTGGATACATCCCTCCAAACTTGCCCCTGTCGTTACGAGGCAGGCCTTCCCCTGGCATGTCTCTGTCTCTGCACCCAAATCTCCCCTCCATTCTCTGCTAAAGACACCGGCCACTAAATAAGGGCTTACTCTAACCCGTATGAGCTCATCGTAACTTGGGGGCATCTGCGGGGACCCTGTTTCCAGAAGGTCACATGCCTAGGTTCTCAGTGGATATGAATTTTGAGGGGGGGGGACACTCTGTTTTTTAAAGTTTACTTATTTTTATTTATTTATTTTTTAAAGAGAGAGATAGAGAGCAAGCAGGGGAGAGGCCGAGAGAGAGGGAGACAGAATCCCAAGTGGGCTCTGAGCTATCAGTGCAGAGCCCGATGCGGGGCTTGAACTCACGAACCGTGGGCCGAGGTCAGGAGTCCAATGCTTAACCGACTGAGGCACGCAGGCGTTTCTGGGGAAGGGGGGGCACGCTTTAATCAACCACAGAGGGTGACTGGGCAGTTCCTGCATGAAGGAGGAGCTTGTCTGGAGGTGGGCGGGGCTTCAGAATGTGCACATTCCCCCTTTGGGGGATTTCCTTAAGATAACAAATCTCCTAGAAGCTTCTGCTTAGCCTGACAAACAGTTCGGCCCCTATGGGGTCTATGTTGGCTGAATGAAGGCATTCTTTATAACCCAGCGACTCCACTCCTGGGAACATCCCCAGCAGAAACGAGTCCTGTGATCATCGGAAGACATGCACTAGAATGTTCACAGCAGAATTATTCATCTGGGCTGTAACTGGAAACTACCAAATGCCTGTCTCGGTAAATTGCAAAACCAGCCACAATCCTTTGCAGGCCATCCCATGAAGAAGCAGAGTCAATTTCTTTTCCCCTGGAACCTGGCCTGGTCTTGCAGCTTGCTGTGGCCAATAGGACACGGCAGAAGTGATGCGTGCTGGTTCCAAGACTTCGAGAGGTGTTGCACGCTCCCCTTTGCTCTCTGGGAACTCCGCAGTCACCGTGTGAGAAGTCCCGGCTGCCCGGCTGGAGGATGGGTGAGCTTCCCCAGCTGACGTCTTCCTCGACCAGCCAGCCCCAGCCACACGGATGCAGACACGCGAGCGAGCCCAGCCGACATCAGCCCAGCTCAGCCCGGCCCAGAAGAACCTCCTAGATGACGCCCGTCCAAATCTACCAGCCGACGCACGTGCTGAGTCAATGGCTGTTGTTTGAAGGCACTAAGCTTTGGGGAGTTTTGTTACCCAGCAATAGCTAATTGATACATCACCAAGAGTAAAACGGTTACATTGTGGGATGTCATGTTCCCGGAAAGCAGTTCATTACAGCAGAGGGCATACTAGGTGATTCCTTTTATACACAAAGTACAGAAGTAGGTGAACCGGATCTATGGTGAGGTAAGTCAGGATATCTGTTCTCCCCAGCTCCGGGGGGGGGGGCAGTGATTAGGAGGGGGTAGGAGGGGGGACTTCTGGGGGCCGGTTATACAGGTACGTCTACTCGGTGAACCTTTGTTGAGCTGTAGACCTACCTTCTTTGTACGTGTAGGTTATACTATGGTAGAGATGGGAAAAAAGTGCCACGTCTCTTGTTTTTTAATTGCCAGAGAGCCCATGGGATTGCATCTCACGCAGAGGACGGTGTGTAAGGGGAACATCACAAACAGCCAACACACCCTGGAAAATTCCTTGGGAAGCTGTCATGTGGGGGCCGACTGCTATCTCTCCATAAATCCGGTACGGCCAGTTTTTCCACCCGCGTTGGGACAGATCACTATTTCTCCTGTCAGACTCCAGACGAAGCAGAGGTTTGTATTTAGGGGTCACACAGCGAGCCGCAGTAGGTAGGTATTCACACCCAGGCAGACGTATGGGACCAGAAGTGAGGGCTCGGCTTGGGGCAGGCACCCTTCAAATCCTGGGGGCCCGGGGATTTGCTCATCCTACGTAGCCTCCCGTTGGGGCGGGGGAGGGATGTGTTTAGTTAAGTTGACCTTGACTCGTTGTAACTAAGTTCTGATGCGAGGCCAGTGTGTTAAGGACTTAACTCTTGATCGACCGGTTGTTCTTTACCTATAACCCCAACATCTCCTGCTGCAGCTGGGACATCAGTGTTGTGTCACGAAGCCTGAACTGTGGTCCTAACGCGGTCCCAGGCAGGTCACCTAACCTTTCGGGGCCTCGGCGTCCTCATCTACAAATGGTGGGGCGGTAGACTGGGACAAAACGGGTGCCCTCTGCCAGTCTGGGGTTCTAAGTGGCCCTTTGGGAGATAAAAACACCCCAACCTCCAGATCCTAGGGGCTGCCATCGACTTTGCAGGCGTTGGACAGAGGCAGGGGCTGGGGCTGTGGAGGAGGGCTGTGATCACCAGGTCCGGGAAGGAGGGATTGTCTGGAATAAAGACGGGCGACCATGCTCTGCAAGGTGGAACCCCGGGGTGCCGGCAAGGTGCTTATGGCTTGAGGGTGGGGTAAGGATGCAGCTTCTCCAGCAGGCTGGCCCTCTCCTTAGCCTCGACATTCCTTCCTGAACTTGTAGAGTGTCCTGAACCTGGCTGGAGAGTGGATGGTTCCAGGTACTGCGGGTGGGCCGGGGCGGGGGTGGGGTGGGGTGGGGTGGGGGAGCTGAGAAAGAGCATCGCACAGACTTGCATTCAGTGAATATTCACTGAACGACTACTAGAGGCTGTGCTTGAGGCAGAGAGTGAGGTAGAGAGAGAGGGGAACAGAGACAGAGAAGAGATTGAAAGACAGAAGAAGAAGAGCAAAACCGAGGCACGTTTCGTCCACTCATTTCACAAGCGTTAACTGAGCACCTACTTTGTGTTAGAGGCAGGCTCGGAGTCGGGGCAGAGAGAAGCTGGCGGACTGAGTTTGTAGCTGGGCAAACTCTGCCCCCTCGGTTAGAGCCGGCTATCGTAGAAACACACACAGAGGTCTTCTGACTGCAAAGCGCCCCCTGCCCCCATCCCTCCCGTGGATGGCTCCTGCCTTTGCCCGCTAACCTCCCACCCCTCACATTCTACCCTGAGGACCTCGCCTGGGGCTGGGTGGGCAGCGCGGGGGTCCCTGGGCCTGGTTGCTCACCAGAAGTGTCTGGGGGACCCTCGAAGAAACCATAGCATCCCGGGACCCCAGCGTTTGCCATCGGGCCGCGGGGTTGTGGCCCAGGGCCTGGGAATCTGCATGTTAGCAGCTGTTCCCGCTGGGGCTCAGCGGGCGTGGGAGCCCAGGTGGTGGACACGTGTCCCCGGGGGGCCTCCCCTGGGGCTCCCGCTGCTGTCACAGCCACACACGTCCTTCTGCAAACACACACGGCCCATGATTGATTCTCTGCCGTTCCCCTCCCAGCCCAGCGGGTCTGATTGAATGGCCGACGTGCTGCCCAAACACCCTCCTGGAACCACTTCCCTGCCCTCTGCCCCGGAAGTCGTTTGTTTGTTTTTAGACGCAGCCTTTATGTCCAGCTGAATGGCCACCGGCCTCCTGGGGGCCGCCCATCCAAGCTGGAGCCAGGCTGGAGACTGTCTGGGGCTGGGGCTGGGGTGGGAAGTGACCGTGTGCGGTCACTCCGTGAGCCTGGGGAGGACCCCCGCGCTTCCTGCACTTACCTGGGCATCTGTCCCACGTGGACACACACAGGGGTGGCCCTTGAGTAGCTATTTCTCCCTTCCCTTAACCAGGGAAGGTGTTTATTAAGCACCTGAGCCAGGCTCTTGCTGTTCCGGTACTTTCTGGTCTCTAGGAAAGAATCCACAGGCCACTTTTGTTGTTAAAAGACCAGCCTCTGCAACTCAACAGACTGGGGCTTGAATCTCAGTCTCACCCCTCCCTCCTGTGCCTCAGTTTCCTTATCTGCCCCATGGCAGGGAAGGGAGGCTGGGAGGGTTCCTGACATCCTGGATGAGACAAAAATGCCCCGCCCCGGCCTGGCACACACTGGGCGCTCAGAACCTCTTCCTTTCTCCCTCTCCCCCAGTCCCCACTTCTCTTGGTCTCTGCCACATGGCCTCCCGTCCCACCCGGACCTGCACTGGAAAAGAAGGGAGTGTCTTGGGCCAGGAGTCTAGAACCTCAGGTCCTGACTCTCACTTTGCTGTACTCTGCTGTGTGATCTTTGGCAAATATCTGCCCCTCTCTGGTCTGGCCAGATCATCTCAACGTTGCTCTCAGACTATGGGTCCAGGTTGTGAGTTCCTGGGGACAGTGGAACTTTCTGTCTTGTCTGGTACATAGCAGGTGCTCTGGGAGTGAACATGGCAATGGGGTAAGTGCCTCATTAGCAATATCTGGGCACTAAATTGTACAGATTTGGTTGGAGGGCTTTGGCTCTCAGAAGGGGGCTCTTTCTCTTGGGAGAGCTGTGCGGGGGCAGGGCAGGAGAGGAGGAGGTTCCTGTATTTCTTCTTTTCACGGAAACCCTGTAGCCTGGCCTCCTCACTTTTGGGGAGGCAAAAATGGGGATGGAATGGGGTTAGGGGGCCAGTTCTAGCTGTTGGGCTGGAGGCATGCCTGACTCTGCCCTCCCCTCCCCTCCTAGGGATCTCCTGGGCCTTTTCCCTCCTCCCTTTCTGGGTTTAGCAGGTCTGGGAAGCAGGGCCTTGCACTCATCTGTTACTTCATCCATCCATCCATCCATCCCCTTTCTCCACAAGCACAGCTGTGGATTTGCCCTTAAGAGACTCAGCCTGGTGGAGGGAACAGAGGCAGTGATGATTCAGGCTGTTGGGAGCTGTGATGGGGACTCACAGGGCATGTGGGAGCCCACGCGAGGCTCCTAAATCAGCCTGGGGTGTTGGCTATCAGGGCGGGCTGCCTGGAGGAGGGGGTGTTTAATAAAAACCCTGCAGGAGTTAATGGGGAGGAGATGAGGGGTGGAAGCATTTTGGGTCAAGGGAATGAACAGCATGTGTAAAGTTCTGAGAATGGCACTCTAAGGAACCGGCAGCAACTTGAAATGGCTGGAAACGGGGAGCCAGGAAGAGTAAGGACAGCAGCAAGGATCATCTTCCCCAGATGTGTTAGCTCACTGAGCCCTCCCAGCCATCCATCCCCATTTTACAGACAGGGAAACTGAGGCCGGGAGAGGTGGAGACTTGCCTGAGGCCTCAAGCTGCCTGAGCCCCGCCTCCTCACCAGGCGAAGGAGCTCAGCTGCAAAGGGGCAAGAGAGGCAGGGTTGACAAGCCTCCTCCCAGAGCTCCCCTGGGCTGGGCTGGAGGCCCCGGGGAGGCCCCCGCGGGTGGGGGCAGGGCGTGGGAAGGCAGTAAACTGGTTTGGAGCGGCAGGGCTTTCCTGTCACTGCCGGTGGCCCCCTGCCTTTGTCCTCATGTGTCACTGAGGAATGTGGCTAAGGTCTGGATAAAGGCATCTTTGTTTGGAGGCCTCAGGAGGGGGAGGGGAGGGACGGAGAGAGGGAGGAGCATGGCCAGGAAAGGGTTACAGTCCCTCCCTTCTGGCGGCCCCATGTCAGGTCTGGGCAGGCAGCACCCGTGCCCTGTGGACACCCACATCCTCTGCTATGCTCTTAATGCACTTTCTGACTTTAGATGGGTAGCTTCCTTTTCTCTGAGACTCAGTTTCCACATCTGGGTAATGGGACTCCGCTTCCAACCTCTATGTATGGTTTCGAGGCTCCAGCCAAACAAGCTGCGTGGTTGACTCGTGGGGCCAGGTCTACTGATGAGTGAGAAAAAGGCAGTCCGGAGAGGTAAAAAGACTTCCCCAAGGTCATGCAGCTTGACCTTGCCGGGGGGGGGGTGGTGGGGGACGGGTGGTGGGGGATGAAGTCAAATGCCTGCTGACGTTGGTTGAGCAGGGAGACGGGCACCTGTCTGTCTCCTTCTGCGAGCGGCTGGGCTCTGGGAGGGGTCTTATGCCTCGGTGAGGGTGAGGAGTGACAGGGGTCACTTACATGCGTGTACTTGCTCACGGCAGCCTCTTGAGGGCGGGCACTGGATTTACCCTTGGCCGCCAGTGCCCCCCAGTGCCGGCCCAAGGTGGGCGGCAAAGCCCAGTGCTTCAAGCCAGCCTCTGTGTGATCCCCAGCTGGTCTCGACCTTCTCGGTGTGTTGGTTTCCGTCTCCGTGAAATGGATCTAACGGGAGGGACACAAGTCACGGGGTTGCGGGGAAAGTTCAAGGAGAAATAGGCACAGAGTCGGCCCAGAGCCTGGCACCCGTTAGCAGGATTAGTGGGACAATGGATATCTGCTTGATGGCTGCACAAAGGATTTTCTCAAGGTCACAGCACGGGAGCTTGGATCAGCCCTGGGCTCCTCCTGGCTCTTCCTGCCCAGGAAGGAAGGGCGTGGACCCTGGAGGGGCTGTGATCCTGGGAGGTGGGGGGGGGGGAGGGACAGTGGAATGCCGAAGTAGGTAGCCCCAGCCCAGCCGCCAGCTCTCCCCTTTTGGGAGGAGGTGTTAGTGGGCTGGAGCTCGGAGACATGGCTCCACACCCCTCCCCACGGTGACAGACTTGGACGGACAGATGGGACAGGGCTCAGCATGCTTAGTCATGGCCCAGATATAATCTTGGCCCCAGGGGGCAGCTACCTCTGTCTTGCTCCCTCCCAGCCCCTTCAGCCAATCCCGGTAAATCCGAGCCTGTCTTTGCTCAGTGGGCAAAGGGAGTGGGGCTGAGCTCACTCCCTTTGGATGCAAGAGGAAATGGAAGCCCAGAGAGGGGGAGTGATTTACCCAAAGCCGCACAGCCAGCAATGAACAAAATTATGCACTCGCTCATCGACTTGGCGAATATTTTTGGAGTGCTAAGGGCAGATGAAGTCCTTCAAGAAGGGCGTTCCTGGAGGAAGCGTTGGCTTGTGCAAGAGAATGGAGAAGTCCTGGGATGGTTAAGGGTGCGGGTGCCGGAGCTGGTCTGTGAGGCTCAAATCTAAGCTCTGCCGCTTACTCTGTAACTCTGAGCAGGTGAACGGACGGCTCTGTGCCTCTGTTTCTTCACCTGTGAGCTGAAGAGACTCAGAGCGCTTATGACATGGGACGCCTGGGAAGATGGCAGGGAGATGACCCACAGAGCGGGCTCCGCACGGGGGCCTGGCGCACAGTAGGTGCTCAATAAACGGGAGCTGTTAAGAGGCAATCGACAATATAGAACGTCTGGAACTTAAGCACTGTTAGTCGGAGGTGGCAGAGGGAACATCTGGGGCCCAGAGTGGGGTGTCCTGGCTCAGTGTGGGGGCTGGGGCAACCATGGAAGGGGTCCTGCGGTTTGACTGGCTGCTGTGAGGGGCATGGGGGGGCAGGGAAGAGGAGGGGGCAGGAGGAGGAGAGGGGAGGGCGTCATCCGGGGCAACACCCCCGGGGTTCTGATGGAAGGGGGAAGAGTGGAGGGAAAGGGGAGACGACGGAGCCCTTGCCCGGAGCAGGGAGGCCCTCTAGGTGCCAAGCTAGGGGCTCAGTACACAATAAAGCCACGGGGCTCCGTGTTCAAAACAGCAGAAATAGTGCCCATAAAGGTACTAAGATATAAAGCTTGTTCTTTCCTTCTGCCTGTCCTGTCTGCTCGCCCGCACGCCGCGCTCCATTGCCCCGCCGGCCCTCATTTACCAAACACAGGTTCAGAAGATAAAATTAGGAAGAATTTTAAGACGGCAACAGAGAAACGTTGAAGCTGGTGCGGACCCTTCGGGGCCCTGTGTCACCGCAGAGATCGCGCGTCCATAGATGGACCCTGACCGTGCCCATTTTCCAGATGAGAAAACTGAGGCTTCAGGGAGTTAAATGCCGGGGGGGGGGGCGCGAGCCCTGCAATTCTCACTCGCTCTGGAGCGCCCTGTTTTTCTCTGCTTGTGCCTTCTCCTGTCTAATTTCTACTGACCAAGCTCCCGTGGAGGGTCCAATGCCAATTTACGGTAAAACGCTGTTCGTAAGGACACAAAGGGAGAGGCAACATCGCCCTGTGGGAAGACCCAGCCTAGCCCCAGCTGTGTGACCACGGACGGGCCACTCTGTGCCCACGGTCCCCCTGCGGACACGGGCCTCGAGCCCAGAACTCCTGCCCACACCTGTCTTTGCCTCCAAGCCTCGCTCACCTCCACATCCCTGTCAGTGTCTGAGGCTTGAAGCAGCCGTAAAAAATAAAACCACAGTCCCCCCCCAGGGTGCTCGCCGGCTTCTCAGGCCTTATTTTTTTTGGCTGCTAAGGAGACTAATAAATGGCTTGCCACTTGACGTAATCATTAAGGGCTCCACTGAGCTGTGGGCAGTGTTTCCTCCCCTCCTTGGCCGGGCCTGGGGCGCCCAGCCATCGAGGGTGGCAGTGATGGATGGTGTCATCACGGGGCTTGCCCAGGGGGGGAGCGCGGGCTGTGGGCGGGCATAGCTCTCTCTCCTGCGGGCTCCCGAGCTATTCGTTATGGGAAGGGGGAGTCGCCGCGTAGGGGTGACGGCTGGCTTCCAGAAGGGGCACGAGCGGGACTTCCGAGGGGAGAGTGTTCCAGGGCGGATGTAGAAACTAGCGTTTGGGTGCAGGGAGCCCCTTGACGAATGGCCAGTAATAACAGATGGAAAGGAAAGGGGGTCTTGTAGGCGGTAGGTGATCCATACATACACACGACGATGTGTGTGTGTGCGTGTGTGTGTAAGTTACAAAATTGTAAAACCGTTTCGAAAATGTCACTAAAAATATGATAAAGTGATCACAACCATTTTCTCAGTTCTCTGACTCTCCCCTGGGTCTGGACCCTTTGCCATGCGGCTTTACGGTTCTTCCCATCAGAAGATGATCCGTTTCCAGGGATCAGGGCTCAGTCACGTGACTTGTTTTGGCCAACAGAACGCGGGACATGGGGTGCCTTGCTTGTTCTGAGCCTAGGCCTCAAGGGGCCTCCTGGCTCCCGCGTGTTCCCTGCGGACCCTGCCGCCACCAGGTGGACCCAGCCGGGCTGGCCCTCGGGAGGGCGAGAGACCACGTGGAGCGGACATCGGACAGCCCCCGTCAAGACCTCAAGATCACTGAAGCCACCCAGAGATGCCTATGTGAGCCCGGGGAAGACCCGCCTAGCTGACCCGCAGACGCAGGAGAAATCCTAAAACCGTACCGTTCGAAGCTCTTGGGTTTTGTGGTGGCTTTGTTACGCAGCAGTAACTAACCGATACAGATCGTGATACCCAGTGCTGGTGATGGTGTGAGTGAATAGGTTTCCTCACGCAGAGCCAGCGGGAGGGCGGTTTGCTACAATTTTGCGTATCCATTGAAGTAACTAAAAGATGAAAAGCACTATGCTTTCTTTTAATGTTTATTTACTTGTGAGAAACAGAGAGACAGAGCATGAGTGGGGCAGGGGCGGAGAGAGAGGGAGACCCAGACTCTGAAGCAGGCGCCAGCCTCTGAGCTGTCAGCACAGAGCCCGACGCGGGGCTTGAACCCAGGAACCGTGAGATCATGACCTGAGCCGAAGTCGGACGCTTAAAAGAGTGAGCCACCCAGGGGCCCTGAATGTCCCCTTCTTACGAGCCCGTCCTGGGGGCAACAACACTCGGGGAGGTGTATTGGCAGTCTTGGCTTTGGGGATTAGTTCCCCTGGAAATCCAAAAAACATTTGTTTCTTCCAGACAAAGATTTATCGGCGAGGATGTCCATTGCGGCATGGTTTACAGTGAACAAATAAAAACAAACAGAATGGCTAACATGAAAGAAACTGGTGTTGCTTATTTTGCTGCTTTTTTATGATGGCTTATTGTTCACAGAGTTTTCCTAATACTGCCCAAATAAATTAAGATATGTTATAGGTGGAAAGACGGTTCGGCCACAAAAATGGGGGTCTGGAAGAAAATCTGCTGACATTAACATTTTCAGGCCGTTACTTGAAAGTAAAAATCAAGTTGCAAAAGAGAATTCTGTTTGTTACATTTATTTATTTATTTTGAGAGAGAGAGTGCACGTGCATGTGTGCGAGCAGGGGGAGGGACAGAGAGAGAGGGAGAGAGAGAATCCCAAGCAGGCTCCGTGCTGACAGTGTGGAGCCCGATGTGGGGGTCAGTCCTATGAACCATGAGATCATGTCCCGAGCCAAGAGTTGGACACTTAACTGACTGAGCCACCCAGGTGCCCCAAAATACAATTCTCATGCGATCCCGATTCTTGTAGAAAATTGTTTTCTCTCTCTCTCTTAATCTGTACAGAGAAAATCATGTGGAGGAAACGAACCCAAAATGTTGTCTGGGTTTGTTCCTTGTGGTGGGGTTATATGCACCTTGTTTTTGTCTTCTTTGTATTAATGCATTTATTTTGAACTTATTCGGTGCCAGGTACCTTATGAAACACGTTTGGGTCTCCACAAGTTCTCACAGTGAATCTTAGAGGTGGATACTGGCAGCCCATTTCACAGAGAGCTCCCCATTTCACCGATGACACCCTTAAGATGGAGGGATGCTAAGCAACTTTGAGTTAGGTGAGAGAGTGAGCGAATGAATGAATGAATGAATCAACGAAGGAAGGAAGGAAGGAACCAGAAGCCTGTAGCCAAGATGAGGAAGAGTCTGGAGACCTCAAGTAAAAAACAGTGAAGGGGCACCTGGGCGGCTCAGTCGGTCATCAGCTCAGGTCAAGAGCTCATGGTTCATGAGATCGAGCCTCACATCAGGCTCTGCGCTGACAGTGTGGAGCCTGTTTGGGATTCTCTCTCTCTCTCAAAATAAATAAACTTAAAAAAAAGCCTCCACCAAAAAAGAGAAAGGAAGGAAGGAAGAAAGAAAGAAGAAAGAAAGGAAGGAAGGAAGGAAAGGAGGAAGGAAAGAAGGAAACAAGGAAGGAACAAAGAATAAAGAAAGGAAGGAAGGAAAGAAGAAAGGAAGGAAAGAAGGAAGGAAGGAAAGAAAGAAGGAAGGAAGAAAGGAAGGAAGGAAGGAAAGAAGGAAGGAAGGAAGAAAGAATAAAGGAAGGAAGGAAAGAAGAAAGAAGGAAGGAAGAAAGGAAGGAAGGAAGGAAGGAAAGAAGGAAGAAAGAAAGAATAAAGGAAGGAAAGAAGAAAGAAAGGAAGGAAGGAAGGAAGGAAGGAAGAAAGAATAAGGAAAGGAAGGAAGGAAGGAAGGAAGGAGGGAAGGAAGGGTGAAGGCCTTCTCTGCCATTCTCTCTGAAATGCCCCCATTTCCTTTCCTCCTTTCTTCTTTTAGAAAGGGACCAGAATCCCTCCTGTTATCTGCTCAAGCATTTTCCAGACCTGGAGGAACCCTGAGAAATTATCTAGCCCTACATTCTCAGATGTTTTTAGGTTTTTTTTTTTTTTAAGTAACCTTTTCACTCTGACGAACAAAGAACTATTCATCGTGGAAAATTTGAAAAATGATAAAAGTATGAAGGAGCAGAACACCCCCCCCCCTTCCCGCCCCCTATTTCCACCATCAGAACTGTCAAGGTTGACATCTGGCTGTAGTTCCTCGCAGAGACTTTTGCCCTCTGGTTTTCTCTCTACGTGGTTGGCATCACACCGGCTGTATAATCTTATAACCCGCTAGCGCTACGTCACGTCACTAAAAATCCACGTAGACGTAAACGCAGCAGTGGGATAGTCCAAGTGTGGGGATCCCCAGTCAACCTAATCAGTCCCTGGGGGCTGAGGAACCCCCCCCCCCAGTTTCATGGGGAAGCTCCCCACTCTGAGCCTGAACGACTCTGTGTCTGGCTGCTTTAGATATTGGTGGGGGGGAGGGGGTGTCACCTACAATTTTGATCAAAAAGGAGAAAGAGCCCCCTGTCTAAAAAGATGTGGCTCATCATCTAAAGAGGAAGTGTGATCTGTTCAACGTCCCGCAGCAAATCAGGGGCAGGCCCGGGTCTGGGAGCCGGGACGGTCGCTAGTGGGCACCATCTGTATACCTGGAACCGTGCTCAGCCCTGGGGCACCAGCGCCAAATCAGACAGACTTGGTGTCTGCTCTCCCGAAACTTCCAGTCCGCCAGGGAAGCTGTAAAATCCGGGTCTCACCCAGACAAATCGCGGAGCGGTTTGCAGTCCTCGACTGGGGCTGTGGGAGCTGAGGACGGGGTGGAGCGGAGCGGGGGGAGAAGTGGTGTCTTTGGGGGCCGACCTCCCGGCTGAGGCTCAAGGGTTGGGAGAGGCGAGGAGGCCAGAGTGAGGGCAAGGGCAAAGGCCTGGGGACTGGTTGGGCATGAGCGAGGGTGAGCGGGAGGGGACAGGGCAAGGGCACACAGTCTCACGGTCCGCGGTAAGAGGGTTTGAAGCAGGGGAGGGACGTGACCGGATCCGTGTTCTAAAAGGTCACTGGCCGCCCCGGGGCTGTGGCTGGCGGTCTGCTGAGGCCCTGTAGGCTGGTGACCGGGTGCATGGCTCTGTCGGGACCCTCTCCCACCCCTAGCCCTCTGGCTTCCCTCCCGGGGGGACAGCACAGCGGGGGGGATCCATCAGTCCAGCCACAGGCCAAGGCCCCCTTGCACCCGTGAGGGTCGGGGACCCCCCCCCCCCCGCCCCCACCGCAGGGAGATGGGAACAGCAAATCCCTTCCCTGGCCTGGCCGGGGGCCTGCTTGCCCTGCAAGGCCCTAGTCTTGTCACCTCTGTTTCTGGGCGTCAAATGGGGCCGGGCTGGCTGTATCCTGCTTTGCTCAGCTTCCCAGCCACCCTCTGGCCTCAGTGTCCCAGCAAGATGTGGCCCGATCACCACAACTCGCTGGGCACCCAGTTGAGGTCAGAGCCCGAGTTAAGTGTCTTCCGCTCAGCTCTGTCAGCTGATACCTACCCCACGTGCTTGGTCTCAGCAGACGCCCAAGGCTGCAGAGTGACCTGTCCGGGATCACACAGCCCATCAGGGGTGCAGCTGGCCTACATGTAGGACAGCTCTGTGCAGACCCCACATGCCCCACCGGAGACTCTGCATCTCAGTCCCCCAGAGGGATGGCAGCCATTGTTCAGAGGAAGGAGGGTGGGGAACAGTGTTCCCGCCAGTGGGAACAGCATATGCCAAGTCTAGATGGGATAGCGTATACATATGTGGGTGGTTTTTTTTTGGTAATGCTTTATTGAGCCGTAATTCACATACCACAAAGTTTACCCATGTGAAGTGCACAGTTCGATGGTTTTTTCAAGATGGTTATTCAAGGGGTGCCTGGGTGGCTCAGTCGGTTGAGCGACCGACTTCGGCTCAGGTCATGATCTCACGGTTCATGGGTTCAGGCTCTGTGCCGACCGCTCAGAGCCCGGAGCCTGCTTCTGATTCTGTGTCTCCCTCCCTCTCTCTCTCTCTGCCCCTCCCCACTCATGCTCTGTCTCTCTCTGTCTCAAAAATAAATAAACATTAAAAAAAAATAAAAATAAATGGTTATTCAAGAATCTTACAAGCATCACCATAATGGATTCTAGAACGGGGTCATCACCTCAAAAAGAAACCCTGTATCCTTAGCTCTTAGCCCCCAAGCCCTTCACCCACCCCTGCCTCTGGCAACTTCCAATCTAGTTAGTTTCTGTAGATTTGCCTAGTCTAGACATCCCGTGCAAATGAAGCCATACGATATGCGGTCCTCTGCCACTGGCTGCCTTCACACTGCGTGATGTGTTCAAGGCACCTCCGAGCTGTAGTGTGGAGTGTATCACCCCCTTTTGTGGCCAAATTAAGTTCCGTTGTACGGCTCGACCACACTTGATCTGCCGTTCGTTGGTTGACGGACACCTGGATTATTTTCACCTTTTGACCATCACGAATTACGCGGCTATGAACATTCACGTACATTTTCATCTGTTCGTGTGTGCTCATTTCTCTCGGGTCTGTCCCTAGGGGAGGAATGGCTAGGTCACATGGTAACTGTAGGTTTTACTTTTTAAATGAAATTAAATTGAATGTTTTCTTTTTATTAGAGAGAGAGAGAGAGAGTGAGTGGGGAAGGGGCAGAGGGGGAGAGAGAGAGAGAATGTTAAGCAGGCTCTGTGCTGAGCTGACTCGGGGGCTCACAGAGTGCAAGCAGGGGCAGGGCAGAGAGCGAGGGAGACACAGAATCCGATGCAGGCTCCAGGCTCCGAGCTGTCAGCACAGGGCCCGACGCGGGGCTTGAACTCACAAACTGCGAGATCATGACCTGAGCAGAAGTCAGACGCTTAACCGACTGAGCTCCCCCAGGCGCCCCATTTTTGTTCTACTTTAGGGAGGTAGGTAGGTGGCCATTCCTGGCCGGGGGACAAGTAAGGGCAAAAGCTGAGAGGTATGAGAAGTGAGAGAGAGAGGTGAGTTCTCTCCTTGGAAAATGCTGGAAAATGGCCAGGTCCACAGCAGCCCCTCTCCCCCCCCTCCCCATGTCTTCCTTCCCTGCCAGGGCCACCAAACCCACAGCATCTCATGCAAATCGTATGCAAATCTCCTGCCTCCCATCAGCCCTGCGGCACCCAGAGGAGTGGGAAATATTCTCGTTTGGGTCCTTCCCTTCATTAATTTCCGAGCCGTAGTACATTACTCATGGATAATTAAGAGTGAGCTATTAATACAACATTTAATATTCAAGTGCAGCGAAGAGGAGAGAGCTGTTAAGGCACAGAATCCTATTTCGCAAGACATTGCGGCTTAGCGATGAGATATTTTTTTCACCTTCCCGAAGCTCAGGATTGCTCGCCTCAAAGTGTGGGCCTGAGAACTTCATTTATTGATAGAATTCGGAGAAGACCTTAAATCACCAGGAAATCCATGCGAAGAGCCCCGTGGAGATGGCCGGCCGGAAGTGGGACTGTCTCTGTGGGGCGTGTCTGGGGCCAGGGATGGTCCAGCTGTCCCCTGGCTGACAGGGGACTGACGGCAAGCGGGCCGGGCAGAGGCAGAGATAAAGGAAGAACCGCGGAAACGTGGTCTACACCTGGGGCGGGGGATGAGATGGGCTGTGGAGCAGCCGGAATCCGGCCACCCACAAACCTTGTTCATCCCGGCTGGAGGCTAACCCAGCCTCGACTGCCCCAACCCCCTCCCTGTGTGACCTTGAAAATAAAGATGCTCCTGTGTTTCGGCCTTACTGGTCCCCAGGGCCTGACACGGTAAAGGAGCTCACTGAACATATTTGAGCGGCCTGAGGCCTCAGTTTCCAAAGCCATAAAATGGGCGCTCAGTGGAACCATCTCTAAGGGCCGGTTCCCACCTTCTTGGAAGGGGGTAGCTGCATGCGGCACGGGAGGGTCCCCTGAATGCCAGTAGCTGTCCAGTCACGGAGGCCGTGTGGCCTGTGTGGGCCGCAGAGCTGGGTCACACCCTGGGCCAGCTCCTCACTCGCTCTGTGGCAAGATCTGTCACCTGCTGTAAAGTGGAAGTTGACTGCCGAGTGAATGCACGGGCAGGACGGGGCGCCCCGTGGGTAAGTGATAACCCGCCGCTGGCAGAATGCCGTTCTGTTGTTTTGACGGTGGCTTTGCTGTGCAAGGATTGAGCGGCCCAGGGAGACGGGGTTGGGGTATCGGGGAGGGGGCGGGACCCGCGGGCAGAGGGATGGAGGTGGAACAAAGCCACTGTTCGCCAGGCGCGAGCTGGGTACTTCCACATGGACGGGTCCAACTCCCACACCCCAACCTGCAGGAGCAACTTGGGGCCCAGGAGGCCCAGAGACGTTGAGGAACCTGTCCGAAGCTGCTCAGCAGAGCCCAGTCCTCAGGCTCCTGGATCTCTGTCTCCAAGGCCTGTGCTATGTGTCCTCGCCTGGGACTCCGGGGAACTCTTCCCAGGCGGGTGTAACAAGCTGGGGCTCAGAGTCAGATGGACCTAAGTCCTAATTCCAGCTTCGCTCTGTGTCATCATAGCAGTTATTTCTGATTTCAGCACGCAGGCCCCTCATCTTGAAATGGGACTAACAGAATGAGAACCACCCTGCGGTGGCCGTGTGGAAGGGCCAGTGGAGCACAGCTCTCTGGGCCCGTGGGAATTGCTCCACACCTCTCCCCACTGGAAATGACCTCTCTACCCATTTCACAGACGAGAAAACGAAGGTTCGTAGAGGCAAAGCAGCCCTCGGGGTCACGAAGTAGCAGGCTTGTGTTTGAACCCAGAGGTGTCTGAACCCAAAGGGAGCCTTACTACACCCGTGTCAATACTAGATTAGTTAATATCATGATGACGGTGATACAATTACCGATCTCTTCTCCTGCTGACCCCTGGGGAGGCTCCCTGTCCCCACCACCCTCCGAATTGGGTGGTGATAAGCCTCTGGCGTTTCTCAGGGTGGGGATCCTGGTGGGACCCCTCCAACTCTGCGGGGCAGAACACAGGTGGGCAGAGCAGTCCGTCCCCAGCCTCATCCTGGCCTGAGGCAGTGAGAGGGACCTGTCACTGGTCCTCCTTTCTTGCCCACCATGGGCCTAACAAATGGGTTGTCACCTGTCTCCTGGCTTGCCCGTGCCTCCTGGACCTCCACCAGCCTCTACTGCCTGCCTTGGCCATTGGAGAAGGGTGAGGGCACAACTTGGCCCCAGGGTCTGGAAGCGCCGTTGGATGGGGAGAGGACTCAGGGGTTCCCCGGAAACTTTTTCTCTCTGCTCCAACTCTAGAGTCATGGTTTTGGGTGAAGCAAGAATTTAGCAGAGAGGCTGGGATCTGAGGCACCAGAGAGGAGGCAGAGCTCCGCCGAGGGGTTCCTAAGCCTACCCCAGGTGAGTACTGGAACTTATTTGATATTGCCTTGGATGGTCTTCAAAAGGTCTGTGGCCCCTGGGCCCCTTGGGACCCAGGGACGAAACCGAGCTCCAGAGTGGGACACGGCGTGCCCAGGCTGCACGGCAAGCTGGCCGCAGGCTTAGGGCGTTTGAGACCCGGACTGGGGTCATGTGCAGCCGCGTGGAGCTGGGACTGTATCTCAGGGTGTCTGCCTCCCTGACCGGTGCTTCCATGCTCTCTGGGATGGCTCACCTTGCAGAATCCTGGGGAAACTTGATTTTCCAGTGGGGTACCGACTCCTGGCAATGTGGCAATGAGGCTATGAATGGGTGTCCTTTCTAGGGTGCTAGCAGGGAGAGTTTGAGTTCCTATGTTAAATGAGAAGCTCTCTGCGCAGTGTGGCCCCAGGGGCACTCACTAGAGGCAGGAAGGGAGCTATTTCAGGACCCTACCACAGGGGCCCTCTGGCTCTCACTGGAAGGTGGAGAATTAAAATGAAGTAACGCTGCTCTCCGTGATGGTGGCCATATTTGATAATGGCTGCCATGATGGTGGTTACATTTCGCGTTGGCTGATGGCTGTGACATAATTGTGGAATTATGATGCTGGGCGAAATTATGCAGTGGGCTGACAAAATTCCTAGATTTTCTGCTGAGTTCCCCAGAGGTAAAGGGAACATGACAAGAAAAAGGGAAATCGAGTAGTTGGAAGGAGCTGGATGTGGTCCAGCTCCTCGTTTCATGGAGGAGGAAAGGGATGCCCAGTGAGGGACTGTATCCAGGGCCGTGCAATGAATCTCCAATGGCAGCCAGTCTCCGGGAGGAAGCATGACCTTCCCTGAGGGTATGCTTTCCTCCAAACACCTTGTGTGGCAAGGGTCACAGCCCAAGGTGACTCAGCTGGTAAAGGGCACGGCCTGGATCTGAAGGCAGAATGTCTGACCCTGAATCCAGGCCCTTCTCTGCTAGGCTCTCTGCGGAGGGCAGCCTACATATTCTGTGAACTTTGTGATGGTGGGGACCAGGCCTGCCTCCTTCTCTGTTCTGGTCCCAGTGCCCAGCCTGGCCCTCGGTGCAGATGTTTTAGAAAGACTTATTGAGTGAATGAAGAAATAAGAGAAGGATGTTATGTTCATTGTCTATGCATTCACCCACCTGTCCACCCATCTACCTTGGACTGAATGTTTGTATCCCCCCCAAAATTCATACTTGGAAGCTATAACCCCCAGTGTGGCTGTATTTGGAGATGGGGACTCTAGAGGAATCATTAAATTTAAATTAGGTAATAAAGATAGGGCCCTGATTCCATAGGTTTAGTATCCTTAAACGGAGAGACCCCAGAATGCTCTCCCCACCCCTTTCCCTGCACACATACAGAGGAATGGCCATGCAAGGACACAGCCAGAAGGCAGCCATCTATAAGCCACAAAGAGAGGTCTCACTGGGAACTGAGTCAGCTGGAACCTTGATCTTAGACTTCTAGCTTCCAGAACAATGAGAAAATAAATTTCTGTTGTTTATGCCATACAGTCTATGGTATTTTGTCCTGGTGGTCTGAGCTGACTAGTGCACCTTCTATTCCCCTTTCCCCTTTTTTCTTTCCTTCTTTCCTTCCACCACTCATCCTGCCATCATTTCATCCTCCCATCTATCCATTCATCCACCCATCATGTATCCATCCATCCATCCATTCATCCACCCATCATCTATCCATCCATCCATCCATTCATCCACCCATCATCTATCCATCTATCCATCCATTCATCCACCCATCATCTATCCATCCATCCATTCATCCACCCATCATCTATCCATCCATCCATTCATCCACCCATCATCTATCCATCCATCCATTCATCCACCCATCATCTATCCATCCATCCATTCATCCACCCATGCTTCCATCATTTCATCCATCCATCCAGCCATCATCTATCCATTCATATATCATCCTTCCTCTCTCCCCCTCATCCTTTCCTTTTCCCCTTCTTTCGCTTCTCCCCTCATCCACCCATCCTTCTGCCTTATCTTTCCTCTGCCCACCCCTTATCCATCCCACCCTGGCACTGCTGGGATGTCCCGACACCCTCAGCCCACTCCCTGCACCACAGCATTACCCCAAACCACATCAAAACCCGCTCCTGGGGCTTTCAGCCCAGGGATCTGATGGGACACCTTTGTATATTTTGTATCCATAACACCTAACTGTGGCAGTCTTTCTTACTCGGTTGTCACACAGCAAAACTTTGTTAAGTCAGATCAAAATTACCCTCTAAATATAATAAAAAAAAATCCAGCCAGCCATATGTTCGTACGAGGTAACAAATAGAAAATTAATTTTATGTACATAAATAGGAATGATTAAACCCCCAGCAGCTGTCCAGGTATCTCACGCTGCAGAGGCTCGAGCATTCAGGGAGGACTTCTGGAGGGGAGGCTGGCCTGGAGAAGCCAGGTACCTGGGGGAAGGGCCCCCAAGGGGAGCTTGCCCAGAATTCCCAGCCACCTGTCCCGCCTGCTCCACCTCAGCCCCTCCCAGGCTGGCTCCATGCAAATCACCCAGGAGCCTCATTTGCATACACACCAGCTCATTTCCATATCCCCCAGCTCTGGGTGGTGCAATTGCCACAGGCTGGCTGAGAGCAGCCCTTTTGTTTTCACGTGCCATTCAGGGAGCTGCTCCTTCCTCCTCCTCCTTGGGGGTGAGGGGGGGGGGAGAAAGAAAGAAAGGGAGAAGAAAGAAAAGGGAAGGGGGCAACCCTTCAAGACAAAGACACAGGCGCCATCTGGGCGACAGGAAGAAAATGCCACTGTCTGGAGTTTGGACCCCGGGGGAAGCGGGAGACAGGGGACAGGGCCTTGGGGTTGGCTGGAGTGGGGGACATCTTAGACTTGCCAGAACTGGCTGGAGTCTCATCGTTTACTTGGCTCTGGCGTCCTGGGCAGGTGACCTTGAGGCCCATGCCTCTGTTTCCCGACCTGGGAAACAGCAGCCCCCCCCCCTCCCCCCCCCCCCCCCGCCCACCAGTGTGGGTGTCGCTGGCACTTAGCAGCTTCCCGGGCTCTACTCCTGTGTGGACCCCTGGCTGCAGGCCCCTGGTGGTGAAGGGTCCTAGAAGTGTCCCAGCTCTGCCCTGCCCCTCCCCCTCTCCGTGCCTTGGTTTCCCTGGGGGGGTGGGTAGGACCTTCAAGGGCGGGTTCCCTCGGGTTCTCCCTTCCTTCCACTGTTCAGTGAATGGCAAAAAAGCCAACATAGAGAGCGATGATAACAACAATAGGAATGTTAACGGTGCATGTAAGCGAGAACCCAGCCTTGGCCAAGCTCTGCACCTGACTTTCCTCATTTTATCCTCCTCACCACCCAGTGGCCCAGATTTTACTACCGTGTCCATTTTACAGATGAGGACACGGAGGCCCAAACCGAGGCCTCGGACCGTGATTTCTGCAGGCAAAGCTCTTGCCTCCTAGAGGACTTGGCTCCTGCTTCCTCCTAGTCCCCTCCCCACCAGGCCCCTGCTTGCAGAGCAGTGGCTGAACACCCTGCCGTGCATGAGTGGAAGGGGGTGGCACGCTGGCCATGCCAAGGGTCAGGAAGCTGAGGGTTGCCCTATGTCAGTGAGGCAGACCAGGCACGAGGGGCCTGGAGTTTGCTGGGCTAGAAGTTGGAATGTCCTTTGGGTGGAGGAAAGACACAAACGTGGGCTCTCGCACTTTGTTCCTGACCTTGTCATGTCCTTTCCATCCCGGATCCTGACCCTGCCTCTAAAAATACTTGCCCCTCACTTCTCATTACACCTCTCAGTTTCTCTCCTTTTCCAGGTTCCTGGTTGAGCGAATGTGGTGCAAAGGCCCTGTGGCCCACACATCTTTGGGTCTTTCTTCCTCTTCCTCTCATACATTTGCTTACATAGTGTGTATATGCGTGTGCGTGTGTGCGTGTGTGTATGTGTGTGTGACAATCCCACGAGCGGAAAGAACAGTTTTCAGTGCATGTATTTGTGTGTTCGTGTATGTATTAGGGCCCTTGTTTCTCCGTGGGGTTTAAGAGCATCGATTCTGCTGCCAGCCTCCCTGGGTTCAAATCTCAACCCTGCCAGCTGCCAGACGTGTGACTTCAAGCAAGCCATTTAACCTCTCAGAACCTCAGTTCCCTTGCCTGTAAAATGGGGATGATCATAGAACTTAGCCTTGTCGTGAGGATTGAATGAATAGCGCGTATATAACCGTGGAGAATGGAATTTGGCTCGTATGAAGCTCTCCACGGGGGTCAGCTATGATGACGATGGAGTGTGTTTGCATGTATGTGTCGGCGAGGGAGGGGGGAGGTGGGTGCAGCGAGCTGGGTCCAGAATTTTATCCGAGCCGGCACATATGTTGGGCTTATCACACGAGCATATTCACACACGCCCGTGTGGGCGGATGTCTGTACACACATATGCTGGAACACATGGACACGCCTGTATTTTGTGCACCTGTGTGCGTTGCGCGTGACATACTTATTCATGACGGGCAGACGCGACCTAGTCGTCCAGGGACGCTTGTAAGGTATGGATTTGTGCTTGCTCAGAATATTTCATATCAGTGTTCATTAACTTGATTAATACCTTCATTTGTCTGGAAGGGTTTGGAGGGAAATCTAGCCAGCTCTTTCTGCAGGAGGTGTTAGGATTTGTCTCGAGCCCTGCTGAAGACACTCATTTCTCTCTCTCTCTCTCTCTCTTTTCCTTCCATCCTGGAATCCGGAGTGATCCCCGCTCCCCAGTCAGGAACCAGAGAGTGGCTCATAGGACCAGGGCAGGCCGGCAGAGCCCTCTGGGCGGGCGAGTAAGGCTTCTGCTGTCTGCAAGGCTGGATCTAGGAGCCGCTCTCTGGTCGCACCTGGGAACTACGTCCCTCCGCTGCACCCCGGGGGCCTGGGGCGGTGTCCGAAGCTCTTTATTTGGCCCCCGTCCTTCCCCCAAGTGTTTTCCCGAGGTTCACATTGCCGTTTTAAATTTAGCAACATGCAAAGCCTTGTGTAACCCTGGCTGATTCATCTGTCCAGGCCTGGCTCCTGTGTGGGATCCGGGGACCTCCTGGAACCTTTTTGGAAGGGATAAAATTGGAACGATCAGGAGGGGGGGCTCGGAGGGGGACCCTCGAGTTCTCATCGGTCTCCTCCTAGAACACGTCTCCTTTCTTAATCATTCCTCCCTGTCTGAAAGCCTCCAGGCCACCTGGTCATCTGCCTGTTTTTAGGTCGGATGAAGCAGGTGCCAAGCCAGGAACATTCAGCTAGGCATCAGACATGCGGGTCTGAGACCTGGCTCGCCTCAGAGTCTCTATGCAAGCCGGCAAGACCCTTTGCCCCCGTGGACCTCAATTTCCCCATCTATCCAATGGGCTCTCGGCTCCTCCCCTGGTCTCCTTGAGGATGGTGTGAAGACAGAATGGATGGGAGCGTGTCTGCGATATGTGATCTTGAGTTTCCCCGGAGGCCCTCACCCTAGAAATCCGTGTGGATCTGTCTGCTGCGGGGCGGGGACTATAGGGTGCGGAGTGGGGGGGGGGTCCTGAGAGGTCTTAATTTTTGTTGCCTCAGAGTCTGGCGTGCAGAGGTTTCTATGCACGGGGTGGCCGCAGCATGACGGCCCCCAGGAGTGGTCACTTCTGGAATGCGGCCGGCCCAAGGTCACACAGCCGGCGAGGGTCAGCTGGTGGTCGCTCTGTCCGCTGTGAGGGCGTAGACCCTGGTGGTGACACAGGTCACCACTGTGCAAGTCCTGTGTGCGCCTGTCCGGGCGGAGGAGGGTGAGGGATTAGCACCCAGGGACATAGGGCCACTCGAGGAGGCTGCCGGCTCCCTGGGAGGCCTGGCGAGGCGGTCATCGGGCCAGCTGCTCTCGGGGGAGGGGAGAGGAGAACCTGACACCCCAGAACACTTGGCCGTGTCGCTCCCAGGGGATTTGGTGGGTAAGCTAGTTGGGTACACGCTGTGCTGGGTGGCCAGGAGGTGGGGGAGTCGGTACATTCTTTGTGAGTCCAGCACGGTGCCAGGCACCCAGGAGACCCTCCACCCATATTTTGTATGAATAATAAAGAGGAAAAACTCTGGCTCTCCCCGCCTGACACCCCAAGTCAGGCTTCCCCGGTTCAATATACATTCCCACCGTGATCTCACAACCTAGATCCAGAAGCCTGGGGGGCACCATGGCCCTCCATGCACCACCCACCTCCGAGGCCCGGTGGCTCCGCCTCCCAGTGTATCCAGACCCACCCTCTGCCCTCTCGCGCCCTCACCACCGGCTCTGCCTGCTCTGCTCCTCCTGCGCCTTCTGGTCTCTTCTCCACCAGAGGCGGAGGCCGTCCTGGCCAAGTGGAAGCGGTCACGTCAGCCCCCTCCTCAAAGCCTGTGGCTTTTAAAACCAAATGTAAACTCGGCCAACCACATGCCCTCGGCTCCTCGTTCCTCACGAGGCCCCGGGCCCATTGCTCTCAGCTGTGCTCCTTAGACATGCCAAGGTCAACGGGGCTCCTGCTTCAGACCTTTGCTCAAGGTTTGCTCTTTATGTTCCCAGGGCTGGTTTCTTCTTGTCTGGCAGGTGCCACCAGTATTTGAAGCTTTGTTCTTAGCTCCTTGTGGTTCTTTCTTGTGGTCATTATCTTGATATTAAGTTATAGGGACATGTCTGGAACAGGATTAGGATGACTCTGGGGGAGAGGAGAGGCCTCCCGTACTAGGATGGGCTATTTGCCATGTAGTCCTCCATTAAACTGTTATTCTCTCTCCTTCCCTTCTGTCCATCCATCCATCCATCCATCCACCATCCATCCATCCAATCATCTGTCCACCTGTCCACTTGTTCATCTCTCCATCCATCCATTTATCATCCGTCCATCTGCCTATCTATCCATGCACCCATCTGTGGATCCACCCACCCATCCATCTGTCCATTCATCTGTCCATCCATCCACCATCCACCTGTGTATCCAACCATCCATCCATCCAACCATCCTTCCTTCCTTCCATCCTTCCATCCATCCACCCACCCATCCATCTATCCATTCATCTGTGTATCCATCCACCATCCATCTGTGTATCCATCCTTCCTTCCTTCCTTCCTTCCTTCCTTCCTTCCATCCACCCATCCATCCATCCACCCACCCATCTATCCATTCACCTGTCCATCCATCCACCCATCTACCTGTGTACTTGTCCACCTACCATCCACCTGTGTATCCATCCATCCATCCTTCCTTCCTTTCATCCTTCCACCCATCCATCCACCATCCACCTGTATATCCATCCATCCATCCATCCATCCACCCATCCACTGGTCCATCCATCTACCCACCTAGTCATCTATCCACCCATCCTTTCTTCCATTCATCCATCTACCCACCCTTCATCCTTCCACCCATCCATCCACCATCCACCTGTATATCCATCCATCCATCCATCCATCCATCCACCCATCCACTGGTCCATCCATCTACCCACCTAGTCATCTATCCACCCATCCTTTCTTCCATTCATCCATCTACCCACCCATTCTCACAATGTTTATTAAGCTCTTTTTTCTCGACTGGGCCAAGATATACAATCTTGCTGTGCCTCAGTTCTCTTTTCTTTAGAATGGGACAAACATACCTCCCTCACAGGGCTGCTGTGTGGATCACATGGGAAAGGCGTGCATGGTTCCTAAGGTGTGCCTGGCACAGAGGAAGGGTTCAGCCAACACGTGTCTCGGAAGCCCGGGCACCAGGATCCGGATTCGGGAGACGGGAGTCTACCTCCTCCTCGAGCCCCTGTGCCTGGAGAGCCTCTACCTAGTCTTCCTCAGCAAGTTCATACTTCGAGGGCTCAGACACGTCACACCACACCTGTGGGAGGGGGAGGGAGGCCCCGCTGCCCAGGTGACCCCTGGGGCGTGGGGGCAGCCTGTCCCTTAGTCCTGGTGAAGGACCGTGGGGAGGAGGCGCCATGAGCGGCCAGGCTGTGTGTGGATGTGGGGGCCTCTGTCTCCTCCGTATCTCTGCTCGCCTCTCTCTTCTGCCTCCCCGCTTCCCTTCTCTCGCCCTCCCCTGCCCCCCTCCTCCTCCCCTTCTCCCTCCCCTTTCCCAACGCTCACTCTCTTCCTCTCACTCAACATCAGCAGGACCACCTGCTTCCCCAGTCTGGACCTGCTTGTCTCACAGCATCACACAATAACAGCCGTATTCTTAGACCCTGAGAGTGACCGCCTATCACAGCTGAGCCGCACAAGGGCTGAGGCGCAGAGAACGCTGGAATCAGACAACCGCCGAGTGGAGAATCCTGGGATCTAAGCACTTGGAAGTCTGCAGTAGGGGCTCATCGAATCTCGGAAAACATGAGAACTTTGGGGCCACAGGATTTCAGAATCACGGGAAGCACTCCTTGGGGCCGGCTGCTCGAGGTTGCGATACCCCACCCCTGTATCGCCGCCATCTTTCTTTCGCGAATATTCATTGAGCACTTATTATGCGCCAAGCTCTGTTCCAGGCCACTTGGGGATAAATCCCTAAACTAAGCAGGCAAAAATTTCCTACCCTCTGGACTTCCCTCACAGAGGGGTCGTGACCACACGTAACGACTGACCTGGCAGGTTAGGACGTGAGTGCTGTGGGACTTGGCCATAGCTCAGTACCCCTGGTATGGTCCACTCCATAGTTTTCTGTCAGTTGGCTCACTTTACACACACAAATATTTTTTTAAATATATGTATATATATATTTTTTTTTTAAGAGAGAGAGCACGCACGTGCGCACGCACGTGAGTGGGGGAGGGGCAGAGAGAGAGGGAGACCCAGAATCCGAAGCAGACTCCAGGCTCTGAGCTGTCAGCACAGAGCCCGACGCGGGGCTCGAACCCACGGACCACGAGATTGTGACCTGAGCGGAAGTCAGACGCTTAAACACCTGAGCCACTGGGGTGCCCCCACAAATATTTATATATTTAAAGGAAGTTTCCCATTGCTGATAATAATGGGAACCCAATATAAGTGACCACCAACAGAAACACCATGAAAATAAAACGCTGTGCTGAGACACCTGACTGGATGGTGTGCCTCCCCTTCCCTGAGATCTCGGGAGGCCTGCACCCCCTCTGTTGTGAAAGGCAATTGGAGGGTATGGGAGCCGCCAAAGACAGGAAGTTGTAAGGACAGAAAATAGTTGACAAAGCACACGACAATGTTTAGACATTCCCTTCAGGCACCACTGAAATCCTCAGGCCTCGCTCAGCCCACCCCTCTGGGCCACTAATTAGCTGTGTGACATCAGGCATGCCGTGTTACCTCTCTGAGCCTCAGTTTCCCCACCTGGAAACAGGGGCATGATGAACACACCTTCGTCCCGGTTGGTACAGGGGTGAATCAAAAGGGCTTCGGGTGAGCTGAAGGCTCAGAGGGGTTAGTAATCCCTCCCCCTGCGCCCCCACGTTCTGGGCACATCTGTACAGCTGCAGGGGAAGGTCCTCAGACCCAACCCCTCGCAGGCCACCCATGCCCCTCAAGCCTTCTCCTCTGCCTCCTGATCAGCCTGGCCCCAGTGGGAGCCTCCTCTGGGCTGAGCCCTCCGGGGCAGCGGCTCCGGGGCAATTTATGGGCCTGCTGTTTGGTCCTGCCTGATTGCTCTCGGCATTGGTGCTGACACCCACCCCCAGGGCTGTATTTCATGCCCACGGAGACTTAGGGCCCCAGCATTTTCCTGCAGGGAAATCCGGGCCGAGGGGAACGCTAATGCTCACGCCCACTTTCCTGGTGGTGTGAAGTCCAGGGGTGGTTCGTTCATTTGTTCACTCTCTCACTCACTCAGCTGTTTAAGCTGTACCTGCCCTGGACAAAGCGCTGGGGTGCGGTCACGAGTAGAACGCAGTTCCCGTCCTGCTGCAGCTCGCGCTCCTAAATGTGACAGGCTTTGTCGCCGGAACCCCAGGGTGCGGGGGCAGACTGAGAAGGCCAGGAAGGCTTCCTGGTGGCGGCGGCGGTGGGGAGCATATAAGCTGAGTTGCCGAAGGACAAGGAGGAGCCTTCCAGGGTTGGTGGCTGGGAGCTGGGAGGAAGGGGGGGGGGAAGGGGAGGTGGGGAGGGACCGGCATGTGCAAAGTCTCAGAGTGGGGAGAGGGAAGGGGGCGTCTGAGGAGGCAGCTGGGGCACAGGGTGAGGGGGGTGGCGGTAGGGGGACGATGCTGGGAGCAGCAGGCCAGGTCTCTGGCCATGGCAAAGACTGTGTCCTGAGGGCTGTGGGGGCCGTGGAGGCGGGGCCAGGAGACCGGCCCGGTCAGCTCTGAGGAGGGGGTCTGGGGGTGTTGGGGAGGTGACAGGGAAATGGCCAAGGACGCTGTTGCAGCGTCCAGGAGAGATGGGGACCGGCAGTGTGTGTGTGGGGGGAGGGTAGGGGATGCACCTGTGTTTCTTGGGCTACTTTGATGCAGACGACAAATCTCTTAAATACCAGACAGGCAGAGTCCCCGTGGCCCTCGAGGCTCTCGCCTCCCGTGTCCTTTACTGAACTGCCCTTGGGGTACACATTCTGCTTCCAGCTCCTGGAGCTGTTGGGCACAGCGGTGGGGGGAGGATGGGGCCATGGGGTAGGGGCGGCACCCTGGGTGGGGGGCAGAGGTGCGAGAGGGAATGGCCCTTCTCCCTGCTCTGGGCCACCCCTCCGGTGTCACCAGGGACTCTGTGGTGTTTCCTTCTGTGTTTCTCTCCGCAATGCTAATTTCTCCCTCCCTCTCCACTTCCTTTCGTTCAATATATATATAAACGTTTTAAATGCTTATTTATTTTTGAGAGACAGAGCACGAGCAGGGGAGGGGCAGAGAGAGAGGGAGACACAGAATCTGAAACAGGCTCCAGGCTCCGAGCCGTCAGCCGAGAGCCCGACGCGGGGCTCGAACTCATGAACCGCGAGATCACGACCTGAGCCGCAGTCAGATGCTCAACCGACCGAACCCCCCCCCAGGCATCGCCCATTCAGAACATATGTATTGAGAGCTCACTATGTTCCAGATGCTCTTATAGGCACTGGGGACACAGCACAGAGCGGATCAGGCCGAGGCCCCTGACCTCACGGACCTTCCATTCCAACAGAAGGAAGACCAGCGGGGAACAAACCAGGTCAAACTAGAGAGTATGTGGGCGATAAAAATAAAGTAGAGAAGAGAGCCAGTGGGCGTTGGGGAGGTCAGTCCCCCAGGAGCACGGATTCTCCCGAGTTGGATCCGTGATTCCTGGGCTCACTCTTTGCTCGAACCACCTTACGTGCGGAGTCACAAGTGGTACACGGCACGGCTTGGCATGTTTCTAAACTTTCTGCAAAGGCAAGCATCCCATATGTATGTTCCGCGATTGCTTTTTTGGCTCGACGTTCTCGTTTGAGACTGATCCTCGCTGATACGTGACGCTCCAGCTGACATGCTGTCACCGTGACAGACTCTTCCACGGTATGAATATGTCACTACTCATTGAATCATCCTCCCGGTGATGGACATTTAGGTTGTTTCCAATTTTTTTTTTCTTTTACCACCCAAGCTGTAGGAACTTTCTTGTACCCGTCGACACCCTCGGCCTCCAGTGTTCTTTTAGGAAAGAAAGCCACCTGGTGACAGAAAGCCAATAGTTCCTGTCAAGCCGCTCAAGGGTGCTTCACGATGACGGCAATGACGAGGAAAACGAACAGCTCCCAGGTACTGAGTGCTTACTTCATCCGGGTGTGTTGCAAGCCCTGTAGCTGACAGGCTCCTTTCTCCCTTCCCACGCCACGAGGCAGACCCCGGCGTCGATCTCAAGTGACAGGCATCGGTGTGGAGACCAGAGAGGCTAAGCAGCTCTCCCAAGGTCACCCAGCTGGATTGCAAGCCCCATGAGTGTACCCGCTGCCTTGCCCCATCTAGTCCCTCTTCCTGCAGCACGCTCCCTGCAGCCACAGCGGCCACCATTGGGTCCCTCAAACACCTGCATCTTGGTCCTAACGCTGAGCATACTTAACTGCTATTCCTCCTGCCCAGAATGCTTTTCCAGCCTCGTCTCCCATGTTGTCTCACAGGCCCCTTCCCGGACCCTTTATTGTTTCTCCTACCCAGCACTCGCTATAGGTATAAGTACCTGGTCGTTGGGGTCATGGGGTATGTGTATGAGTTGCATCAGCTGGTTCCTCGATTTTCATCTCTGTCCTTAGCACCGAGCGACGACATCTGGCACACACTCGTGAGGAAACACCGGGACGGAACGCCCGCTCCACGCCAGGCTGGGTGCTTCACACTTACCACCTCGCTTACCTCTCAAAGTATCCTTCGAACTGGGGGCACCAAAGAGGCATTAAGTGACTTGCCGGGGGTCATACAACATGGACAAAGAAAGACGGGATCTGGAGTAGGACACATAATGCCCCAAACTTTACTGGAACTACCTTACGGGTAGAGTCACAAATGGCACACGCCACGGATTGGCATGTTTTTAAATTTTCGGCAAAGGCAAGAAATGCATATGCACATTCCGTGATTGCTTTTTTGGCTGCACAGACTCATTAGAGATTAAACCTTGCTGATACGTGATATTCCAGCGGCCAGAAGGTCACTATGATAGAAGAACCCTAACCCTAACCCGTAAATCGTAAACCTATAAAAAACCCGTGATCTGGCCCTAACCCATAACCTGTAAACCTGGCCCTCACCCTAACAGGTAACCCCTAACCCTAACTCTAACCGTAATACCTAGCCTTAACTCCTAACCCTAGTCCTAAACCCTAACCCTAGCCTTAAACCCTAACCATAGCCTTAACCCCTAACTGCTAACCCTAACCTCTAACCATTAACCCTAACCCCTAATCCTAACACTAACCCTAAAAACTAGCGAAAACCCCAAATGGTAACCACAAACCTTAACCGTAACCCTTAGACCTAACCGATAACCCTAACCCTAACCCTAGCCCTAACTCCTAACCCTAGCTCTAACCCATAACTCCTAACCCTAGCCCTAACCCCTAACCCTAACCCCAAACCCTAACCATAACCCCTAGCCCTAACCCCTAACTCTAGCCCTAACCCCTAACCCTAACCCCAAACCCTAACCATACCCCTAGCCCTAACCCCTAACCCTAGCCCTAACTCCTAACCCTAACCCCAAACCCTAACCATAACCCCTAGCCCTAACCCCCTAACCCTAGCCCTAACCCTTAACCCTAACCCCAAACCCTAACCATAACCCCTAGCCCTAACCCCTAACCCTAGCCCTAACCCCTAACCCTAACCCTAACCAGGTCTGCCTGGCTCATGTCACCACGACTTTCACTTGTCTTCACAGACACGTGAGTATAACAGATGTCACATAGCAGAGATCAGATACTCCACCTGCATTTCACAAAAGGGGAAACAGAGGCCCAGAGAGGGACCAAGACTTGCCCAGGGTCACACAGAGCACTGGCAGCAACCAAGGCCCAGCTCCCGTCACCTCCTGGACTCACAGGCCCCCAGCCACCCTGGCCCAGGCCCCACCACCCCATCAGAATGACGGTGACGTGTGTCACGCCTGTCTTTCCGCAGTGGGGGCCAGTGGCCAGGGATGTGGCTGAGGAGGTAAGCCCGGTGGCGGAGTACGGGACGCAAGGATCAGAGACATGTCTGTTGCTGTGGCCGGATGCTCACGGCGGCTCCATTATTCAGGTCATCGGGCTGGAGCCACCAGGTGGGGGAGGGAGGGCCCGCTGCAGCCAGGATGGTCAGCTGGCTGGGCTGCGGGGGGCTGCAGGGCCCCGGGAGCTGTCACCGCTGACTGATGGATGGGGACAGCTTCCAGTCGCCGGCCATCCCCGCCACGAGCCCCGTGGCCATCTCTGCGGCCGCCCACGCTGGCCTCCCGCCCAGCGCCTCGCTTTGAACGTCCACAAGGCCTTTTGTTCCCGCAGCGGGGGCTGGGCGGGCAGCATCGAGGGGCCCCTTTCAGAGGAAGGAGCCGCCTGCTGAGGCTTCCCTCTGCCCCCAACCCCCACTGCGTTCTTCTAATTACCTGTGGGCAGGAGGGCCGGCTGAGGGGCCAGCTAAGCGGTTAGGAAGCTGCCTGGGGGTGGCGGCGGCCAGAGAGGCCTCGAATTCCAGCCCCCCCGGATCCCAGATGGGAAACCGAGGCCCAGAGAGGGCAGCAGCCCTGCCCGAAGTCACACAGCAGGTCGGCTGTAGGGCTTGAGCCGGACCCAGGGGGGTAGAGGCTCCCCAAGGTGAGAGGAAGAAGGAGGGCGGCACTTAGCATGACTTAAACACCAGCTGTGTGCCAGGGACTTGACACCCACTGTCCTCGTGAATCAGACCTGTTTCAGGTTACCCTCACCTGCCAGCTGTGCGTCCTCAGGCACGTCAGTCGCTGTCTCTGGGCCCCAGTTCCTTCATCTCTGAAATGCGCCTACTTTGCGAACACCTCCTAGCTTGAGGACCACGAGGCATCATAAATAAGACAGTCTCTAACCTTGCGGAGCTCTGTGCCAAGGAGGGGGACAGGTGAGTTAGAAGAAAGCCCAGCACACCAGGTAAGTGCCGTGGGGGGGGGGGTTGGGCAGAGGCGACAATAGGACCTCAGGGGGACCCCCGCCTAGCCCGGCGTCCTGGAGGGCCTCACGGAGGGCGCCGTGCCAGGGGATTGTATCCAGAGAGAGCGCTGGGGGGGGGGGGACGTATCCAAAGGTGCGGTGACATCTTCCCAGCTTCGAGGGGCTGAGGCAGAGGCAGGGAGGGCACGGTGTCGGGTCTCCTGGGAAGGTCCAAGTGAGAGGTGACTCGCAGGCTGTGCTCTGGGCCAGAGGGTTGCGGGCCCCTGGTGCAGTCCTAGTTTGGCTTCTCAAGAAGCTTAGAGTTCCCCTCTGACCCGGCAATTTCGCTCCCAGGTAGGCACCCGAAGGGACTGTAAACGGGGACCGGTTTGTAGCCGCACTGTCCACAACAGCCAAAAGGCGGCAGTGGCCCAGGTGCCCATCGCGGATGGACGGGGACAGAAAAATGTGGGATATCCATACCGTGGAATATCATTCAGCCTTAAAAAGGAACAGAGTACTGCCCCATGCTACAACATGGGCGAGCCTTAGAAACATAATGGGGGGGCGCCTGGGTGGCTCGGTCGGTTAAGCGGCCGACTTCGGCTCAGGTCACGATCTCACGGTCCGTGGGTTCGAGCCCCGCGTCGGGCTCTGGGCTGATGGCTCAGAGCCTGGAGCCTGCTTCCGATTCTGTGTCTCCCTCTCTCTCTGCCCCTCCCCCGTTCATGCTCCGCCTCTGTCTGTCTCAAAAATAAAATAAACGTTAAAAAAAAATAAAAATTAAAAAAAAAAAACAAAACATAATGGTAAGTGAGAGAAGCCAGACCTGAAAAGACAAATATTGTGGCTCTGCTTACACCACGTGTCTACAATGTAGGCAAATTCGTCGAGACAGAAAGGAGAGGAGAGGTTCACAGGGGCTGTGGGGAGCCGGGGGGGGGGGCAGTCATTGCTTCCTAGGTGCCCAATTGCCTTGGGTTAGTGAAAAAGTTCTGAAAATAGACAAAACGTTGGGGTGATGGCTTCCAACATTATGATACCGTAAACGTAATTGACGCAACTGAATTGTCCAACGAAAATGTTCACAACGGCAAACTTTGTTATGTGTGTTTCACCACAATTAAAAAAAAAAATAATCATATACCAACCCCCTTGGAATTTGTACTTTAAAGGGGTATATTGTGTGGTGTATGAGTTACAGGTGGGGGGGTAAGCTGGGGCTCCTCAGATTCCCAGTAAGTCGGGAAGAAGGGGAAATTGCCTTTGGGGAGAAAAAGGCCTCCATGTGCCTCCTTTGGCAGAGGATGGCCGGCTGTCTCCGACGCCTCCCTGTGGCTCCAGGCTCTGAGCTGTCAGCACAGAGCCTGACGCGGGGCTCGAGTTCATGAACCACAAGATCGTAACGTGAGCTGAAATCATATGCTTAAGTGACTGAGCCACCCCGGTGCCCCATTCTAGCCCCGCTCTTACACTGACTTGCTGTGTGCCCTTTGGCACATCACACAACCTCTCTGGGCCTCAGTTTCCTCACCTGTACACCGACCCTGTTTGCTAACTCATGGCTGTGTGCTGTGGATGGTCTCTTTCAGTCCCCGCCGTATCCGAGAGGAGGGCACAGAGGCCCAGGGAGGGTGGGAGCCTTCCCGGGTCTCCCGGCAAAGCAGCCTTAGAACCTGGTCCACGGCTGGTCCGGAGTCTGCCTCAGTTCTCCTTCCCATTGGCCCTGAGCTCTCCCTGGCCAGCCCCCCTTCTTCCCCTCTGTGTCCATTTGGAGCCGGTCACGGATTTTGTTCCTTCTGCAAATGATCTCCATGTGTCAGGGATTGGGTTTCCCCTCGTCTGGCCCTGTCCCTCCTGGGACCCGAGGCCCCCACGGGCTGATGCGGCCCAGGCGGGGCCTTCCTAGCGGCTCCATTGCTCATTCGGACCCGGGAGGGGGCCCGGGCGGGATGGGGCCCGGGCATCTGGTTTAACGATCAGAGCACGGGCTTGTTTTGGTTTCGGTGACCCATGGCGCCCCTGGGAGAGGGAGAGAGAGCAGACTGGCAAACGGGGTGCAGTGAGGCAGCAGGGGGGTCGGAACTGAGCAAACAAATACTGGAACGTTCTGTGGCAGAGGAAACACACTCGGTCTCACGCACGCGTGCGCGCACACACACACACGCATGGATGGAAAAGACCCTTTCCGCATGCCTCTCGGCAGAGCTTCGTGCGTCCTTGGGCCTGGCCATTTAAATGGCCCGCTGTTCTCCACCCATGTTCACGGTGTCCAACTTCTGGGCCTTTGCCTAGGCTGTGCCCCCTCCTGAAATGCCCTTCCGGACCATTCCAGCGATCGCCGAGGCCCCGGCTTCTGTGAGTCCTTCCCTGGTCCCCATTCCCCACCTCCCCCATCCTTGGCAAGGCCCTAACCTTCCACAGACCCGTGGGCGAGGTAGGGGTGGTGGGACTCTCTCTGCTTGGCCGTTGTGCGCGTGCGTGCCCTGTAGGCTCGGGCAAGCCCCTTCCCTTCCTGCCGACTTTCCGAGTTCGGAGTTCCGAGGCTGCACCTGTAGAAAGGCAGTTTCACACTTCCTGCCTCGCCAGATTCTCATGAAAACCCTGCGGTGACTGTCCCCATTTTGAGGAGGACGAAAGAGAGTTCAGAAAGGTTTAGTGCTTGGCCCAGGGCCACCCGGCTGGCTCGTAGGAGTCTGTCTGGGTTCAACTCCAGCACCTGTGTCTCCCTCGCTTCTGTGGTTAAGGACGGCCTGCCTGGGAGTCAGGGAAGCTTCAGACATTGCCACCTGGCCCCTCCGTGCTCCTCTGCTCCCCCTTGTCATTCTGACCGTGGGTGCGGTTGGTCCCCGCCCAGTGGGGAGCCTTGGGCAACTCCCAGCCCCTCTGGGCCTCAGCCTCCCCATCGGCAGGCAGGGAAGCATATTCCTGCCCGCTTGACCCGACCCTCCATGCTGGGAGGTAGAGCGGGTGGGAGGAGGGGCTCCCACTTCTCAGAAGGGGAAACTGAGGCTCAGAAAAGCCAGTGGTGGTTCTAAGGAGCCACGGCTGGGCCAGGGTAGGGCTGGGATTTGAACCCAGGCTTTTGGCTTTGCTTACCAGCCCCAGACTGCTTTCTGCTTTCACCTGGTAGGTGTGAACCAAACCCCTCGGGGCTTCTGGCCTCGGAGCTCCCAGTCAGAGCGGGCAATAGGGAGGGATTGGGGAGGTTCTGGGGACAAAAATGCTCCCTGGGGACCCTCCTGCAGCCCTTCCGGGTGGGCTGGTGGCTTTATTTCATCTGTCAAAGGGGCATACTATTAGCACCTGCTTTGTAGGTGGTCACGAGGATGAAAACGAGTTGGTAGTCAAATGGGTCCAGTGCTTAGAACAAGACCATGCGAGCTGTTGGCTGTTGCCAACATCGTCAGTCATCAGCTCGGCCGGGCGCTCGCGCTGTGCTGAGGCTGCCTTTTCGGCAAAAAAATCTAGTTCATTGTCACCAGGCCTTGGATCGATCGGGTCCGGCTACGACACTGGCCTTGACGTCTCCAGACCTCAGTGTCTGCATCTGAGAAAGGGGGAGAATGGCCCGCCGACTTCACCATTCGCTCACCGTCAGAACCTCGAGGTGTTCGGAGCCAGCACGTGACAGGCCTGACGCGGCCCACGCGGGCTCCTCCTCCCCATCCCTTGACTGCAAAGCCCCCAGTGCGGGACGCCGTATAAGCCACTTCTCCCGGGGGGGTGGTGGGCAGGATCAGGTGTCAGCACCCGGTTTCTCCTCCTGCAGGGCTGGCTAGCGCCAGCCTGACCCTCCATCCGGACCGAAAACACCCACGCAAAATCCCACTTGTAAAATACCCAGCCTCTCCCCCCCCCAGCATCCTCCCTCTCGCTGTGCTCCCTCTCTTCTTTCTGCCACTCCTGTCGCATTCTTTGGAATTCTCAGGACTTTCTCCAGCGCCCCCCCGCCCCTCCCCCCGCACCGCATGTGCTGTTCCTTCTATCTGAACTCCCTCCCCTCTAGCAAATTCCAGTCCTCATATCTCCACTTTGGTGCGTCAGCTGTCAGTGGGGCATTCCCTGATCGTCCGCCTCCAGGGCCCCGGTCCTGACTGAAGACGCTGTCTTTGCACCCGAAGTGTGAACTCCTCCAGGCAGAGGCCACGTCGGCTCGTCTCTGCTTCTCCCGCTTCCAAGTGAGCTGGGAATGTTTGTTGAATGAATGCATGACCTTGTTGGAAAACCACAACTAGCTTCTTTTTCTTTTCCTTTTTTTTTTAAGTTTATTTTGAGAGAGACAGAGTGTGAGCAGGGGAGGGGCAGAGAGAGAGAGAGAGAGAGAGAGAGAGAGAGAATCCCAAGCAGGCTCTGTGCTGTCAGTGCAAGGCCCGATGTGGGGCTCAAACTCACGAAACTGTGAGATCATGAGCTGAGCCGAAATGGGTGGGGCTCAAACTCACGAAAACTGTGAGATCACGAGCTGAGCCGAAATCAAGAGTCGGACGCTTAACCAATTGAGCCACCCAGGCGCCCCAACTGCAGCTTCTTTTAACGTCGGTTTTCAACCTCAGTGTGGTTGGGGGACTTGAGCTGGGGCCTCGTGGAGGTAGGGGAGTCGTGACGGCTGCAGGTACCATTTTGGGGCAGGGCCTTTGATGGGTCCCTGAGGCCTGGCAACACTCACTAATCAGCCTGTGATCAGGGGACATTTGTTCTCTGGGCAGGGGCTCCTCGACCTGAGTCTGCTCAGACACCCCGAGGAGGCCGAGATGCTCGTCTATCCCAGAGCTCAGAGAGGGACAAAACCGGCCAGAGGTCACACAGCAAGGGGTTGAGAAGCAGAGGGCAAGCCTACTGCCAGAAGCCCCAGAGTCATGCTGGAGAGAGAGAGTTCTGGCCCGCACCTGCCCTCAGGACCGCTCCTCAGGAAGAGGAAGGGGAGGCGAGCGGCACCCAGGTGAATCTGCGTGACCGTCAGGGGCTGTTACCGTCACACTGAGCCCCGCCCACTGCCAGCAAGGGCCCGACCCGTCTTCCTGAGTGATGATGGTGATGTATCAGTTCATTGAGAGCACACGAGTGTCCCGCCTGGCGCCGAGTGCCCGGGGCGGGGGGCGGAGAATAGGAGTCACATAGTGACCACATTCACGGAGCATTTGCAAAGTGCAAGATGCTGTCCTAAACCTACTTCCTGCATTAACTCATTTCACCTTCTTGGTGACCCACGTTACAGATGAGGCAAGTGGGGCCCAGAGCAGAGAGGGGAGTCTCGTGACGTCACGGAGCTGGTAGGGGGTAGAGGCAGGGTTTGGCTCAGGGCCTCCGTGCCCCCGATCGCGGCCACCTGTGGCATGTGTATCAGCCGTGGTCCCTGCCTCGAGGGGACAGGGCCCGATAGCGCTAATCTCGCCAGCTCCCGCTGTTCCTGGATCTTTCGTCCCAACAGATGCACGCCTTCCCGTCTACTCTCACACTCATTCGAGCAACAGACACTTACGGAGCACCTCCTCTGAACCCGGGGCGGTTGTCGGTGCTGGGGTACAGCTGTGGATAAGTGCGCCCCATCTGGGGGACAGGAGTTTCGAGCTTAGCCACACGCTGGTGTGTCCTCTGAAGGGGAAGCCCGGGGAGATGGGGGGGCCTCACCCTGTTCTGTTTTCTTTTGGTGAGACACCAGGGGAGGCTTAGACGGAGGCCTGGAGGGGCACCGGGAGTTGGGGGGGAGGCAACAAAGAGGTGCCCCCAGGGACCTACTGTGCTGGTTCATCCCTTTCACTCGGAGGCCCTCCCTCCTCTCGCTTTGCAGGTCTTTGCTCAGACACCCTCCCCTCCAGGAAGCTGCCCCCTGTCCCCTTGGCTGGGCTGGTGGCCCCCTCTAGGCCCTGACCGGTCCCTGTGCCACCCGAATTGCTCACTGGGCTGTGAGCTCCCCGAAGGGAGGGCCGGGTTTGGTGGCCGCCCTGGTCCCCATCGTTACAACGGGGCGGGGGGCTCCATGTGTTTGCGGACTAAAGGAAGGAGGGGGTGAAAACGTTCCCCGGCCACTTTCTGCTGAGGGTGAGTGAAGGCTGCCGACGCCAGCCCCCGGAGGCTCACGGGCACAGTCCCGTTCTGCCTCCAGTAGCCCCGCTCCGGAAGTGTACCCAGACCCCAACCGATGACTTCACACGGACCAGTGGGGTAGGGTGGGGGGGGGGGGCTGGGTCCTATCTTTCAAGGGCGGGAGGGAGGTTTCACCAGCAGGGGTGAGGCTTCGCCTAATGAGTCAACTGCTTTTGATTTGGTCTTTGTTCTCAGTTGTTTGAAAACGTCCCCCAGGATGTGTACATAAGGGCCTGTAGAGATGCACACAGACATAGACACACACAGGACCACACACACACACACACACACACACACACAAACACACAGACACACATGGACACACACACGGATGCACACACGGATATGCACACACACACACACGGATGCACACGGGGATATGCACACACGGACAGACACATAACATTGACTCACACACAGACACATGCACGGATATGCATGCATGGACACACACACAGACACACACACGGCCGCACACACTGCTCTGCCCTGAAGCAGGAGGACCACTACTGGGCACGCCCCAGGCCTCCGGCTCTGCCCTGCGGCTCTCACGCTTTCCCCTCCGGGCCGGGGGTGAAATAGCCTAGCAGCGGCTACCTGGCACACAAGGTGATTGTGAGCATCATCGGGCAAAAGCAGCGAAGACCCCAGCCTCCCGCCAGCTCCTAGGAGGTGCTCAGCACGTGGGGCAGGATGGGAGCCCCGGGGTCCCCTCTGCAGCCCCGAAGGGCCCCGTGCTCAGAAGGGCCCGAGCTTGGTTTCATGCTCTCCCACCGCCACCTTGACGTTCTTAGTAAGTCCCGACCAAGGCGCCTCACGGAGTCATTGTGCACTTGGCCTTCGAATAATGTGGCTGGTGCTGCGTGTGTTCCCCGGGGGGGGGAGGCTGTGACCTGGACGCCCCGGGGGGAGGGTCCACCTGCGCCCAGATTTGTGTTGGGGTGTTTTGGAAGGCCGTGGGACGCCAACCAGGAAGGGCGCGGCACACGGGGCTCGGAGGCGGGGGTGGGGAGGCTGGACCACCGCAGAGGATGAGAACCGCAGCGAGCAAACCAGTGGGCTGGGGTGGATTCAGTGGTGGGTTCAGACAGGGGCACAGAGGGCGGGGGCCCTGACACCCTTGGGATCCAGGCCCTGACCTTGCCATTGCCTTAGACAAGCAGCAACGCCTCACGGGGCCTCAGTTGTCCCCGTCTCTGCGGTGGGTGCTGACCGCAGACTGGTCTAAACGTCGGGGCCCCGTCCGAGCTCTGCCCAGCCCGCTCCGCAACCCAGAAGCTGGGGCCTGGTGCCATCCGCATGGCTAATCTGGCCTCGGAGTGTTCTCCTGGAGATCAGCCGGCTGGCCGGCCCGAGGGGGAGGGCAGGGCATTATCTGGCTCGGAGCAGGTGGAGGGCCCGAGCGCTCAGGGCCTGCCGGCTGCCTGGTTTGTATTTTTAACACCCGGCTCTTGGGCGGTGACAAGGTGTCTGCTAAGTGAGGTAATAGGCAATTGAGTGGGTTCCGCTTTGCCGAGGGCCCTCATAAATCACGTCTGTCAGGGGCCTGTGTCACGGTCCAGGGCAGCGGCCGCGCGTCGGCAATTAGCCAGCCTGTGCCCGGTGGCTGGACCGCAGCCCGCCGGCCCGAGGGGAGCTTCGACCCCCGCCCTCCTTTCTCTGCCCTCCCAGCCCACCCCAGCTCGGCCTCAGACAGACGAGGAGGAGGCTGACGTGATGCGGGACCAGACCCCCAGGGGAACGGTTGCTTCACTGCTCAGGAAGCGGCCGGGCGAACTCAGCAAACATCTTCCTCTCTCTGGGGCTCAGTTTCCTCATCTGTAAAGTGGGTGAGATCATTCTTGCTTGAGCACTAATGAGCGGAGGTGACAAGGGTCATGGTTTTGGTGACAATAACTCCTCTCCACGCCACCCTGCCCTGGTTCCAAAGCTTCCTTTCTTGGTGGAGACAGCAGGGTGGTGGCTTACGAGCAGCTCAAATAGCATTAAGGGCAGCTTCAAAGGCAGAGCTGTGTTTCCCTAAATCACCCAAAATCCTGTGAGGTGGATGGCCCCCTTTTGCAGATGGGAATACTGAGGCACAGCTAGATTGGTAACACGGCTACGTGAGGAGAGGCAAGTCTCAAACCCAGGCAGTCTGGCTTCCCAGTCCACACGCCTCTCCCGTGTGGTTCAAGTGGCCAACTGTGCAGCTCCCCATCCGGCAAGGGGGGGTCAGCGGTAGCTGGGCAGACCTCTCATCGGTTACTGGGGGACAGGGGAGCCCTCTATCAGGACAGAGATCTCTGTCCCTCTCTGAGGTCTAAGCTGTTGGGGGCGGGGGTGCTGACAGGGAAACAGGACCAGAGAGGGTAAGGAACATGCCCGAGGTCACCATGGCCAGGGGTAGCAGGTGTCAGACTTAAAGCCTGCTGGACTTGGCTTCCATTTGATTCGACAAACATTGCTGTGATGGGCACCTGGTGTATAAAATGACCCCCCCCCAAAAAAATAAATACAATGAAACCCCCAAAGCCACCAGCCCCACAGGAAACCTGTTTCTTTGTGTCCACCGGACAGCCTTTTCCCTAAGGCCTGGTTTGTATCCCGTCCCAGCATCTCCAGTCGGCAGCTCAGCCCTGAGCCCAGCCTCACTCTGCTCATCTGTAAAATGGGCTCTTGTCGGTACCTGCCCCCTAGGCCGTGAGAACACAGGGAGGTATGTGGCGAGGGCTCAGACTCAGGCATCTATCTTGGGTGGGGTAGGGTGGGGGGTGATGTCACGATAAGCGATGTTTATTTTATTCTTATTACATCATTTTCCCCCAAGTTTGTGTTTCACCAGGACGGGGGCTGGGAAGCTCCCCTAGCAGGTCCATAGCAGGTGGCTGAGGCCTGAGGCCCGAACATGGTGGGAGCTCCTGGGGCTGGAGTCTCCAAGGAGACAAGCCCTGAGGTCCTTTCTTAGATATATATCCTCAACCTGAAGAAAAAATGCCACACGGCCTCTCTCACACACACACACACACACACACACTCCCTCACATGAGCTCAGAAACACAGATTCTACGCTATACCCACACTGCAAATAGTTCCTAGCACCTGCTGCGTGCTCGTGGGTGATACGGTCATCCAGACCCAGAGAAATTCCTGCTCTCAGGCAATGTAGCCTTGAACCCCACCCCCGCACAGCCTCATACCCCAGTCCCGCGCACACACAGGAGGCCCGTCACTTCCCCGAGTCTCCACCGCCACCCCCCACCCAGTGTCCCCTCCACACCACCCTCCCTCGGTCCCCAAACTTCCATCCCTGCTTCCTGGGGGGATGGGAGTTGGGTGTGGGGCACCGACAGCACTGATGGCCGAGTGGGGGTCCCGCCCCCTCCCCTCCAGGCCTCCTCACGATCCCTGGATGGGGGAATCCTGTGCCTGCTTCCGGTCCCCTCCCTGTCCCCTCCCACCCCCCACCTGCCAGCCTGACCAACCTTTGTGATGGGGAAGGGAGCGGGGAGAGACCCCCTGGGAGAAGATTCTTCAGAGAAAGCCCCTGGCCCCGCCTGTGCCCTGCTGCATTCAGAGCCTCTGGAGTGGCTCCCCAGCGGGCCTGGTCAGAAGAGGGGCCGGAGGGGGCATCTGGGTGCTTTGAAGAGATGAAAAATACCTCCATCAAGGGGGGCGCTTGGACCCCAGCAGGGCAGTGTTTCCCGAATATTTCTGCCTCTTTTGGGGGCACCAAACACCAAGGTCCAGGCTCCAAGCTCATCTGGGGCCCATCAGGTGCACCGGCCAGCCCTGGCTGGGGGTGGGGGCAGAGGGCCCTGGAGACCGCCATCTGCGTGGCCGTCTTGGCTGCCTCGCCTCCCTGGGGGTCACCGGGGCCGGGATCGATGCCGGGCCCAGCTGCCCAGCGGCACCCCATTACGAGCCGGGCCCGGCCTGGCTCTAATTGATTACACTGGGGCGTCTGCGCGGGCCCAGGTGGCAGGCCCTGGGCAGCTTTTGGCTCCCTCAAGGCACGGCCCGGCTGGGGACAGGGGAATAGCAAAGAAAGAAGCCACGGGGTGAGGACGTCTGTGAGCCCCAATTAAGCCACGAGTGGCGCGGCCCAGGCTGCTCCTAATTTGGTTTGGGATAATGAGCTGGGAAAATTGGCTCCTGTCTGACTGGAGTTTAAGCCCCATCTGGGCTGGGCCCTGGGAATAGCCTCTTCAGTCCCTGGCCCGGGGAACGGGGAGTGGGGGCTGGAGCCGGCTCCCGTGGAGGGCACGAGTCTCTTTAGCGTGCACACACTTTGTCCTTTGTGCTCTCAAAGGCATCTGCTTGTGGGGGCGGGGGACCCTCATAGCCCCATTTCACAGACGGACAAACTGAGGTCCAGAAAGGGGACATGAGGTAGTCCCGGCTGACTCCTGTCTGGATCTAAGCCTTGGACCCAAATCTTCTCATTCAGGTGCTTCTTTTTCTTCCTGAGATATTATTATTATTTTATTTGGTTTTTAGCGTTGCCAGATGTAGCGAATCGAAACATAGGCTGCCCAGTGAGATTTTAATCTCAGATTAAACGATGAATAAAATTTAGTATAAGTATATCCCATGCACTATCTGAGACATACTTATATTAAAAAATTATTTACTCTGGGGGTGCCTGGGTGGCTCAGGTGGTTAAGCGTCCGACTCTTGATCTCGGCTCAGGTCATGATCTCGCAGTCAGTGAGTTCGAGCCCTTACCTGGCAAGAGAAACTTTGAAATTGAGGATCTGGAGACAGGGAGATTATCCTGGGTTGTCTGTGTGGGCCCAGCACGAGCAGGAAGGTCCTTCTAATAGGAAGAGCAGAGGGTCAGTGAGTCAGAGATGTCCTGACGGAGGCAGAGGTCAGAGCGATGCACTTTGGAGATGCAGAAAAGGAGCCTTGAGTCGAGGAACGCAGGCGGCCTCTAGAAGCTGGGAAGCGCAAGGAAACAGATTCTCTTCCAGAGCTTCCGGAAGAAACACAGCCCTGCCTTCGCCTTGCGTTTACCCCTCGAAGGCTCATTTTGGAATCATGACCTCCAGAACTATAATACATTTGCGTTGTTTTCAGCCACCGAATGTGTGCATGTCTTATAGGAGCCATACGAAGCAAATACGGGGGCCTTTGGGGAGTTGCTTAAGCACTCTGGGCCTCTGTTTTCTCCTCTGTAAAATGGGACTGGTCCTCTTTCCCACACAGGGTTGATGTGAGGTTTTACCCAGGGCAGGAAGCGGCATGTCCTGCTTGGCTGTGGTTAGTGTAAAACCCCAGTGGGATCCTGAGGGCCCTGCCACAGCCCCCCATCCCCCAGCACCAAGCAGACAGCAATTTTGGATGCCCCGGAGGGAGCTGGAAAGCAGCCCGGTCTTCCTGGGGAGTGAGCTGGGCCCCGACTCCAGAGGACGGGTCTCATCGTTCCTCCCAAAGCTGCCTTCAGAGACCACGGAGCACGGGTCCTGGGGTCCCCCGCCGTTTCTCGGCTGTGTGCCTGTGGGTAACTGAGCCTCTGTGCCTCAGGACACGCCCCCCCCACCCCGGGTCCTTCAGAGGATGAAAAATCAGATGCCACCCCAGGCCTGCCGATGGGAGGCACCCAGCAGGCACTCAGTGAACACTAGTTCTCAGGGACCCTAGCACGTTCCCATTTCGCAGGTGGCAACACTGAGGTCCAAGAGGACTTGCTGAGGACCGCCCAGGGCGTGGTGGCCAGGCCCTGGGCTGGACCCTGGGCCTCCTGATGTAGCCCTGACTATTGTTGTATGACCTGACGCGCTCCTTTGGTCTGGGGGCTCCACAGGTATTATTTAGTGATTTATTTATTTTAATGTTTATTTTTGAGAGACAGCGAGCACAAGCAGGGGAGGGGCAGAGAGAGAGAGGGGGACAGAAGAGCCGAAGCAGGCTCCAGGCCACCAGCACAGAGCTCGACGCGGGGCTCGAGCTCACAGACGGCGAGATCACGACCTGAGCCGAAGTCGGACGCTCAACCGACTGAGCCACCCGGGCGCCCCTCTGCGTGTATTTTAAAACTCCGGGATGCAGGCTCGTCAGGAGGGAAAAGAGCGCGTCCTGTATCAGACCGAGGGAGGCATCTCTGAGATGGTGCTTGTGAGTCCGCGTGTACAGAGACCTGCGTGGGGGCATCCAGGTGACTGCCGACCCTGCCGCGTGGTCCCCCGAGGTGGGGTTCTCGTGGCGATGAGGAGTGGGTTTGCTCATATCGTACCTGGCATCCTCTTTGGGAGCGAGTTCAGAGCCAGAAAACCGGCCGGCCGTGCGCCAGCCCTGCCCTTCTCCTAGGCCAGCCTCTCTCGTTTCCCTGCTGGATTTGGTCACAGCCCTCCTGGACTGCGGGGGGTTGTGGGCCCCAGAGGGCTTCCCCTCACCCCGGGAACACCCTCTAGGTCCGTGGCAGGTGTCAGTCTCCTGATTCACAGATAGAGACGTGAGGCTGAGGGAACTTGCCCAGACCACTCAGCTGTAAGGTGTCGGGTTGGAAGGGGGACCCGAGGACTTCTGGGTGACCCCCAAGCCTCCTGCTCTCCCGTCACCGGGAAGGAGAAACGGTTTTAGTTATCGTGAGGCCTTTGGTGCCGCGCTGCCTGAGTTCGAGTCGCATTCCCGCTTTGCACGTGCTGTGTGACCTCAGGCAAGTCCCATAACCTCTCTGAGGCTCTGTTTCCTCATCTGCAAAATGGGGGCTGATTGGCAATCGTTCCCACCTCGAGGACTGTCAGGGGGGGCTGAGTAAGCTAATAGGAGGGAGGTGCTTGGAATAGGACGTGACATGTAAGAGACCCCTCTTTAAGCACTGACATCCTTGTATTCATTTTACAGTGAGACACATACTGCTCAGCAGATTAGGGTGGCTGTTGCCCGGCACACCGGACGTGAGAATAAGCAGCAGCAAACCCTGATGAGAAATGGAGTCCCCTTTTATTTTGTAAATTTATGATGATTTTTTATTTATTTAAAACTTTTAAAAATGTTTATTTTTTTTTAATTTTTTTTAACGTTTTATTTATTTTTGAGACAGGGAGAGACAGAGCATGAACAGGGGAGGGTCAGAGAGAGGGAGACACAGAATCCAAAACAGGCTCCAGGCTCTGAGCTGTCAGCACAGAGCCCGACGCGGGGCTCGAACCCACGGACCGTGAGATCATGACCTGAGCCGAAGTCGGCCGCTTAACCGACTGAACCATCCAGGTGCCCCAAAATGTTTATTTTTGAGAGAGAGAGAGAGAGAGAGAGAGAGAGAGAAACAGAGCACGAGCCAGGGGAGGGGCAGAGAGAGAGGGAGACACAGAATCCGAAACAGGCTCTAGGCTCCGTGCTGACAGCCCGACGCGGGGCTCGAACTCACAGACCGTGAGATCCTGACCTGAGCCGGAGTCCGACGCTCGACCGACTGAGCCACCCAGGCGCCCCTGGTTATCGGTATTTTCTAAAATTTATTCCATTAGTGTATTCTTTCGGACACTGTGAACGCACATGCGAGGGGGGGATGACGCACTCCTCCAATCCTTTTGACGAGGTCTCTGGTGCGTCGATTAGGAATTGTCTGATGTGAGGAGCACACATTTTTCCATACTTCTGAGATCGCAGCTCCCGAGAACATGTGGTTCCAAGCCCCGGGGGCCATGGGTCCCCGCAGTTCAGCCCGGGGTTTATGGTCTGACGGCCAGTTCACAGCCCCATGACCGAGATGTCAAATCTGGAATTTTAATCGATGACAAAGCAGGGGATTTTCTCATGTTTCCACTGTGGAAATCCTGGACTGTGTGCACCAAGGAGCCTGGCCACCCCTGGCCACCTCAATCTGGATAAAGCGCCCAGCATCCGAATGGATGGGGTTGGCCTGGACCTCACAGCTGGCATCAGCTACCGACCTTTGATTCTCCAAAGTCCCCTGATGTCCCGATGTCCTCGATGGCCTATCGGAACGCACGGAAAATATTTGGGGGGTGGGGGAGGTTAAACCCGATAAAGACTAAGAGGGCTTTATGAACAAGCAAACAATGTTGGTGAAAGGGATTTCAGACCTCAGGGCATAGAAGGGAGGGGAGATAGGGAGGTTCAGGGGTGGGCTGAGGGCAGGGGGGAAGGACCCCCTTGCCCCTACCCCGTATGAAGGAGGCTTTCTTCATTTGTGGGTAAATCAGCTACCCCAGACACATAAAAAAATTGTTAAGAGATAAGGAAAATCCCTGTCATTGTCTTTTTCTTTTTTTCTTTTTCTGGACATTTTCTTTCTGTCTTGCGACTTGAATATACTAAGGTAAAAATCGCATCTGGGGCCCCTGGGTGGCTCAGTCAGTTAAGCGTCCGACTCTTGACTTCGGCTCAGGTCGTGAGCTCACGGTTCATGGGGTTCGAGCCCTTTGTCGGGTTCTGCACTGACAGCATGGAGCCTGCTTGGGACTCTGTCTACCTCTCTCTCTCTCTCTCTCGGCCCCTCCCCTGCTTGTTCTCTATCTCTCAGAACAAATACAAATAAACTTAAGAAAAAAATTGCCCCCAACTCACCATCGACTGGACTGTGGGTTCCCTCACGGGACCTTTGGGGGAAATTCTTGAGGGCCATTTGGAACGGGTATCAGAAACCAGCCCCCATTTCCAACGGGACGGGGCCTCCGCAAATCTCCCAGGCATCGCCGCCCCTCCCCCCGGCCTCAGGATGGGTCCCTGTGTTGACCCCCAGGGAGCCTGTGGGTCCTTGGTCACAGACGGTGCCATCCTTCAGCAGTCTGGGTTGAGGCTTGAGCGCCCCATGGAGATGGTAAGGGCGTGACTTGTATTGTGTGTGGGCACTTGACGAAGGCTGAAGGTCACCTCTGCGCGTGTGGCTGGGCTCAGGAGTGCTGGGCTGGTCCCAGGACGAACCATGGATGTGCCCAGTCAGCCCCACAGGCCTGGAACTGCCTGGGATGCCTGGCTACTCCTTCTGGAGCCCCCCGCCCCCCCACAAGCAGTTCTTGGAGCCCCCCTGCCCCCACAAACAGTTCCTGGAATCCCAGGCCTGTCGAGGGTCCCGAGTTCAACAAGCATGCTTGGGATGATGCCCGTGTCTCCCCGCCAGGATTCCAGAGGGAGCCCCTTGGACCCTTCCTTTCCAGCGGTGGGTCCCCTTCCTCCCGGCCAGGGTCGGGGCCGGAGGCAGCATCCAATCTTGCCAGTCAAGTTTCCCCAGGGCTGGGGAGGCTGTGTTCTTGGGGCGATGCCCGCTGGGACAGGAAAACGAATGCTCCCTATTTCTCTTCAGGAACCAGGAACTGCATTAAGGAAACCAGCCTTGGGGAGGATGCGAGCCGACTGTTTCCTTCGATCCCGTAGGTCTTATTTTGTCTTCTTAGCCGTGGCACCATGGGTTCCAGCAAAATCGAGGAGAACCCCAGAGAGAAGACCGTTGGGCAGGGCTGCCCTGTATGGGGGACGGGGGTGGGTGGGTGGCTGGAACGCCCTGCTTTGCTTTCTCCCACCCATACCCCACTGCGGTGGGGGGGGGGGCTTGAGGGGCTTCATGGAACCCCCAGGGTTCCACGGAAGACAGTCTGAAAACCACCAGTGGGAACTCGAGCTGCTCCACTGAGATTCAGTGTTGGTCTGAGTGCCAGCTGGCCTTGCCGCGTGGGCCCCCTCCTTTCTTTCCTGGGTCTCTATTTCCCCGCTTTTTATAGAGCCTCAATGCTCAGAGGAGCCGAGGCCAAAAAGAAAGCCCTCATTTGACAGTGAGGAAAGTGGGAGGCCCAGAGAGGGCACTCCACTTGGCCCAGGGCACACAGCTTTGTCCGGAGGCAGAAAACATCCCTGCCTGGAAGGTCAAGGCCGCTCTCCGAATTGAGGGGAGTCCCCATCTTGCTCCATGAATCTTCCCTCCAGGCTGCCAGGGGGATGGGCTCCTGCCAGATGTCCCCACACCGGCCCCAACGCCCCCCAGAGCTCCAAGGCTGGCTTTCCCACCGGAAGGAGTGGCCCTCTCAGGGTATTTATTTTATTTCTGTAGAAGCGGGAAGCGGGTCTCTGGGGCCATGCTGTTGATATGACTGGTAGGAACGTCTTCCTTGGTGTTTCAGGATCCAGACAGTAAATTCCTTCTCTGGGGTGTAATGGTACGAACACGGGGCTCTTAGGGGGTGGAGGGGGGTAGAACAGCCACTGGACCCTAACCTCGCGTGGGTGGCCCAGGTGGGGACTGGGGAAGGGGCTGTAGACCTTGGGATGACCCCGCCTTGCCAGGGGCCTCCCCCTCCCCACTGGGGTTGGAAGCAGGAAGCAGCTTCTGTTTCCTGGTGACAGTGAAGGGTTTGGGAGCCCAGCCCACATCGGATGGGCGGTGAGTGGCTTTTCCTCTCGGCTCTTTGGTAGCCTCATTTCTTCTTATTTTTTATTAAAAAAATTTTTTTAATGTTGACTTATTTTGAGAGAGATAGACAGTAAGCAGGGGAGGGGCAGAGACAGAGAGAAAGAGAGAATCCCGAGCAGGCTGCAGGCTGTCAGCGCAGAGCCTGATGCAGGGCTCGAACTTGTGAACCGTGCGATCATGACCTGAGCTGAAATCGAGAGTCAGACGCTTAACCGACTGGGCCACCTGGGGGCCCCGGTAACCTCATTCCTGAAACAGGAGTAATGGTAAATGGCTTAGCGCTCGATAATCCGTTGTTTTTACGATCCGTATTATGAAGTGAGGTTGAGTGGGACATACTTGCTGCCCCCGTGAAGTTCATGGAGGAACTGGGGAGAGAGAGGTCAGGATTACGCAGCAGCCGCCTGAGGGAGGGGTGCTGGGGAGAAGGGGTGGGTGGGCCAGGTGAAGAGGCACGGAGGGAAGGAAGGGTGTTCCAGGCAGAGGGAAGAGTGTGGGCAAAGCCTTGGCGAGGTAGCAGGTCACTGCTTCTTCACGGGTGGAAGGTGATTCAGCTCAACAAGCCTGGGACACCTTGCGTGCGGGGCGGTGGCCAAGGCAAGACGGGGGCGTCCTCAGAGGCCCCATCGACCCGTCTCCCCAATCCCATCGTGTGGGACCCTGTCTCCCCGAAGACTTGCAGGTTAAGCATCGGAAGATATGTTTACACCAAAGGACAATGGCCAAGAGCAGGCTTACTGGCTCGGATGAGTGACGGAGGGCTGCTCTTAGGGAACACGGGGCTGGGGCGAGGGCCGGTGACACAGCGTGTGATCAGGCGGGGCTTTCCAGCAGCCTCGATGCCGAGGGGCGCAGGAGGCCAAAGGCAGCGCCTTAAGAAGCAGGTCAAATAGGGGCATCTGGGTGGCACAGTCGGTTAAACGTCTGGCTCTTGATCTCGGCTCGGGTCATGATCTCACGGCTCGGAAGCCCCGAGTCGGGCTCTGGGCCGACGGTGCGGATCCTGCTTGGGCTGCTGTCTCTCCTTCTCTCCGCTCCTCCCCTGCTTGCGCACTCTCTCTCTCTCTCTCAAAATAAATAAATAAATAAACATAAAAAAAAATAAGGTCAAATAATGTGGTCATCGTTAAGTGGAGCTCCTCATCCGGACTCCGTGGTTAACGTGTCACGACAGCCGTTGTGTTGGGGACTTGTGGGCCCCACTGAACATGCGGAATGGGGACCCGGCTCAGCGGGGTGGCGGGCAGCGGGGTGCCCAGGCGTGGCTGCTGGGTGGGAGAGAGGGCAGGAGCAGCGCCAGCCCCGTTCTGCTGGCGTCTAGAGAGGGAGGGTGGGGGGCGCCCAAGAGGATGGAGGTCTGGCCTTGGAAAAGCCAAATACAGCCCCCAGTTGGTAGCCCAGGGGCCCAAGTGGCAAGGACCCCCTGTAGGCACAGGGATTTTTACTTTACAAAGTGCCTCCTGAGGGGCGCCTGGGTGGCTCAGTCGGTTGAGCGTCCGGCTTCAGCTCGGGTCATGATCTCGCGGTTCGTGGGTTCGAGCCCCGCGTGGGGCTCTGTGCTGACAGCTCGGAGCCTGGAGCCTGCTTCCGATTCTGTGTCTCCCTCTCTCTCTGCCCCTCCCCTGCTCGTGCTCTGTCTCTGTCTCTCTCAAAAATAAATACACATTAAAAAAAACAAACAAACAACCAAAGTGCCTCCTGCGTCCTCCAGCATAGTGTGTTAGTGGTGGTGATTCCGGGCTCTGAAGCCAGAGGTTTGGGCTCCGATCCCTCCCCCCTGCCTTGAGAGCTAGCTGACCTTGGAACTGTTCTCTTTCCCTCTGGGTATATTTTCTCATCTGTCAAATGGGGTTGTCACACTCTTACCACCTGCTGTTATTGGCAAGGGCACGTGATAGGCACGCAAAATGCCCTCAGGGCTGGGGCATGCAGTAGGTGCCCAAGGAATAGCCCTGTGATAAACGATGACGATTCCAAGGTGGTGTCTTTGCTCTATGCCGGGCCCAGGGAGTGGTGGCTCTGAGGCCACGACAGAGCAGTTACAGTGGGGAAGCCATTGCTGGATTCATTTGACCAATATTTATGGGTGGGGGGAGAGCTTGACAAGCAGCAGGCCCTGTGCCTACGGGAAACACAGCCAGGACGGAGCCCTGGTGCCACGGACAAGCCAGGGCCCTCCTCCCCTGCTGTCTCCAAGGCTCCACACTGCTGATGTCCCCACCATCCCTTCCCTCCCCGACCCGAGACTTCTTCGCCCTGGGGCTCCGTTTCTCCGGTCACTCTTCAGATTCCTCCGTGAGCTTTTCTTCTTCTTGTCTCCTACACTGGAGCTCTCAGGGCTCAGCACAGATGCCCTTTCTTGCTCTTCCTAATCTTACCTGCCTCATTGCCCGCTCCCCCCTTTAGTTTTTCCAAGGGGGCAGGCTTTTCCTGCCCCAGGGCCTTTGCATCTGCCGCCCACCCCCAGGGCTTGATGTCCATTCTCTACCAACCCCTCCCCAACCTCCATTTCCAGTCCAGACTCATGCATTCGCCCATCTATCTATCCATCCACGCATGTGTTCATTCAGTCACAACTATTTGTTGCTGAAACAGTCACTGTAACGGAAGCTCCGTCAGGCAGGAACTTTGCCCTGCTTGCCAACGTCTTCCCAATCCCGGGAGCAGGACTGGCGGATAGCAGACCGGAACCACGCTCGCCGTGAATGAACGAGCTGTGAGCCTCCCAGGGAAGGCAGCCTCACTCCCCGGAGAGGGGAGGCCTCGGAGGAGACCCAGCTCCCTAAGCCCCAAGGGACTTGCGCGAGAGCTGGAAATTTCCTCAAAGATCACCCATCACATCCCTCTCGCCCCTATTTAGCAGATGCGGAGGCTGAGGCCCCGGGCAACCCGACGATTTGCCCGAAGCCTGAGCCGGGACCTGGCTTAGAAAGCAGCGCTCTTGCCTCTTGCCCGGGAGACGCGCGGGGTCCAGGCGGGCCTGGAGGCATTTCGACCGCGGCGAGCCGTGTCGTATTTCTGTCATGTTACATAATGGTGGGCAGGTAATAACCACTCAGTCAATGCCGTCTCGGCACATAATAGGCAGGAAAATGAATTCAAATGTCATTCGCTACAATAAAAGAAAGTATTCTTAGTGCTCGCGGTGTTCAGCGGGGCTGAGGCGAGGGCGAAGCGCATTCTCCATGAATCACCAGGTGCCGCGGGAGCGAGGGGATCTCAATTATTCGCTGGCGACGTCAGCTCGATGAAGTGTAATCGCTAAGGTTATTTTTACAAGCGAAGCCGGCGGGTCGGCGCGTGTGCAAAGGTGAAGACACCGGGCGTGTGCGTGCGGGCGCCTGGGGCAGGTGCGCTTGTGTATGGGTGTGGGCGTGTGGACCCGAGAGAGGGGATTAGTGGGCTCGTGCACACGCGTGTGTGTGGCGCTTACAGATCTGGGCGGACGGTGCCAGGTGCACAGCCCCTGGAGAGTCAGCCCCCGAGGACAGGATTCCCCGTGGGTGTCGTTCGGCAACGGTGAGGTTTCCCCGGAGGCCGGATTGGTGTCGGGCACACAGCAGGCGCTTCCTAAGTGCCTGTTAGGTGCCTAAATAAATCACCCGGCCCCGTCGCTTCTTCCTCCAATGAAACCTTCAGATCTGACTGCTTTTCTGGACCCCAGTCGAGGCCACGATCTTCTTGACCTCCTCTCCTCTGTTGTGACCCTTTCAGTGCATGGTCCAAGGGGTGGCCCGGGGCGGGGGGTGTGTGGCTGGAGGTCTCGTGAAAGTCCAACCGGATCGAGCCCCTCTCCTGATTAAAAAACAAAACGGGGGCACCTGCGTGGCTCAGTCAGTTGGGGTTCTGACTCTTGATTTTGGCTCAGGTCACGATCTCATGGTTGGTGAGATGGAGCCCTGTGCTGGGCTATGTGCTGACGCATAGAGCCTGCTTGGGATTCTCTCTCTCCGTCTCCCTCTGCTTCATTCACGCTCCTCCCCCACCCCAAAATAAGTAAACTTAAAAACCAAAGCAAACAAAGCGAAAACAACCCAGTGGCTCCCCATTGCAGCCAGAACAAACCCCCAACTCCTCCCCGGGGCGCGCAAGATCCTCAGTGGGCTGGAGCCTGCCTACCTCATCTGCCGCTGCCTCGAATTCTTCCAGGGAGGTGGCCTTTTCCTGCCTCAGGGCCTTTGCCTCTGCTCCCAACAGAGCCTGCTTAAATACAGCACCTCCTCTGCGGGGGCCTTCCCTGCCCCCTCTCTAATCTCCACCCCCCACCCCACTCACAGTCCATGAGGATCCCAGGTATCAGTTTCCCTGATAGACTGCGGGCTCCGGAGGGCCGGGCCGTGTCTGCTTGACTGCACAGAGTATTACAAATCCCCGACCCAGCACCAGGTGCCGGCGGCTGCCGAGGCCTGAAAGCCACCGGTCCAGAGAGCTGGGCAACACCCTTCCCAAACGGCCATCCCTCCTTCCCAGTGCTGACCTCATCCACACCCCACTGCACTGTTTCTAACTTAACCTGGGGCTGTTTGTTTTTTATTCTTAAAAATTTTAAGAACATTTTGTTTGTTTCTGAGAGACAGAGACAGAACGTGAGTGGGGAAGGGGCAGGGAGGGAGACGCAGAATCCGAAGCAGGCTCCAGGCTCCGAGCGGTCAGCACAGAGCCCGACGCGGGGCTCGAACTCACGGACCGCGAGATCATGACCTGAGCCGAAGTCAGACGCTCAACCGACTGAGCCACCCGGGCGCCCCTCAACCTGTTTAAAGAGATTCGCTTTTGGTTCCCTCGGGAAGCTTTCTACCATTGCTTCGAACTGCAAACTTGCGGTAAAGGAAAAGTGACTACTGAATTAGAAATGCAGGGGTCCTTCTGGCCCAGCGCCCTCCCTGGGAGATGTGGGAGACACAGGAGAGCCCAGATGAGGCCTTCTCCGTAATCAAGAGAGCCAAAGAGGATCAGGTGGCCTTGCGTCGCCCGGATGTTCAATGGCGCTGGTCTCACGGTCTGTGCATCGCCCCCGGGTCTCACGGTCTCATGGTCTCACGGTCTCACGGTCTGTGGCACCTGCTTTCCTGCCCAGAACGTTCAGATCCTCCAGAAAGAGCTAAGCACTTTCCCGGTCTCTCCTCCTCACGCCCGGCCACTCCTAAGTGTCTTTGTGTTACACTCTGGGGTGTGTGTGTGTGTGTGTGGGGGGGTGGTTCTGTGTCCAGAAGGCTCTCGAGCAGCTATGAGGATGCCCTGGGATCCGAGAGGACGAGTCCCCTGGGCTCAGGGGACAGGGTCTTCCCTGCAGTCTTTCCTGAATCTCCAACTGCCTCCTGGGACAGTTTGGAATTTTTATTTTTCGGTCCTTGTTGGCAAGGGAGAAGCATGGGCCTCTTCATAATTTTCATTCCATGAGGCTGGAAGGGAGGGGTCGGTCCGCACAGGTGTTTTCAGGAGGGAGTCGGGACCCCTGGGGCGGCTGGCCTTGGCAGAAGGCCTGCTCTTCAGGACAGAGGAAGGAGCTCGGCAGCATGACTGAGTGCCTACTGTATACTCACCAGAGCACCAGCTGCCCTCCACTCCCCACTCACTGACTCCAAACGGCTCACGAGGCAGGGGCTGCTGACACCCGTTTTGCAGATGCAGAAACCGAGACTCCGAGAAGGAAGGCACCTGCCCGAGGTCACCCAGCTAGGAAATGGCAGAATCAGGATTCGAACCCAGGTCTGCGTGGCTCCGAACCTGTAACCTGAACCGTCTCCTAGCCTTCTTTTCACACAACCACAAGACCACACGCAGAAATAATAATACCCCTTTGGTCTGAAAAGCTCCCCCTGGCTCACAGAAGGCTTTGGGAGCAGGGGGGAGGACGAGAGAGACCAGGCGACTCGTCGAGGGTCACACAACATCTCTGGGCACCCTGCCCCCGCCCCCCCGACCTTGAAGCCTCTTGTCGCTCAGCAGCTGGTTCTGTCACTGCCCCGTTGCTCCCCGTCTTTTCCTGGATAATGCGGCCCAGCCTGACCGGCAGGACAGTAGCTCTTCGGCACCCAGGTGCTTGGGGACACTTGTTTGGGAACCCCCTGCCCACCCATGGCGTCGAGAGCCCCCTGACTGCCAAGGCCTGGAGACGTTATTCTCCGCAGACGGAACATCTGATGGGAAGTCACTGCTCTGATCCTGTCTCATCGAGCGACTGTGCTCTAGGGGGAGAGAAGGCGGGAGACTTTACGACAAAGTCCAGGGGTGTCCCCTACAGTTATGGATTCCACTGGGTCCCGCTCGCCAGTGGCAGCTTGGGCCTTCAGAACCCTGCCTTCTCTGCTTGCAGGGATGAAAATCTGTGCCCTCAGCCTGGCCAGGGTCCCACTCCGGCGCTGTTCCTTCATTTGTGTCTCTTCTCGCTCCGCGGTCTCTGCCAGTCTCTCTGTCTCTCTCGTCTCTGTCTCTGCTTCTGTTTCTCTGTCTCTTTCTTTCTCTGTCTCTGTTTCTCAGCGTCACCCTCATTTCACTTCAAATCCTGTTTTGCCCCAAAGGAGAGACTCGGAGAGCAGATGTAAAAGGACACAACCCATAGCTACACAAATAACCTGTTTGTTTTCTTTTTCCTTTCTTTTTTTTTTTTTTTTTTTTGCTTTCTGGAGGGGAGTGAGGCAAGGACCCAAAGGGGAAAGAAGCCACAATGAACAAGATACATATTGTATGAACTGAGTAAAAGAGGAGGAAAAGGAAGGTCCCAAGACAATTGAAAAGAACTACACGTGTCGCCTGGGTGGCTCAGTCGGTTAAGTGTCCGACTTCGGCTCAGGTCATGATCTCGCAGTCTGTAAGTTCGAGCCTTGCGTTGGGGTCTGTGCTGATGGCTCAGAGGCTGGAGCCCGCTTTGGATTCTGTGTCCCCCCTCTCTCTCTGCTCCTCCCCTGCTCATGCTCTGTCTCTGTCTCTGTCTCTTCTCTTCTTAAAAAGTAAATAAAAACATTAAAAAAAAGAACTACAGACAGGGGCGCCTGGCTCTTGGTTTCAGCTCAGGTCATGATCTCATAGTTCGTGAGTTCAAGCCCCACATCGGGTTCTGTGCTGGCAGGGTGGAGCCTGCTTGGGATTCTCTCTCTCTCTCTCTCTCTCTCTCAAAATTAATAAACTTAAAAAAGAAAGAAAACACGAACTGAAATTCAGCTCCTTCTTTCCTCTCAAACCACTTCTGAGTCTAAGACACTCCTGAGTCTAAGTCTCTCCTCTGAGCCCAGTTCCTTTCTGAGACACAGAAGCAAGGCCTCCCCCTCCCCATGGGTGGCGGGAGGGTGAGATGCTCAGGAGAACGTGGGATGTATGTGTGTGTGGGGGGGTCCTCCCTTCCCTGCACCTGCCGCAGAGCAAGTTCTCATGGGGTGGCTTCTGCTGTGTGGTCTTGGGCAGGTTGCTGGCCCTGTCTGAGCCTTAGTGTCCTCATGTACAGAATCAGGCCAGGTTCAGAGTCCTGGCCGTGCCTCCCGGGAGCATCTCCCTTCTGACTCTGGAACCTGCCAGAGGTGGGGGGACATGAGAAGGGGTAAAGTTCACAGGAGCCAAACTGGGCTGGGAGCCAGGAGGAGGTGGGGACGGCTGCTGAATCCTCCTGGCCGGGGGTGGGGCAAGGACCCCTGACAGGCAGCTCTGGAACCTCTCTCCATGCCCCGGTCCTGAGTTCAAATACTGTCCCCCTTTTGTGACTCCCTTCTCCTGGCTGGCTCCACTCCGGGCACGTGTGTGTGTGTGTGTGTGTGTGTGTGTGTGTGTATGCACCTCGTCTTTACTGGCCTTCACAAGCTGCCCACCTCCTTCCTACCACTTTGTTCTGGCTGTTCTCTGCTGGAACATTCTACCCACCGCTCCTGGCCTGATGTTTCCGGCCTCTACTCCAGCAGTCTCCAGGTTGACCCTTCAATCCCAACTAAAGTCCCCCTCCCCCCACTCCATCTCCCATCATTGCTTTTCTGCCGGGAAGGGCCGGAGTAGGGACTGGTACCCAGGTCCCCTGGACTGGCCAGTCTGGAAGCTCATGCTGCCTCACTGCCAGCCCGAGGTAGGCAGGGGAGTCACTGATCCAGTCCCCTGTTGCAGTCTAGGTGATGCGTGCCCAAGGGTCAGAGAGGTTAAGCAGCTGGTCTGAAGTCACACAGCGCGTTGCTGGGGGTCCTCGCTAGAGCCCGGCAGGCCCTCATCCCCCGGGGCTGGGACAGAGATGGAACTTCGGCCCGAGGTCCCTGTGCACTCTCTCTCCTTGGTCCCTCCGCTGGGGATGGAGGGAGGAGCCAGTGACATGGGCTGGCCATCCAGGCCATATTGAAGCCCTCACTGCCTGGCGGCTTGAGCGGGGCTCGGGAACTTCGTCAATAATAGATGTGGCCAGCAGCTGATGGCCCCTGCAGCGGGCGCCCGTAAATCAGCCTGACCGGGGTGATCCCGCCGGCCGGTGCCTCACAGCCTGAGCACAGCCCTCGGGAATCAACCCGGTAGCCGGACCGGCATCCCAGAGTCCCCGGTCCGGGTCAGGGGTGCAGCCGGCTCTGCTCTGCCAATCTCTGGCTCCTGTCGCTCTCCCTGTCCCCAGGCCCCCCCGTCCCTCCCCACAGTCACCCTGGTCCACGGGGGGCTCACCCCAAGCCCGGCCCCTCCACGCCCACGCGAGACTCTTCCCTTGCCACCCCCTCCTCCCGCTCCACCTCCTAGATGGGTGCAACCCCTCTCCAGCGAGTTCCTGGGTGCCTCGGTTTCTCCCTCTATGAAATGGAGATAATACCAGTACGCCCACACTGGGTTCGTGGGCTAACGCGTGATGATAGGCCAGGCAGCGCCCGCCAATGGGAGCGCTGCCCCCTTTCCCAGGCATCTGTGGCCACACCGCGCACTCGCACCACGTGCGTGTCCCTCCACCAGAGGCCCCTGATTTTCCTACTCGTGCCCATGCTCTTCACACGCCCACACGTGTGCCAGGTGAGTCACAAACGCACTCACATACGCGTCTTGCACACACGTGTCTACATGCGTCAGAGCCACCCGTGCATCCTGGTTAACTATGCAGATCGGTTTGAGAAGGTGCACCTGGCTCAGGAAGCAGCATGTGCAAAGGCCCTGTGGTGGGAGCGAACAGGCACGCGCAGGGACGAAAGGAGGCAATTGCACCTGCTGTGGCCACATTCCTGTTTTCCCCCAAGGGACCCTAGGTGACAGGGAATTTTGGAACCCGACGCAGGGTGACTCAGTCTCTCGCACAGTCTTGCAGAGCAAATGCTTCTCAGATCCAGATCTTCCTGCCTTTCACCACAAAGTTAGAGTTGCTCTGACTTCAGCCCCCTTTTCCCCTGCCCCGCCAGAGGGTCTCAGGCCTCGGTGGCCAAGGCTAGGGGCCCCAGTTTTGGTGAGAATTGAGCTCAGGAAGGGCGGGCCAGGAGGGAGGAGGCTGGCCATAAAGTTCTAGCAAGTTACCGCTAGCAGCCCTCTGCCTGCTCTCAGAGGCCATACAATTTTACTAGAGCAAGAGCTGCTGCCCATGAGGGCAGCCACGCCGACTTAGAGCCCACCAGGGTGCCGGCCCTCTGTGCCTCCATCACCTGCCAGGCTGCCTCAGCCCAGGGCTCATCCGTGAGGCCTGCCTCCCTCAGAGACTCAGGGCGGCCCGGCACCGGTCCAGGGCTAGGAAGTAATTCCCACCAGCCCCAAAAGGAATCTTCTAGGCCTCCCAAGGAGCTGTCGGGGCAGAGCCATCGTGCACATTTGACAAATGAGGAAACAGGCTCAGAGAGGGTGACTATACTGGCCAAGGTTGCACAGCAGATTAAGTTGGCTTGAATCTAGGATGCTTGAGTCCTGTAACAAGGGTGGCGTTTTCACCCTTGGTTTCTCCTTTTTCATTCATCCACTCATCCAGTTAGCCATCCGCTTCTTCTTTCCAACAGTCTCTCTATTCATTCCCCTACCCACCCATCCGTCTGTCCATCTGTCCCTCCGTCTGTCCATCCATCCATCCGTCCATCCACCCATCCAATAAATATTTGTGAAACACAGACGATATGCAAAGCACAGAGATAAATGAAAGAGCTCTGCCCTCAAGGAAACAGACCGATGATGTCAAGGGAGAAGGTCTGTACACGCCCCTAAGGCACCCACTGTGTGCGGAACAGCGCTGAGTGCAGGGGAGGGGAGCGTGGCAGACGGGGGGGGGGGGGCGCCCATCACCTGCCATTGCTCTCAAGCTCCCTCTCGTGTGCCGGAAACTGCGAGGAGCATCTTTGTAGAAAACCACACATTTCAGTCATGAACCTACTATGCGCCAAGCCCCATGGTTGATCTAATTTATTGATGTCTTCGGCTCGTGGCATCCGGTGTTTTGACTCTTGTGTGGGCAACCGGGACCCGAGGCTGGTGGGATGGGGCAGCTGAAGGGCGCGGGGGGAGCCCGCTGGGGCGTGCGGGGCTCTGTCCCAAGGTGGCTGGGGCGCAGACCTGCACAGGAAACATCTTTGCCTGGCAAACAGGATGGTCGTTTGCTGTCTGAGCTTCGGGGCGCAGGGGTGCCGGAGAAAGGCCCAGAATAGTTCCTGCCCTCACCCTGCCCCCCTGGCCCCTGCTTGGCCCCTGCCCGCCCTCCAGCAGCCTCCACCCCCCTCGGTGCCCACAGCCGAGAACCTTCGACAGCGAGGCTGCTTTCCCCGGGCTTCCCGCGGACCCGAGCCTGCAGCAGGGGGGAAGCAGAGGTTCCGACAGGGGGAAGGGGCTGCCTGTGTGACCTCACGGTGCGGGCCGGCCTCTCAGTCACATGGAGATTCCAGCTCCAGCCCCTGGGTTCTTTCGGGATCTGGGGGTGGCGGGGAGAAGGAGCTGCACTGGGGGGTTCCCCACCTCTGGCAATGCTTCCATGTGGGCAGAGCCAGGTCCCCCTTTTCCTGGGGCTCCCAGCCCTCATCTCTGCACCCTGCTCGCCCAGGGCACTGCCCTCTGGGCTCCAACCATTGGGGGCAGCTGGCGCCAGACCCTTTCTGTGTCCTTCGAAGGCCCTTCCTGAAGGCAGGTGGCTCTCATGAGAGATTTCTGGCACGGAGTGCAGCGACACAAAGGGACACAAAGGGTGTGGGTGTGTGGTGACCGTGCCTCTGAGAAGCTCTGAGTCTAAGCCAGCCTAACCGCTTCCCCCCACCCCTCTGCACACAGTGCCTGTGCAGGGGTGTCCAGCTGGCGGCTGTGTCCAGATTTGAGAGGCAGGGACAGGCTGTCCACCACCTCAGACTGCCCCCAGGGGGCCAGGACCCCGCCCCTACCTGCTGGGTGATCTTGGGCAGAGCACACACCCTTTCTGGGCCTCATGATTGCCCTGGAAAGGACATCGGTTGGGAATCTCTCTTCCTGCTCTTGAATTTTTTCTTTTCGTTTTAAAAGAAAGTTTCTAAATGTTTACTGATTTTTGAGAGGGGCAGACAGAGTACAAGCAGGGGAGGGGCAGAGAGAGAGGGAGACACAGGATCCGAAGCAGGCTCCAGGCTCTGAGCCGTCAGCACAGAGCCCGACGCGGGGTTCGAACCCACGGACCATGAGATCATGACCTGAGCCAAAGTCGGACGCTCAACCGACTGAGTCACCCAGGCGCCCCTCGCTCTTGAGTCTTCTAACTTGATGATTTGAAGATCCCATCAGCCTCTGCTAATCTGAGTTTATTACACGAGTATTCTGTTCCTAAGATTCTGTGATTCTCAGACTCGGCCTTTCCAGAATTTTCTCCAACCACTTGGTCTGTCACTTGTGCACAAGCGACTGTTCTGAGAAGCACTGCAGGGTCAGCCGAGGCCCCCAGGTGGGTGCTGAGCCTCCACGGTCACACCTCCCCGGTGCCCCTCTGCTTGGGCTTTGCTTCTGCATATCTAAAGTTATTTGGGCTGCAGCGTCTCAGTCAGCTGGGGCAAGTCACTTCACCTTTCTGGGCCTCAGTTTCCCCATCTAACAAATGGAGATGAGGGGGCGCACCTTTCAACCTTTCCAGCCTGCGGGGGCAGTGGTGGTGGTGGTAGGGGGTGTTTCTCCTCCAGGGGATTCTGGACCCTAGTGAGACACTGCCACCAGGGCTACTATTTTGGTGGGGAGACCTGGCATCAATTGGCAATGAAACCGTCCTGGGAGCCCAGCGGTGGGGTCTGAGGGCCAGGAGGCACCTTGGCCTCCTGGGGCCCAGCCTCAAAGGCCCTTGTGGGGGTGAAAGGCTGAGCTCCTGCGCCTCGCTAGCCGGGAAAGGGGGCGTGAAATCCGGGCGCATGCGGAGAAGCAAGGGCCGGGAGGATTCGGACCATCCTTTGATGTGCTTTTGGGGTGTGTAATTAACTGTAACTGAAATATTATTTGATCTTTTATGTGGAAAATCAAATTGTGTCGTGTCAGACATGAATAAATACGCACCGTCCGTTCCTACAGCGGTGGCTCCTCCCAGCCCCCCTCTCCTCCGGCTCTCCGCCCCACCCCCTTCGCCAGGGTGGAAACATAATTCTCGCCTTTTAAACTTTTTCCCTTTGTCTGGTTGTGAAAGACTCCATTGTCCTGGGGAAGTGGCGGGAGGGGGCTGGGGCACCGAGCCGAGGGTCCGGGGAGGGGTGTCCCGCCCACAGACAGGGCTGGGGCTGGGAGGCTTAGCACCGGGAGCTCCACGTCTCTGTCCCCGGCACTGGGTGACTTTGAGCAAAGCGCTTCAGCTGCCTGAGCCTCAGTTTCCCCATTTGGGTTCCCTCTGAGGAGAGCACTGGGCCCCTGGGCCCCACTGAGGGGGGGTCACGTTTTATAAGTGATGGAGTCTCATGGTGGAATCTGAGGCACTGACAGTTACTTTTACAGAGGAGACAACATCTCTGGACATAGTAGGTGGTCCGGTTCTGGTCTTTTCCCCCGGCGAGGCCAGGGCAGGAGGTTGGGGGCAGGGAAGAGCATAGTCTAGTTGTTACGGACGGAATTTAAAATCATCCAGGCCCGTGTTCAAGCGGTGTTTCCGCCATTTACCGGGTATGCGACTTCTCTGAGCCTCAGTTTCCTCACCTGAAAAATGAGGCTAATGTCCCTCACGGGGTTGGAAAGCAACCTTCACCTTTGCACATTCCATTCCACCTGCCCAAGACTCCCTTCCCTCCCCTCTCCTCCATTTGTCAGGCCTCAGCTTGGACATCACTTATTTTTAGGAGGGACCTTTGCTGGGACGTCTGCCCTGTCCTGTCCTCTGCTTCTCCCAGTTCCCTTCCCATTACCCTTCCATGCCACCCATGCACTTACGTATTCCATGCCTGCCTTACCCTCTGCACTGCCTCCCAGAGATGCTTCTTGTCTCTTCTGCAGAGTCCCAGCGCCTGGAACAGCATGAGGCACAGAGTAGGCGCTCAGGAAGTGGTAGCTGCGATTATACCCTGCAAACTCCGGCTCCATCAGGAACGTCCCCCGGCCCAGACTGTGCTCATCAACCCCCTGGAAGAGGTTCTAACCAGTCCCCATAGGGAAATCTGGTGCCGGGAGCAAGAATCAGAGATGGCCAAGTGAAAACACTGGGAGCTGGGTCTGGGCCAAATCAAACATCCTGGAATTAAAAAAATAAACAAAAAAAAAAAAAAGAGAGAGAGAGAGAGAGAGAGAGGCGCCACAATTATTGTTTGAACTGGTAATATTTACCTGAGTGGGAGACAATATAATTTTGAAGAGTGAGCCTTCCAGTTCCAAGCTGGTCTGCCTCCCCTGAGGGTGTGGGGGTGTGGGGGTGTGGGGGTGTGTGGGGGTGTGTGTGTGGCTTCTTCCTTCTCCGAGCAGAAAGGCAGAGAAAGAGCCGGGACTCCCACCTGGACAGCTGGGGAAACTGAGGCCAGCCAGGGGACAGCTTCCAAAGATCACACAGATCAGACAGATCACACAAATACAGCCCAGAATGGTTTCCATGTCCTGACTTCTAAACCAGTGCCAGACTCCAAGAACCACAGTAAAAACATTTGTTGAGCATATAGTACGTCCCGGATCCCGGGCCAAGAGTTTTCCACGCAGGCACATTTTTTATCCCCGTTTTCTAGGGGGTCACGTTTTGGTTTTCATGAGCCCCTTTCTCCATTTAAAAAATACTAAAAATTATATTTTATGACTATGTTGGTATAATGATGAAAATATTAATTTTATATATAGAAAACTGTTGTGTTCAAAAATTCTTTTTTTCCTCCTGATTTTAGAAGAAACCGGGGGCGCCCGGGTGGCTCAGTCGGATAAGCGTCCGACTTCGGCTCAGATCATGATCTCACAGTTCGTGAGTTCGGGCCCCACGTCGGGCTCTGTGATGACAGCTCAGAGCCTGGAGCCTGCTTCGGATTCTGTGTCTCCTTCTCTCTCTGCCCCTCCCCTGTTTGTGCTCTGTCTCCCTCTCAAAAACAAACAAACAAAAAACATTAAAAAAAATTTTAAAGAAACGAAAACATTTTCAAAGCCCCAAATGCTATCGTGGGCCCTAGGTTCTGTGACTGCCGTGCCTGATGGATAAGTTGGTTCTGTACAGAGGGGCAACTGAGGCACAGGGGGAAGCCCAGGCTCAAAGAAGTAAGGCTGCTAACTCAGGGACACATAACCTGATAACAAAGGAGCTGGACAAAACCGAGGTTCCCAGTGTGTGTGTGTGTGTGTGTGTGTGTGTGTGTGGAGAGAAGGGTTTGCCACAAAGAACGGGGCAGCCCCCCTGGGGCCGGAGCTCCTGCCCCTGCCCCAAGCCTTTTGCTGACCCCCCACGTTCTCCGAGGTCTGGGCTGCAGCCAGGCTGGCTGGCGTTCAGAGTCTGGGAGGCCTATGGTGGTCTGTAAGGTGACACATTCCCAATGTCCCCAAGTTTAGAGGCGTCGCATTCTTGGTTTCTGCAGTTTTGGGACTTCCTGCCCTGGCTGGTCAGTGGGGGGATGTGGGCCAAAAGCCACTGTTGGAACTCTATAGATCATTCCCTCCCTGCCTTGGTCGCCGTAGGTCAGGACTTCCCCAAGGGCTGGACCACCTGCCTAGGGCTGGGAGGGATGCCCTGGTGGCACAAAGGGTGTTTTTTTTTTTTTTTTTAACGTTTATTTATTTTTGAGACAGAGAGAGACAGAGCATGAACGGGGGAGGGTCACAGAGAGAAGGAGACACAGAATCTGAAACAGGCTCCAGGCTCTGAGCTGTTAGCACAGAGCCCGACGCGGGGCTCGAACCCACGGACCGTGAGATCATGACCTGAGCCGAAGTCAGACGCTCAACCCACTGAGCCACCCAGGCGCCCACCAAAGGGTGTTTTTTAACAGTTCATGTCCTCGGGCACTGAGAAAGTCGCTCCTTCCTAGTTTACCCTTCAACCTCCTGGTAACACCAGCAAGAAAGTCTCAGTTGGGTGCTAATGTGTTGTTAACTCCTTTCCTGGTTTATCTCCTTTTGTAAAGTGAGGTGGAGAAGTGTGTTTGTCTCTAAGTTTTTCTTCCTTTTGATGGTTCCTTTTTATCGATGGCATCTAATGCTGGTTTCCCATTGAAGGCGGGGAGAAAAAGTTTCTTTGAAAAATCATTTTAGGGACACCTGGGTGGCTCAGTTGGTGAAACATCCGGCTCTTGATTTCAGCTCAGGTCAGGGTTCGTGAGTTCGAGCCCCGCATCGGGCTCTGCGCTGACAGAGTGGAGCCTGCTTGGGATTCTCTCTCTCTGCCCCTCCCATGCTCTCTCTTTATTTAAATAAATACAATTCTTTTAAAAATAACATAAAAATCACTTCAAGTAGAAGATGGAGGTCAGTTTAGAGGCATATCCTAAGTAGATCAGCACAGAAATCATGCCGGAGGCGCATAAACCAGCGAAGTTTGGAAAAACTGCTGGGAGCCACAAATACATCCTTGTTGGTTTGCCTCTGGGGCTCAGAGAGAGGCAGCCACTTGCCCGAAGTCACACAGCAAGTCTGTGACATGTGGAAAACGACTCCAACTCAAGTCTTGGTGACTGTAAAACCTGTGTTTTTATTTTGGGAGTTGTTCTCATTTTGGCATGGGGTGGGGTGGGCGTCAGGGTTGGTAGACTGTGCCCTCAGAAAAGCTTGCAAACAAATAGGCCTGACTTGGCTAAAATTTCAGGGACGTCGTGATGTAGGCTCGGAACTTCTACTCTTCAAACGCTCGGCCACATGTCGTCTGTAACCCCCTCCCTTGTATGATGGCAGACGTTTTCCCGGGCTGACTCCACCCTGCTCCTGATTACATTTAGGGTGTCCAGTCCTTTCCCTAAGCGTCACCGTGGGCCCAGAAGAGGCCGTAGGCGGTCGGGGGGACGCATGTCCCTGTCGGTGCCCACAGGGCCCCAGAAGGCAGTGCAGGGCGCCGGGCCTCCCTCGGCAGAACGAAGCTGGTTCTCACAGCCAGAGCTGTTCCATCCAATGGGGCTGCCTGGCTGGGCAGTGATCTCTCCATCACCGGAAGTATGCAAGCAGAGGCTGGGGTTGGAATTCTTGTCCTAGGAATGAGACTGTCTGTAAGGCTCTCCTTCTCCTTCTCCTTCTCCTTCTCCTTCTCCTTCTCCTTCTCCTTCCCCTTCCCCTTCCCCTTCCCCTTCCCCTTCCCCTTCCCCTTCCCCTTCCCCTTCTCCTCCTTCTTCTTTTTAATGTTTGTTTATTTACTTATCTGGAGACAGAGTGATAGGCAGTGAGCAGGGGAGGGGCAGAGAAAGGGGGAGACAGAGAATCTCAAGCAGGCTCACCGCTGCCAGCTGCGGAACCCAGGCGCGGCTTGAACCCACGAACTGTGAGATCATGACCTGGGCCGAAATCAGGAGTCGGGCGCCTAACCCCCGAGCCACCCGGGCGCCCCTCTGAGGCCCCTCTTCTCTAACAGACGTGTTCCTGGCATGTCCATGGGGGTGGTGGATGCCGTGTGGGCCCTGGCGTCAGGCTGGGCTGGGTGGGAGACCCGTCTCTGCCCGGCTCCACTCCCCCCTGCTCCTCACCTTGACTTTGCGCATCTCCTCACCTGGCTTGATTCTTCTTGCTAGCGCTCGCCCCCACCGGCGTCATGGGGCCGTGTTGCCGGGTTGAGCACCGCGTAACTCAGTGGCTTAAAACGGCGACAGCCATTCCCTTGGCTCTCGCACCTGCCGTTTGGGGTGGGGGTGACTGCTGTGGTCATGTCTGGAAAATATAATCTGCCGCCTCTGTCGGCTTCTTGTGTACTGTCTCGTGAACACAGGGACAACATGTTACTGCCGCATCCCCAGCTTCCGGAAAGTGCCTGGCCCACAGTAGGCGCTCAATATGTGCTTGTTGGATACGTAAACGTAGAGAGGGAGGAAAAAAGAGGCGGAGATATAAAGAGGCAAGAAGGTGCTGGCAGCCTGGAGGAGAGACGGAGGCCATAAAAGGCAGAGATAGGGAGAGACCGGGAGGGGACGGGGGACAGGACTTGGTGAGACACAGCCAGCACCTGGCAGAGGGGGAGGTGAGCCCGCCATGGGGAGGCCTGTGGGGTCTGGGGCCTGTGAGCTGGGGGCGGTCAGCAGCCCAGGAAGGGGGTGGGTCACGGTCCAGGCAAGCGAGGACCGCGTGGGGCGCAGGCAGCCTCCCTGGGCTGGCAATTTCCCTAACGGCCGGGCAGGACAACCAAGAGTAATGAAACGGGGGAATGTCAGTGACATGTTTCTAAAGAGGAAAAATGTGGAGTTTCGAATCAAACGGAAAGACTTATCCGGTTGGCCGTGAGGCCAGCGCTCACATTTGAGAACAAGCTGCTCGATTAAGGGACACGATTGAGTCCTGGTGATGTCCCAGCTGGGGTGGCGGGCAGACCCTGTGTGGACCAGGTTGCTGGCAATGATCGTCCCCCAGCCCCTCAGAAACACAGATTGGGGCATCTCTGGGGGTTGTCGGGGAGGCTGAGCCGTCTCTTTGCCCATCTGGGCCTAAGAAGCTGGGGCCTGGGGGTGCCTGGGTGGCTCAGTCAGTTCCACGTCTGACTCTTGGTTTTGGCCCACGTCACGATCTCACGGTTCATGGGTTCAAGTCCTGCATCGGGCTCTGTGCTGACAGGGTAGAGACTACTTGGGGTTCTCTCTCTCCCTCTCTCTCTGCCCCTCCCCTGTTCACTCTCTTTCTCTCTCTCAAAATAAGTAAATAAACATTAAAAAAAAAAAAGGAGGCGGGGCCGGAGGGGTGGGTGGCCGGGCAGGTGGCTGGCAGTTGATAACAACGCCCAGCACGACTTGCCTAGCACTTTCCCTCTGTCCCCCCGAGAAAGTTCTCTTTCCCCTTCCCATGCACCCTCTCTGGTTTCCGACCCCCGTGACGACTCTGCGAGGCCCGGAGAGCGGCCGCCAGGGCAAGCCCGGGTCTTCTGGCATCTGGAAGCGGGCCTTCCAGTGGGTACAAGACTCTGGTGGGGTGAGGGCGTCCTGGCCAGGCCTTGGGGTCTAGACGGCTCTCTGAGCCTTCGTGGAACACCCCGGCCCCCTCTCCACTGCAGTACGTCCATTCTGTGGGGCTTCATTTACTGGGCCCTTGGACCAGCGTGGCTATCGGCACCCTCCTGTTTGCTCTGGAGCATCTGCGGTGTAGACAGTTGATGCCTTGAACCCAACGCGTCCCGGACTGCACCCACCACTCCCTCCCCTTCCCTCCTCGCTCTTCTCTGCGGTGGTTTGCCTTGTACATAGGAGGAACACTTCTGTCTTGTCAGGACGCGCCCTCAATTCCTCTCCCCCACGAATCCCCAGGCATAGCCGTCCCCAACGCCTTGACAACCTAACTTACAAAGCTGTCTTGAGTCTGTCGGCCTCTCCCTGCCCTCACCGCCACCGCCCTACTGGTCCCGCCGAGTTCCTTGTCCTCGAGGACTGCACTGGGCACTCCCCGGTCCCTTCTCCCCGTTCACTGGCCACACAGCGGCCAGAGACACCTCCAAAATGCAACTCACCTTCCCCTGCCCCAAATCTTTCCTCTAGCTTCTCAAGGACTTACCGGATCTGGACCCCACCCGCCTGCCGGCCCACACCGGCCCCTGCCACTCACCGGCCCAAGCCCCACGCTCGTGACCAGATCGCCAGCAATAGCACGGGTGCCCTCTCTCCTACCTCAATCTGCACATGCTACCCTTTGGAAAGCCCTGGAAAACCATGGTATATGGAAACAATGTGCTCCCATCCTCTTGCCCCAGGCCGTGAGCTCCTTGGAGGCAGGCCTGGACTTCACGGCTTTTGCTTCCCCTGGGAGCTGGGAGCCTGCGGTCGTTCGGGGAAGAGCCTCGGGCAAAGGTGGTTTGGGTTTTGTTTCAAGGACGGGGAAGGGAAACTGGACTGGGAACAGCATCCTTTGGAAGGTAGAGGCTCTGCAAGGAAATCGCCCCAGGCCGAGGGGAGGGAGATACCCAACAATGAGGCTTGTCTGAAGCCAAGACCTGTGCAGTATCAGAGAATCAGACTGCAGGGGCCTAGGTGACACGGTGGGTTGAACTTCCGGCTCAGGGCGTGATCTCAGGGTCTGTGAGTTCGAGCCCCACATTGGGTTTGCTGCTGTCAGTGCAGAGCCTGCTTTGGATCCTCTGTCTCCCTCTCTCTCTACCCCCACCTTGCACTCTCTCTCTCTCTCTCTCTCTCATTCTCTCTCTCAAAAATAAATAAAACATTAAAAAAAATAAAGTCAGCCAGACTCAGGGTTAGGAGACCCTGTAGGAACCTCAAACGCAGCCCTCCATTTATAGGTGGGGAAACTGAGGCTGGGGAGACTTGCCCAGTCTTACAACAGACCCAGCACTGAAAGCCAGGACTCCTGACTCCGGGTCGACCTCCTCTCATTCGGGAATGAGCTTTCCACGTGCCCCAAGGAGGAAAATGGGAGATTCTTGGCCGACAGAGAAGCATTTGGGGCCAACGAGGGAAATGCCACTTCTCAGACCTGTTCAGATCACCTTCAGTTTTGCTGAAGGGGTCACAAATGCACAGACTGCAATTTCCTCAGAGGAAACGAGCTGCCGTCTATGGGGAAAAATGTCTGGGGCCGAGCACTCGGGGCCCGGATAGTAGACAGAGGGGAGGGGAGGGCGGTGCACGTTGCGATATCTAGGTCACTTCTGCCACCAGCTGTCCCAGCCCTCTGGGCCGGCCCTGCCTTCCGTGGCGGAGATGACGGGAGCTCGCCCGGTTGGGAAAGCACTTCCTTTCCGATCCCGTTCAGGTCCTGTCCAGAGGGGCTGGGTGGGGCTGTTGCCTTCATCAGCCGAGCCCCCAGATAATACGAGCAACAATAAATAATAAATGCCACCATCGATAGAACATTTCTTCCGAGCCTGGCATCGTGCATGGCTTTAATCCTCAGGAGTTAGAAACTTGTGCTCCTTCCCAACTCACAGACGAGGAAACTGAGGTTCAGTTGTTGTCTAGGATCAAACCCAGATCTGCTGACTTCAAAGTTCTGAGGTATTAGACTGAGTGTTATGGACAGCGTCAGGCTCAGCGCCCTACCTACAGGTGCACGTTGGGAGCCGGTTGGTCCCCGCCTCTATTGGGGTGCGTCTGGGCTTCTTGTTCTGTGACCTGAGAATGTCAGGGCACAGTATCTGCCACCAGATGCTTAGTCTTGGGGGAAGACAAGGCTGCCTTCTAGTGTACCTTATGGAACATTCTGGATACCTTCCCAGAGCCTCCCCCCATGGCACACCACGGCGGGTCGCTCTATCTAGCCCTCCCTCACAGCTCTGGCTCACAATGGTTTGCAAGTCATTTGCTTGATGTACGTCCCTCTCATTAGATCTGAAACTCATCAAGATGGAGATTGCGTCCCCAGCACAATGCCTGAGCCTCATAGGTCCTTCATTAATGATTATTTAATATTGTAAAATATTGTAAAATAAGCACACACGCACACACACACACACACACACACACAGACACACACACACAGAGATACAAGCTGAAGCCAGGATATATAATGAAATAAGCCAGGATATGTAACGAGTGGATTTCAAGCAGGAAGTGCTTTGGAAGAATTATTATTTTATATGTTTTACACAAGTGAGCCATGTTCATTATGAAAATACTAGAACATCAAGATGAGGATTAACAATAAAATCACTCTCACCAGTAGCCACTCTTCCTATCTTGGCAGATAACCTTTCATACTTTTAAAGCTATATGCAGGGATGTTGCATTGCCCACTGCCAGTGGCACGTTTCATACCTCATTCTTGAGTGATCATAGTTGTCCGGTACACAACCTGGGCCACCGTGTAGGGCAACCCTGCGTACGTATATGTCTGTCCGTGTTTATTTTTGTGGAAATGACACCAAACTACATATACTGTTTGAAAAGTTGTACTTGTTACTAAAAAAAAATATTGTTATCATCTTCTGTCATAATAAATCTCTTTTTTTAATGTCTTTAAAATCATTAAAATTGTTAGGCTATTTTCAAATTATTAGGCTATTCCCTCTGGGCCTTTGTCCATTTAAATTCTTGGGCTAAATCCTAGGAATTCTGAGCAAGAGGATATTTCATGCTGAAGGCTTTCGATACAGACTGCCAAATTGTTCTCTAAGAGAGTTGTACCAATGGGTTGTCCCACCAATAATGCAAGGAAAGAAAAGGGCTAGTATAAATTTAATAAGGTGGTTGGAGAAGGAAAAGGAGAGAGGATGATGGGGTATTTGATCTGCCAGGAATCTGTAGAGAAAGCATTCTCTTTAACAGGTTAAGACAGGAGTAGTCTGTCAGTGGGGGCTCAACCTCTTGGCCTGTAGTGATAAAGCCACAGCATTACGACTTCTCTTTAGACTCTGCCCTGAATCTCTATTTGACTTTGAGCAAGTCATTTCCCTCTCTGCAGCCTTTTCCTCTCTGCAGTTTCTCTCCCGGTTAACTTGCAAGATTGGGCTAAATTTGCAACGGTAAGCAAGAGCATGTTGTGATTGATTGGTAATGCCTGCCTCGGAGGGAGGTGTTGAGATTGCCAAGATGTCTGCCCTTGGCAGGAAAGAGTTCTGTGATCAATTAATAATGTCTGCCATGGGTGTGGGAAATGCGCTGATGGAATCTTTCCCATGTATTTGCTATTTCAGGACTAGACTCTCTTATAGGCTATTAAAGCTCCAAACAGGTGGGGAATTTTTCCTGGTACCTTGTTTCCCATAGACGTCTAGATTTTGAGGGATGCTTCGTCGAGCTAACCAAGTGCTCCTACCCTGGTCTGTTACATTCTGGGTATATCACGATGCAGCTATGAGGCAAACGACACCCAATTTCTATCTCCCGACCCTAATCTGCATCTCATGACATTGTCTCCAGCCTGTAGAGGGAGGATTGGGAATTTCCTGCAATTTCAGTATTCCATTCGGTTTTTATCATTTTAAGGTTCATGCGTTTCTAATTGTTATGAATACCATGGCAAAATTAATAGTTCTATGGTTGGTTTATTACATTTAGTAAAATTATGTGCATGCAGTGTTTGCCAAGAGAAGACGCGGCAGGCTCCTTAATCATGTAAAGATGATAATTTAGTTGTTACACTTGTTGAAATGATGGGATTAATTTTTAAAAAGTTTGCAAACTGGAGGAGAAATGTAAAGCATTAATTTAGTTCGACAAGCAAGCCGACAACTGACAAATCCTTTCAGCCAAACTGGGTAATGGAGATGCTGTGGACCCAGCGGGGAAGAGACTCATCAAGGAGGCTTTGGGCTCTTTCAGGATTGGAGGTGTGGGGATGGAGTGTGCTGTGTGACTTTTGGGGAGCCACTTTCCCTCTCTGGCTTTATTTTTCCTTCTGTAGAATGGGACTAGATGTACGGTTTTCAAAGCATGTCCTGCAGAGCCCCCGGGTTTCAGAAAAGGTCTTGGGAGCTTAAGAAAAAGGCAGATGGGACATAAGATTTCAGCAGAGTGGGTATCAGTTTTGGGGAGACCATCCAGACTCCTTTTTTGGGGTGTTAGAACCCTGATTTTCCCTTGGGGAATCTCTCTTCCCCCACGTTTATTAGTCTATGTAGCTTTGGAGGGATTAACCCACCTCTTCCCTTTAGAGCATGGCTCTGACCCGGGATTAGCCAGTAAGACCAGCAAATCGCCCTGGCCACGGTGATTGGTTTAGAGCAATCACATGACTCATGTGTGGCCAATCAGAACCACTGAACATTTTTCCTGGTATTTTTCCTAGAACTAGCTAGAATGAGTCTCTTTTTCCTTTGTGGTGGCCGAGCCAGGGGAATGAGAGACTAGGGCTTTGGGGGTCATCTTGGTCATGATTTGGGAAGAGCTTGTCTGAGAACGAAGCCAATGCAAAAGGAAATAAAACCAAAATACAAAACAGATTCCCGATGCCGTCTTTCCAACTCTTGGATCCAGCCATACCTGATGGCTAGGACTTTTCAGTTATAGGAGCCTATGAGCTTAAACACTTTTTTTTTTCCTCTTCAGCAATTATGAGTTGAGTTTCTATAACTCGTGACCTAAAGACTCCTAACTAATGTGGACCCTTATCCCACCTCCACTGGGGCTGACCTACGTTTATCCATTTTATACTTTGTAATTCCACTTTAAAGTTAGGTTTGAACAAAGAATCCTGTTACTGAAAAGTAGGACTGAGACTAGATGATTCATAAGGGCCATTCTATCTGTGACCTCTTGTGTCTCCGTGGGTGACGTCACAGCCTTGTGTGCCCACGGTTGTATGAACTAGGTCAATTTCACTGAGCCAATGCCAATTTCTCTGAGAAGGCACCATGTGAGGTGGGTCTTGAAGGATCAGTATAAAAGTTCTCCAGAGGGAAGGAGGAAGCCAATGGAATTCTAGGCAGAGGGAGCAACCTGTGCAGATAGTCTGGAAGGAAGTTGAAGACTGGAAGGCACTGGGGCAGGCTGGACAGCCTGGTGTGGCTCCATCTGTGGCATTTGTGGGTAGAAAGAGCATGGAGACTCGAGGAAGTGAGGTGGGAAAGCAGGTGTAAGCCCCCTGTAAAGGGCCTCACGTGTCAGCACGAGGAGTTGGACTGTGGCCGTGAGGCTACGGCAGCCATGGTGAGTTCTTGAGCGGGAGAGAAGCAGGGCCTACTGAGAGCTGCTTGCTGGGAACAGGACACACTATGGAGGGGAAGTCAGTCTCGCTGGGTGGCTTTACCCGAGACTTCTGGTCCTTCTGGCAGCTCCGGAGGGATCCCAGGTCCCCACGGGCTGCATACCAGAGCCGGCTGGGCCTCACCATTCCCAGCCCTGGAATCTGAGCATTCTTTTGAGGAAGGGGGCCTGGGAGGCTGCTTTGGTGGAAATTGGGAGGGTGGGGAAGGCATTTCCAACTCCGCTGGCTCCATTTAACCCAGTGTGATTTACAGGGATGTTGTGCTGGTTCCCGGGGGAAGCCAATCTTCTCCCACCACACTGGGAACTTTGATGGCATCTCAGAGTATTAGGAAACTTCGTACAAGTTTTCAGGGGCCTATTCTCTTCGCCCTTGGTGGTCTCCTCCCTGCAATCCGCCATAGGAGCCATGTTATATTATATTTCAGAGACGTGTCCCTTTTCCCGATCACCCTGCCCTGCTTTCTCTTGCCCAAGGATGATAGTAACAGTAATAACAGCAGGAGGACGGGCAGCCGTAACAGGCAGGATCGTATACTGAGTGCCTGCTAGGTGCCTGCACGGTGCTAAGCGCCTTATGTATACTTTCTCACGAAATTCCCTCAATAGTCCGATGAGACTAAGACTTTTATTAGCAGCAAGCTCAGAGAGATGACGTAATTTGCCCGAGGCTTATAGCCGGGACGGGAACCCAGGGCTACCGGAGATGGGACAAGCCTTGGATTTGGGGAGTTTGAGGAATCTGGGAAGAGGGAAGAGGAGGGGAAGGGAGGGAGGAGCCAGAGGCGGGAGAGAAGGGCAAGGGGAGGAGAGGGAAACTGAGTCAGGTCCTGGCAGCCCTGACTGGGACAGTTTGAAGAGAGGAAGCAGAATTATTTGCAAAATGTTCACGAGGCTCCAGGCACAGAGCAGTAGGGAAGGAAAGACATGGGGACTCTGTGTTGGGAGAAAGGTGAGCAGGTGACCCACTGTGGGTGAGAGATGGGGTGCAGAAAGCTGGGGCTCCCGGGGGCCCCGGTCAGGAAGGGGGCAGAGGGCATGGTGCTTGATGCCTGGGGCTCCTCAAGGAGAAGGGCCCGCCCCCTGGCCACTTCACCGGCTGGCCTTTCAGATCTGTATTATCAACCAGAGAGGGGCAATGGGGCTACGGGTGTCCAGGTGCGTTTTACAAGTTCACCTTGACCAAAGTGCAGCTTTAAATTTTTTTTAGTGTTTTTATTTATTTTTGAGAGAAAGAGAGAGACAGACAGAGAGCAGAGGAAGGGGCAGAGAGAGAGGAGGAGACACAGAATCCCAAGCAGGCTCCAGGCTCCGAGCTGTCAGCCCAGAGCCCGATGCGGGGCTCGAACCCACCAACCGTGAGACGACCACCTGAGCCGAAATCAAGAGTCAGATGCTTAACCGACCGAGCCACCCAGGTGCCCCTAGCCAGGGATTCTTAACGAGCACTTTTCATGGATTATCTTGTTGAATCGTGATGGCACCTCTAGGAAGCAGGTATGCCACCATTTTACAGATGAGGAAACTGAGGTTTGCGTTGCCGCAGAGGAGGGCCTGGGATCCTGGCCCCACTTACATGTCACCCTATGGCTGTGCAAGATCCTCCGGATGGACGGGTTCAGGAGCACGCGGAAGGAGGGCCACGGCCGACACGACGTCTCGGGCCGCGCTGTCCGCACACCCTCCGTGCAACACTGGACAGCGTCAGCCCAGAGCTGACCGGGCCGTTCAAGAGGGATCTGTGGGTTCCGGGAAGGAAGCGTCCGTCCAGACGAGGTGAGTGGGCCCCGCGGGGTCCCCTTTCCGAGGTGGGGCTTTGCCTCCAGATCTGAGCTCGTGGCAGCAAAAGAGAGCAAACCACAGGAGCAGGGAACGGACTGCGTGGAGCCAGGTCCTTGCTACTTCATCTCATCTAATCCCCAAACCCCTCCGCGAAGTGTGACCGATATTCCCATTTTACAGAAGAGAGAGACCGAGGCTCAGAGGGCTCAACTGACTTGCCCGAAGATGCACAGCACGGCTGGGGCAGGAGCCCCGGGGCTCTCCCTCCGTTCCTCTGACCTTCCAGCATCTGCCTCTAGGGACCTGCCCAGCAGGTTTCGGGCCCCACACGGATGGCGGAGACAGTGACCCCCGCAGACCGCACTGACCTAGCACCTCACCTAGCCTGGCCCAAGTCCAATTCGGGCGATTTATGCGGAAACAAGCCGCCGGGTGTGTTTAATCCCGAGGCTGTGATGAGCGCAGCTTTGGCCTGATTTATGAGGCTGTCATTTTTTTATATGAAAATCACTACCTGAAAATATCCGTCCTCCTGGTATTGACGGAGTCGGACCATTGGCTTGAGAGGCATTGAGAAGAGTAGCGAGGCCAGTCTTCTAGCCTCTGGGGCTTGCGCCGGAGGTTGTTGGGGGTGGGGGGGGTGGGGAGGGGATGGCAGGAGACGCGCACGTGGGGAGACCCCCAGCCTTCCGGGGACGCATGCACACGTGCCTGGATCCCCCATAGCAGGCGTTCATGCCTGTACGCATGCGTGCACGTGCATACACACACAGGCAAAGGAATGCAGTCACACGCACGCGTGCTCAGGGCTTATATGCAGCCGCGGCGCGTGCACACAGGGGTGCACGCGTGCGCATGGGCCGTGGTCAGGCCCACGTGTACACGCACGGGCACCCACACGCGCACTTACGCCTGGCCGTGCGTTACCCAGGCTTGGCGCGTGCACGTGTTTGCGCAAACGCACACCAGCACGCGCAGCAGGCACGTGTCCATGCACACATCTACCCAGACATACTCGTATGCTCATCCACGCGTGCCCACACGGCAGGCAGGCCCGCACTCACACACTCACGGGTGCTCATGCATATATTTGCGCACACACGCGCACGCCCACATTCGGACAATTTCGCGTCACCCACACTGCCCCTGGCCCAGGCCTGCATGCGTGGAGAGGCGCGGAGTGAGGAGACCCAGGGACCTATGTTTGAATCCTGGTTCTTTCCCTTCCCGGGCTGTGTGGCTTTGAATAGCTAGATATTTAACTCTCCGGGCCTCAGTTTTCCCATCTGTCCGAAGGATGATATGGAAGCCAGCTCCGACTGCTGGATAATTAAGGGAGGCAACATCAGTAAAGAGCCTGGCACATAGTAGGGCTTCGGTGACTCTCCGAACCAGTGGTTGGACCGTTAGGAATCAGGAGTCTGGTTAAGTGTCATTCCTTCCCAGCTTTGTCCTTCAGGCCTCATTGATTCCCTCGTCCCCGTATGCACCTCACGTTCTGCTGTCTGGAACTCCTTCTCATTGCCTGAGTCTAGGAGGCCTTTGGAGCCTCCGGGCTATTAACCGTGATCTTCCCATTGTGTGCCATGCCTTTCCCTTACTTCTCTGCGGAAAACTCCTACTCGTTCTGCAAAACCCAGCTTAGGATTCCTCCTCCAGAAGGCCCTCCGTGAATACATCCCCCTCTGTACCCTCCTACAGGTACCTGTTTCTTCGCCTGTCCCTGGGTCAAGCTCCAGTGCCTGGCATGTAGTAATTACTCACCCAGTCACACTCGTTAATAAGAAATTAGCTCATGCATCTGCTCCCAGGATCTCGGTCTTTTCACATCACTGAATTAGAGGCCTGATGGTAACTACAAGGGCTGATACCAGCTGCTTCCTGCTGGGCCCTGTGCTACACACAATAGCCTCACCATCGAGCTCTTATCCCATTTTACAGATAAGCAAGACGAGGCACGGAGAGATGAACGGGGGGGCCCAACGTGCCTGACGGGGAGGAGCTGAGCCCAATTCCTGCCAGACTCCAGAATTTGAGTCTTTCCCACACGCCACGGGGATGAGTCGATGCTGACTGAGTGAGTGAATGAATGAATGACAGCCTGAATGAATGAATGAATGAATGAAGCGACAGGCAGGCAGACGCAGAAACCAGTGCCTGCCTTACCTTCTCAGGCACACATGGGTTGCCCCGGGCAAGCTGCATCCCCTTTCCCTGGGCGGGTGGCCTTAGAGGCCCTGGATGGCTTTGACTCCCTGACAGGCCTCATCCGCACCCCCGACTCATGTCTAGAAGCCAGTGGCCGCTGGGCCGTGGCCATCTGTGGGCCGTGGCCGCTGGGCCCTGAGCTGCGGCCGGCACAGTCGCCCAGGACCAGCCAGGTGCCGCCCCGGTGCCCAGCCCTCCATTCCCGTAGCTGATGGACGGGAATCCACCGACAGCGAGTTAAAACCCCCTAGGCCGCTGCCTGCAGCCCTCCTCCCGATCTGCCTCGAGAGGGAAGTAGGTCAGCTGGAGCCTCTCGCCTGAGACGCGGGCCCATAATTCATAAGGGGAAGGCGTCAGGGGTGTATTTTGACTACAGAGTCATAAGCTCTAGGATTCGGGTCTGTGAGTGCCGTCCTGACAGATAAATTGGTTGGAATTCAATTGTCTGTGACAAGGAGGGCCGATCTCCCCAACTGCTTTCTGCCTGGGACCTCGCGGCTCACGGGAGGGAGAGTCGGGAGGCCCGCGTTAGTCTGGCTTCTGGCCAGCCACCTGCCAGGGTCCCTCGTGGCCAGTGCCAGCCTTCTCAGCCGCTGGTGCCTAAGATGGGGGAGCAGGGCCGGCCGGTAGGGCTGTGCTAGAGACTCTGAAACTTGGCTGCTGTCTTGCTGTGTGACCTTGGGCAAATCTTTTCCCCTCTCTGGGCTTTAGGCTCCCCTATTTTTTTTTTAATTTTTTTAACGTTTATTTATTTTTTGAGAGAGAGAGAGAGAGGAAGAGAGAGAGGGAGACACAGAATCAGAAGCAGGCTCCAGGCTCCGAGCTGTCAGCCCAGAGCTCAAAGCGGGGCTCGAGCTCAAGAACCATGAGATCGTGACCTGAGCCGAAGTCGGACGCTTAACTGACTGAGCCACCCAGTGCCCCTCCCTCCCTCCCTCCCTCTCTCCCTCATTCCCTCCCTCCCTCCCTCCCTCCCTCCCTCCCTCCCTCCCTCCTTCCCTCCCTTCCTTCCTTCCTTCCTCCCTCCCTCCCTCTCTCCCTCCCTCCCTCCCTCCCCTGGGTGCTAAGAGGATGTTAAGACTTATAAGGGGTCTAGTCTTCAAGGCAAGGCACTCATTCATACATGCGTTCATTTAACAACTCTTTCTTCAGGACCCACTCTGTGCCTGGAGCTGGTAAGCAGCAGGGAGCCAGGAAGACGGGCCTTTGACCCTCACGGAGCTGCGGAGTCAGGGGGAGACATTCATCGGGTCAACCCGCCGGTGCAATCATGATTACGAGTTCTGCTGGATGGTTCCCTGGTAAAAACAGAGAACGAGAAAAAACAGGGGTCTCACCTGCAGAGGCTGCTCAGGGAAGCATCAGGGACGGGGACATTTGGGGTGAAGAACATTCCGGGAGGAGAAAGGCCTTGTGCAGAGGTCAGGACTCCAAAGAAGGTGCTGTGGCTGTTCCAGGGTTTCTTGGGCAGGGGGTGGTGGGCGGGTGGTGAGGGAACTTCTTTTTCTGCAGCCGCTGCTCCCTCTGCCTGTCTCCGGCTGGCCTGGACCTTGGCCCACCTGAGAAGATTCTATGCCCCGGTGCAGTAGAAAGATTCATCCATTTTCCCCGGCTTCTTCACTCAGCGGACATTCCCCCTGTCATATCTCAGAAAATGACGAATATCTCAGGAAGCAAAACAAATGTCACGGGAAGTAAAAGGTACACAGGTGTATGACAGGATGCAAGTTGGAGAAGTGCCGGGAAGGCCCCTCGGGACTGCCAGCGGTAGGGGTCGAGGCGGCTCGGGGTCTGCCCGTGGCTGGGTGATTCGCCCCCCGGGGCCTCAGTGTCTGCATCTGTAGATGGGGAACCCCGATGACTGGGTGACGCCTTTCACCTCTAGCAATTTGCCATTGCCGAGCGGGGTTGAGAGGGTCCTGGCACGTTTGGCTTCTTGAAGCAGCAGAGGGAAGGGCTTTGAGCCCAGCCTCAGCCTGTCACACAAGCCCTGGTCTGAACCGTGTCTCTGCCTCTCTCGGGCTGGTGGCCCAGGCTACTCTGAGAGCCCTTGTGGACCTCCATTTGCCTCATCGCTGAAATGGGCATGTGGTCTCCCCACCACGAAGGGTCGTCGTGAAGGTTAAGGGCAAGCTCACGGCACTCGTCGAAGGGCACTTTGCATTCAGTGGGAGGGGAGGGGGGCACCGTTTCTGTGTCCTGTTTGTGTGTTTGTTTTCGTATCTTTTGGGCACACACCTAATGCGCGCATCCCGGAGATGGTTTCGTGGACGTTATTGCTTTAGATGAGACTCAGGTGGGAAAAAATGAGTAAAAAAAAAAAAAGACAAAGACGAAGTTGGGGAGGTATGGGAAGGGGGCCGAAGTGGTAAGATGGCCCAAGGGTGTTAGATTCTGAGGGCGCTCATGTGGAGCCCTTAGCGTCGGGCAGGGGCTTGGCAAGACCTCCAGGATGGGCCATGGCTGCCAGATGACAAGGAGGAGGGGGAGGAGGGGGGAGAAGGGGGAGTACGGGGAGGAAGGGGAGGAGGGGGAGGAGGAGGATTTTTGTATGCGAGGTGGCCTTCTCCTGTGTTATTGGGGAGTATTGGCCGCTTTGGTTAGGTTGCTGTGTGGCCTCAGGCGGGGCGCTCCCCCTGTCTGGGCTGGCACTCACCCAGTCAGAGATCTTAGTGGACAGCCACGCCCTACGATGGCCCATAGCTCCCCGTCTGCCTGTTCGGCAGAGGCTCCAAACGATAAGGCCTTGTTCAGGCAACCTCTGTCCTCAGGCGCTCGGGGAAACTTCTGGCGTAAACAGCGGGGGCAGAGCGCGACGACAGGAGCATCTGATTAAAGCCTGGCAGGGACCCGCCCCTGCTTTCCGGCCACAGGCCCGGCTGATTTATGTACCTGCCCTGAAGGTCACGATGCTTGTGCTTTTCCAGCAACGGGAGGCAGGGAGGTCGGGAACCGGCAAGAGGCTGTTCAATGAGGCAGGTAAATATTAGGTGAGCAGTGGTGACGGCCACAGGCGGGGGGCTGGGCCGAGGGCTTCTCCCCACTGGGAGGCGTGAGGGGTCCTGACCACGTCTACGCCTGCGGTGGCTGCTTCCACTCCTGGCCCTGCGTTTCCAGAACATGTGTCTGAGCAAAGACCCCAGCCGAGATGGGAGAGTCTAACCCTCAGATGGCTTTGTCTGGACCAGACTCACGTCTTGTCCTCCTTCTCCGAGGAGCAGTTTTCTGTGGAAGGGAAGGAGTCCAGGCCTAAGGGTCAGAGCCCTGCACTCAAATCCTGTCTCACTAGCTATGTGGGCCACTCTGAACCTCAGTTTCCTTCTCCGAGAACGGGAATCAGTCAGACACAGTTGAGTGTCTAGAAGGAAAGGCCGCTTTGGACGGAGGTGATTGCACTTGGTAAGAACAGTATGGATCAGAACAGAGATGAGTAAACCCAGGGCCGTATGAGGCTGACGAATCAGCTCAAAAAGCCCCACAGCTGGCCTGGTAAACAGTAGGTGCTGTTTACAGAGGTGGGGGAACCCATGCTATGTCTCCGTGGGAGCCTGGGAGACCAGAGACAGGACGTGTGGCAGGACGGGGGGCCGGCTGGGGTAGGGGGTGGGGAGAGGCGTGATCAGATGAGTTTCCTTTCTGTCCAGCTTTTAAAATCCCCTGATACCCTCCCCGTGTATGTCATTTCAGAAACCCGTGTAACTGTCACGTCGCCCTTGTGTTTCTTCGGTGCTGACGGTTTTATCTCCCCTTTCCTCTTTCCTCGGCTTCCTCCACCCCCTCCTTCCACCTCAGACCACCTGCCCGACCAGGTGACCCGAGTTAACGACCTGGTCCTAATTCCTTTACGATTGTCATAACTGTCCCGGTGCTCACATCATCATAACCAGACACATACAAAAACGTGGGTGAAGGTTTGTGATTGAGGCTCCCTTCACAGCAAAGGGAGCATGTCGCACGCACTTTCCTCCGCTTTGCTTCTCCCACTCAAAACATCTCCTGTAAACCCTTGAGCTGACTGGTATAGCCTTTTCCCCTCCTGTCAAGGGCTCTGTAATATTCTGTGGTGTGGACACACCCTCCCGCACTCACTATTTCCTGACTGAGAGCATTCGTGTGGGTTTTTGCCTCTCTGGTTTTTTGCCATCACGCAGGATGCCGCGGGAAACGTCCTCAGAGCACATGGCCTTAAGTGCCGCACATTTATTTCTGTGGGAGAGACTCCCGGGAGGGGGATTCACAAGGCCCTAAGGTAGATTTTACATTTTCAGGGCTGTAGTACAATCACTTCTCAAAGGCTATAACACCTTCCGTCTCTGGCAGTGATGATCGAGAGGGTATTTTCTCCGTAGTCTAGAGGGGGTCATTGTTTCCAGCCTAATGGGGGTCAGGGATTTGGGTTTTCCAAGGGTTTCTCTGGGCCCACCGGGGGGAATCGGTTCGAAGTGAGAAACGGTGAGGGGCACCTGAGTGGTGCAGTCGGCGAAGCATCCGACGCTCCATCTCTGTTCAGGTCATGATCTCACGGTTCGTGAGTTTAAGCCCCACATCGGGCTCTGCCCTGATGTTGCAGAGCCTGCTTGGGATTCTGTCTCTACTTCTCTCTGACCCTCCCCTACTTGTGCTCTCTCTCTCTCTTTCTCAAAATAAATTAAAAAAAAAAAAAAAAAAAAAAAAGAAGTGAGAAACAATGATTCAGTTGATTATTTGATTGATATCTGCAAGATTGTGAACTCTATGAGGGTAATGTCTGGTCTATTTTCAGCCCTGGATTTTCCGGTAGTAGTAGAACATACAGAGGAGGTACTCAATGAACGTTGGTTGAATGAAAGGAGGGATGGGTGGGTGGGTAGGTGGATTGATGGATAGATAGATGGGTGGGTGTGTAGAAGGATAGATGGATGGATGAATAAATGGATGGATAGATGGATGGTTGGATGGATGAATGGAAGGATGGTTGGGTGGGTGGGTGGGTGGGTGAGTGGATAGATGGATGGATGGATGGATGGGTGGATGGGTGGGTGGATGGGTGGGTGGATGGATGGGTAGACAGATGGTTGGCTGGCTGGCTGGTTGGGTGGGTGAGTGGATGGATGAATGGATGGAAGGATGGTTGGTTGGGTGGGTGGGTGGGTGGATGGATGGGTAGACAGATGGTTGGATGGCCGGTTGGGTGGCTGGTTGGGTGGGTGAGTGGATGGATGAATGGATGGATGGATGGATGGATGGATGGAAGGATGGTTGCGTGGGTGGGTGGATGGATGGATGGACGGACAGGTAAATTTTGAGAGCAAGCCATGTGTTTTTGGAGATTACATCTTGCCCCAGTTCTGTGTGGACAAATGAAAAAAATTACTTATCAGTTCCACCCCTCAGACTGAGGAAGTGGCAGAGGGACTGGCCATTGGCAGGGAGCTGGCAAAATGTTTCTGAGAGGAGAACTGAAGAACAGCTATGGAGATTACGAATAGAGTGACTTTGTTCTCCTTGCCCTGCTGGAGCTGGCTGGAGACTCGAGGGTGCAGCCCCAAGCATCTGTATCCCCAACACCTCCCCTGCCCAGACCCCATGGCCTGCAGCAGAGGGAGGGCCGTGGAGGGTCAGAGATGAGGTTCCTGGTGGGGGGGCTCAGCTGTGGAATGAGAAGCTGGGCAGATGTCTCTTTTCTTTTTCTTTTTCTTTTTTTAATTTTTTTTTTTAACGTTTATTTATTTTTGAGACAAAGAGAGACAGACCATGAACGGGGGAGGAGCAGAGAGAGAGGGAGACACAGAATCGGAAGCAGGCTCCAGGCTCTGGGCCATCAGCCCAGAGCCCGACGCGGGGCTCGAACTCACAGACCGAGAGATCGTGACCTGAGCTGAAGTCGGACACTCAACCGACTGAGCCACTCAGGTGCCCCTGGATGTCTCTTTTCAAGATTTGAAAAGAGGAACCAAAATGGGGCGCCCGCCTGGGCGGCTCAGTCGGTTAAGCGCCCGACCCTTGATTTTGGCTCAGGTCATGATCTCGCAGTTTGTGAGTTCGAGCCCCACGTTGGGCTCTGCACTGACCGCACGGAACCTGCTTGGGATTCTCTGTCTCCCTCTCTCTGCCTCTCCCCCCGCCCCAATCGTTAAACATTTAAACCAAGAGTAACCAATATTTATTCATCGAACACTTACCGTGTGCAAGGGACCTCGCCTTGTGTATGTCCCGTCACACCCACCACAGCCCCGTGGGCAGCTACTCTTACTGTTGCCGTGTCACAGATGAGAACATGGGGGCCCGGGGAGGCTGGGGCCACAGCAAGGAAATGAAGAGATAACCGAGCCTCAAGCACTGATGTTCTCCACTGCTCTTTGCAAGCCCGCCCAGTGCTGTCCCATCTGGGCAGGAGCAAGCCCAGACTCCTCCCCTTCACATTCTGGCCTCAACCTACCGACCAGCAGCCCCAAGTAATCTCTCCTAAGGATCCGGGCAGCTCCAGCCTCTCCCAGCCTCCTCTGCCCTCCAGAGGAGGAAACGTGGCCATGGAAAGAGAAGACCCACGTTCTAGTTCGGCCTCTGCCAGTTCCTAGCCTCGGTGTTCCCATCTGCAAACTGGGTTTATACCTGCCCTTGAAAGGACGCTATGAGGGACTGCTGTGTATTCACAAGGGATACCGTCATCCCCGATCTGCCCCCTTCCTGGGAGGCTCTCAGGGTCACGGCTACCATGGCCCCACAGAGCATAAATATGAGACCCACCTCACTCCCAGCCTCCCAGACCATGCTCTTGGCCTTCCTTGCCTCCTCCTGCTCCTACCATTCTGACTTCTAAGACCTTGTCTCTTGCTTTTGTGTTTTTGTCATTGTCTTGCCATGGGCTCAACACCCAGGCGTCCCTTCTCTGACTGCCGCTGGCTTCCCGGGGTAAATATTCTTTCCCAAAGCGGTCCAGTCTGAGAGCTTTGGTTTCAATGCCCAGGGCAGAATGCTTCCCTGCATTGTCACTAGAGCCTCAATCAATCGTTCACTCATTCATTCATTCATTCAATCATTTGCTAAATATCTATTGAGTGTCTACTGTGTACCAGGCACTGTGCTGGGAACTAGGGATATGGCAATAAAAGCACTCAGATAATTCTCATGACATTTCTATTTTTCAACAAAGGCATAACAAAACCTTTAGAAATGGGATCTGGGCGTTTTTCAACCTTGGTTCTGTGTGGTCCGAAGGGTGGATGAATAGTACAGGCTGATTAAGCTCAATATGACTATAAAACAGATTTTTTTTTCTGCCCCTGAAACGGGGAGTGAGCTCCCCGTCACTGGAGGTGTGCAAGCAAATCCTAGACAACTCATTGACAGGCTCAGGCATCAGTGGAGGGAGGGGGTTGGGCTAGGGGACTTTTAAAGCCCCACTCAGCTCTGGGTGTCTGTGACGAGGGGCTGGACCCCGGCCAGCGTTCCCTCCCACTGAATTGCCCCGAGCCTAATGGCTTTGAGCCCATTTGCGCTCAGGCTTCCTCGCTCCCAGCGTCACACTGGCTTTTGGCTCCTCAAACCTGTTGGGTTCTGCTAGGCACCCCCCATCCCTGGGCTAGGAGGGGCCCCTCCCGGCCTGCCTCCTCCTGGGCCTGTCCTGTTTATGAGGCTGTTGTCTGGGGTTGCTGGGGCAACGCTGGATCCGTGCCCCACTCGGAGCCCCCCGACGTTGGGCCCTTTCCACGCTCTTTGGACACAGCAGCTGCTCCCGCCTCCTGCCCGGGCCGGCCCCTTGGGTGGAAACCCAGCGATGTGTGTGTTTGCGAGCACCCTGAGCTCACAAGCTCGGGTTCTCCCGTCCAGCTGCAGCCAGGGGACCTTCTTCCTGCCCTGTCGGGTGGGGTAGAAAACCCAGCCTCCGCCGCTGGGCGGTGTGGGTTTGAATCCTGCCGCCAACGGCTGCTGCCTTAACCTCCCCAAGGGGGTGCTTGACCCCAGAGCGTCTGGGCCCGCTCTGCGTCTGTCTGAATTATGACAAAGCTTTTGCCTCTCGGGGGAAAACTGGACGGGCTCGGGCGTTGAGGAAGTCCTCTCTGGATGAGGGAGCAGAGCCCACGGCCCCTGTCTCGACATTGCCGCCCCGAGGGGGCTCCTCCTTGATTCCTGGAGGGAGGCTGGGTGTCTATGGTGACCGATGGGCCCGCTTATTCCCTGAGACCGGTTCCCACCCCCCACAACCAACATCACTGTTTATTTCTCTGCCGTTTGGCACCTCGTCCTGTGCCTGAGGTGGGACTGGCTTCTCTGCACCTTAGTGTCCTGTCCAAAGGTTTGGGTTAGGTCAAGTCCGTGAGCTTCGAGCATCCTTTCTCTTTTTCTTCCGCCGCCCCCCTTCCCCCCCCCCCCGCCCCAACCTTTTATTTGTGGCAACTTTCTTCCTTCAAACCAAATCTTAGGCAGAGCAGTAGGAACGAGGGAGGGGGCAGACCAGGACCCAGTAGGGATCTAGAATCTTCTTCCACAGAGATAAAGGCAGAGATGGGGGCTGGCAAGGAAAGGGGGGCCCCGACAGGGAAGCTTTATAGAGTCACCGCCCCAGACCCCTTGTCCTATCGCCGCCCCTGCCTCGGCCTTGTCCCCTTCCCTGGCTCCTGTCCTCTGGTGACAGCCAGCCCGGTAACGGGCCCAGCAAAGGTGAGTGCCTTTGCCTTTGGACGGTGGGGAGGGGTGGGGGGCTTCCCGGAGGCTGCGAGCAGAGAGCGGCTGGCAGGCGGGGCCGGGGACCCGAGCAGCTCCTTCCCAGCCCCGAGCAGCACGTTTTGTTTATGTTGGTAAGGTTTCTGACTTCACAGACAGAGTATTTTGGGAGAGGCTGTCTCTCCTACATCTGGATTGGGGTAGGGACCAGCTGTTGCTCCCGAGTCTGTGTTCACGCTGTTGTCACACGTAGGAACGGGCTGCCAAATGCGGGGCTGGGGGCTGGGGGCTGGGGCCCGAGGCCCGAGGAATTCTCTTCCTCCCACTGCCTTCTGTGAGTCCCTTGGTCTCTGCCATGCTCTGGCATGGGCCCGGGTGTGGATGCCAAGCCCCGCTCTCCCTGCGGGGTCTGGGGCGAACGGTGTCCCCTGGGGGTCCGGGTTCTCTCTTGGAAGATTGGGGTGGCAAGTGGGGCGCACCCGGCATGGAGCAGGCAAGGCGATACGAGGCCAGGGTGCCCGGGGGCCAGCAGCGGCGGGCGCCCTCTCTCTTCGGGGCCCGGGGGTTCCGCACGCAGTGGTAGAACCAGGAAACGTACACGGAGACAGGGCCCTTCTGGACGCCAGCCCGTGGACGCAGTTCCGGGCCATCTTTCCCCGACACACACACTCTCTTTCTCAGACACACACGATGTGGACACACATCCTTGTCGAGATGGACACAGACCCTGGACAGACACACACACACACACACTCGGTCCAGTTCAGTCCAATGAGTGTATCTTGGGCTGGTAATGCTAGACAACGCTTCCCAACTCTGACGAGGGCAGACGGGTGCCCCCTGAATGTCTAGTCTAATGGGGGAGGCAAGCGCTTCCGTGAGCCCCCGGCAAAGCCCAGAAGCCAGATCATTCTGATTGGAGAAGTGCTGTGGTGGAGATGAGTGGAGTTGTGGTGGGAAAGGGGGGGGGGGGTTGTCCCAAGATGGCGGGATCAGGGAGGCAGCCCGCACCCCCATACAAGGCCATATTGAAATCACGAGGAGGAGCTGGTCGTGGGAAGATCTCAGGGGGCAGAATGTTCCGGAAGACGGAACCCGAAGGGCAGAAGTCATGAGGAGTGGGGAGATGGTAGGACAGAGCAGGCGGAGGTGACGAGGGAGCCCGTCCAGCATCCTGTGGCTGTGGGACCGAATCCAGATTCTCCTCTACGGGTGACGGGAGCCGTCGGGGGCTGTGTGCATAGAACCTTCTCAGGGAGGGGCGCCTGGGTGGCGCAGTCGGTTAAGCGTCCGACTTCAGCCAGGTCACGATCTCGCGGTCCGTGAGTTCGAGCCCCGCGTCAGGCTCTGGGCTGATGGCTCGGAGCCTGGAGCCTGTTTCCGATTCTGTGTCTCCCTCTCTCTCTGCCCCTCCCCCGTTCATGCTCTGTCTCTCTCTGTCCCAAAAATAAATAAAAAACGTTGAAAAAAAAAAAAAAAAAAAGAACCTTCTCAGGGATCGTTCAAAGACCTCTACACCCACCGAGTGACAAGTGCGTGGTGGGGACCCACACGTGACCCACACGCGTGGAGCCTGCTGCAGCACACAGGCGTGTGGCTCTCACGCGCGTGCTCACCCACGCCTGGCGCCCGCTGGGGCACACGCACTGTCCCTCCAGCGTTCCCACCAGCATTTGGGCTCAGCAGAAGTGGCCAGGAGGCGACTGACCCTCAGCCTGCCTCAGTGTCCCCACGCGGGAGCTCCTAGGGCTGGGGTGAGGGCACGGCCCAGGGGTTTCCTGGCTGGAGAAGCCGAGGGACAGCCTCGGTCCGGGTGGAAAGGCTAGTTTCGGTGATGGGCCACCTGCCTTTGCCGTTTCCGGGAAGGGCTCTGTGAGAGGCGGGACCGCAGGGCCAGGAGGAGCAGGGCGACGGAGAGAGAACCACGCTGGCCCCGCATCTCACCCTCAGCCCTCTGTTTTCTCACGAGCGGGGACCTGGTACCACTACAGGCCCCCAAGCCTGAGAACACGGTGCTGGACCCGTGTGCGGTTAGGTCCCTTTGGAAGGAGGCGGAGGGCCCCCAGCGTTTCTAATCACCTTCAGCCCGGGTGGACTCCCTTCATCCCTCGGTGATGCCCTCGCACGGGCGGGGGCGGGGGGGGGGCGAGCCATCAGCCCGCAGGCCGTGGGGGCCATCCTAGCAGGGATGACAGAGGGCACGCCGAGGACCACAGTCGCCGTGGCCCGATCTCCTCCACGGTGCCCCCGCTACGCGTGATACGGGAGAGCCTGAGTGCTGGAGTCAGACGGACCCGGGTTCACGTCCTGGCTCTGCGTCGTCCTGGGGCTCTGTCTCTTCCCCGAGCCCTCCCGGCTGTCACTTGGGGACGAGGAAGAACATCCGTGACGACGCGGGGCCTTGCCTCTCTGTCTCGCTGGCTCTGACAGTCAAGTAAGTGCTCAGTAAACACCCGCTGGAAGTAGGACCCGTAGAGTCAGTGTAAAGTGCCTTTGACTTGAGTTCTGCAGAAATCGTGTGACTTGATCGTGCCACGGGACATCTGCCAGAGTCACGTCTGCCAGAGGCCAGAGTCACGTCCGAAGCTTTCCCAGCCTCGTTCTCCTGAAATCTTCCTCCCCCACCCCCACCAGCCTGGGAGAGGGAGGGGCACTTTTTATCCTTCCCATTTCCCCTAGGGGCAAACTGAGGCTCCGAGATGCCACGATGGGCTCCGGATTTTGAAGCCGGGAAAGGGAGGGGCCAGGATTTCAACGGAGTTCCTCTGTGGAATATCTAGGGACCGTGTCACCCACCTTGGTCCTTCCTGGGCCACCTCAATGGCTCTCGGCCCGTATTTTACCCAAGGTCATTCTTCAAACCAACTTCACATCGACTCACTTAAAAAAAATCTTAGCCTCAGCGTTTGCAGCTATATATCTCTATCACTATCTCTGTATCTCTGTAGCTATCTATCTATTTCAACATCTCTTGGCCACTGGGATGTTTAAAAGTCACACTCGTTTAGGGACTCGCGGATCCAGTTCAACCATCGTATTTCATGGGAAGGCACAGAGAAGTTCAGTGATTTGCCCAAGGCCACACAGCAAGCACAGCTCAGGCCTCCTGAATCCCAGGCCCAGGGCCACCCTCTCTCTCCCTCAAACACCTGCGGGTGTCAGCAGAGCAAAGCTCTCCCAGGGTTGGGCTCGGCCTGACTCTGGAACCAGAGCAGGCTGAGCGTCACAGATATCATCTCTCTTTACCCTCCGAGACATCTTTTCCAGACATGTCTTCTTGTTCTCATTTCCGGCTGGGGTTCAGGGGTGCCTGGCTGGCTCCGCCGGCCGTGTGTGCAACTCCTATTCTCAGCCCTGTGAGTTCAAGCCCCACATTGGGTGTGGAGCCAACAACAAACGGATGCTCAGAGAGGTAAAGCAACTCTCTAGAGGACACACAGCAAGTGAGAAGCGGAGCTGGGATTTACACCCCAGAGCCTAGTGCTGTGCTGCAGAGACTGTGGCTGAGGGCACTTGGACCCCGCAGACGGGACGCTGCTGGCCGGGGTGATGATGCGGTGGACACAGGCCAGCTGGGGGCCTTCGGTTTGGGGACCCACCAACCTCCTCTGTTCCCCAGCCTGAAACCGCCTGCACCTTCCTGCTTTCCGTTACAGGTTCGGGTCACACAGGGCTTGGCTGCAGCTGACGTGCTGCATATTTTTAACTCGGAGAAGAATGTCCCAGCCCTTCTGAGCTTCCCGCCAGCCGCCCCTCGTTGGGACCAGGAACGCGGCTTGCTTCCTGCCTTCGGTAGTCTCTCATTATCTCCCCAGCCCCAGCAGCCCCGACTTCTCAAGTCGAGACGGCAAAAGGTCTTGGGAATTTTCATAAAACTCTCGACTCTGGCCGCGGGCCAAAGGGAAACAGCCCTGAGAGGGGCTGGTGCTGTCGGTGACATGATAGAAATACGGCATTCCTGCGGCGGGCAATTCCTGGGTTTACTGGGGGCCGCGGGCGGGCCCGCGAGCCACCGGGCCGGCCCCCTGATGGCCGGATCTTCGCAGCCCCCAGAGGCACAGAGAGCAGGAGAACGGGAGGAGCAAGGGTGGCCGGTTATGCAGCCTTTGCCGTGGGTCCGTGCTCATCGGTCTTCCTGCGTCGTCTCGGCGAAGCGTCACGGGGACGAGGCTGGCGTTAGAGTCAGCTGACCGGCATCACGGACGAAGACACGGAGGCTCAGAGAGGTGCAGCCACTGGCCTGAGGTCACACAGCCAAGAAGCGGCGCACCCCGACGCGCGCCGACGCGTCCGCACCCGCACGCACATGGCGCGCCGACGAGCGCGTCCACGCACGCACAGACGCGACACATGCACGCGCTTGGGCCCCGTAGACACACGGGGGCACAGCCCACGCACCCACAAGCCCGGCGGACTCCCTGCTGGTCGTGCAAACGCGTGCACGCACGTGTGCGTGTGTCCACGCAAATGCGCACAACGCGCACTGACCCGAAACGATGGCGCTCACCTGGCTCCCTGGAGCGGGGCCAGGACCTTGTCCCTCGGACCCCAGGAGCTTCGGCCTCGCCGTGGCTCCCGCCAGCCGGCCAGATGTGCTCAGCGCCCGAGGATGTCTCAGAGATCCACAGGCTGAGGGGGCTGCCAGACGCTCGGGAGGGACCCGTGGCCCCTCAAGGTCGCGGGCTCTTATCGGGCAGGAGAAACAGGCCGGTAGGAGCCCCGGGGCTTGAGTCCAGCTGGACGCCAGTGGGGGACAAGCGGCCGGCCCTCTGCCGTCTCTGAGCCCGGTTTCCGCATCGGTGCAAGGGGACGGCATGGCTGGCCTGTCTTCCCGAGGGTCTCACGGGGACATGGGCGCTGGGAACCGAAAAGAGGCCACAGCGCTCCCCGTGCAGGCGGGAAGACGGGCCCCCGATCCCGCTCGAGCCTGTGGCAAAGCTGGGCTCGGAAACCGGCTCCCGCCAATCCTGGCCGGCTAACTTCGTATTCGACTTAACCGGTTCCTTGGGCGTAACATGCAAAGGAACACCGGAATGAAAAGACTGCTCTGTTTTCTTGCGAAGGGCCGAGAATGTTCTTACATTTCCTTTTTGCCCCAAGACATTTTTCTCAGGGATTACTGACCAGCAAGGCGGGATTTCTCCAAGAAGCATCGCACTGCCCTCCGTCCCCCCACCCCCACCCCCACCCTGCCATGCTCTTGACCTAACATTTGCCTCTCCCCAGACCCGGAGCAAAGCCTTGCTCTGTTTCCCCACAGCCTCCGGATCCAGTTTTGGGGTTTCAGAGGCTTGGGATCAAGGCGAGGACATAGGGAACACTACCGTGCCGGGGACAGACGTGACCGTATGCCACGCGTGTGGCTGGTCCTTTCCTTCCAAGGACGCACAACGGGGAGGCAGAATATCCCGGAATCCGGAGGACCGGCTCCCGAGGGAGGCAGAGGTGAGCTCACATCCCCGGCAGGCCTCTTCCCCGCCGGATGACGCTGGGCACATTGCGTGATCTCCCTGGGTCTCAGTTTTCTCATCTGTAAAATGAGAAAGCCCACGTTTCATGGGGCTTAAAATAACAGATGTGTGGTGCTCGACAGAGCTGGCCGAGGAAGCTGTTCGTTGGTGTCAGTGGCCTTGGACGTGAAGCCCGTTTTTCCAGAGGCACAAAGGGACACACCTGAGGCCCAGCTTCGGCAGGCGAGTGGCCAGGTCAGAGCCCAGGGAAGCCCAGCCCCACGGCTTGGCTCTCGCTGCAGGCCAGCCCGCTGGGCGGCCTGTGATGTCATTTTCCCAGGTCTTCCTTCTGGAAGGCACTTGCCTTTCCTAAATTCTCTTCCCAGGCAAAAATCTCTGTAACCGGTCCCTGTGCTGCTAGCTCACGCTCAGATCTATAAAAAGCTGACTGGGGCTGTTATTTTGAGGGCTCTCACTGTGTTTCCCTCCAAGGGTCCCTGCGGGAATTGACCTCTGGTTCTCATGGCTGGTGGCAGAGCTCTGAGCCGGCTTTCAAGGGCAAGGGACAGACAGGGGGTGTCAGCCATGGCCAGGGTGGGGGGCGAAATTTCCAGTCTGAGGAGGGATGGTCCCACTTCGTTGGCTGCCGCCCCCCCTCTCCACTCCCTCTGTCCCTCCTCCAGCAGCCTGCACACCTACTGTGTGCTCCCAGGGCCTCCCAGGTAATCCTTTAACAGCCGAGGAAGTCAGAGCACAGAGAGGGACAGTGCTTTTCCCAAGGCCACGCAGCACGAGAGGGACCGGTTGTCCCAGACTCCCAGGTGCCTGGTTGATTTGCTCCTGCTTCCTCTTCCCTTCTCACAAGACTCCCCCCTCTTCCCTGTCTCCTCACTTCCCCACCATTCTTTTTCCAGAAGGCTTCAGAGCCCGCTTGCTTGGGGGTCATCATCACAATACTGAAAGCACATCCAGACAGAGGGACGGCTCCTAGCAGCACGTTTGAGCCTTTCCTACCCCCAGCTGAGAGCTCAGTCCATCCCATGCACGGCACCCTCTGACGACCCTGGCGGGGCGGACGTTACGGTGCTGTCTTCCAGGCAAGGACAGGGGGACCCAGAGGAGGCGACCACCTGCCATGTGGACACATGTGCTGGGGCTTGGGCTGGGTCTGCTGGCCCCAGAGGCCTCACGCTTCACCGTCGTGTCACGTTAGACTCGCACACATGCCCACACGCAAACACATTTTAAAACTTAAGGTTCAAGGGCGCCTGGGTGGCTCAGTCGCTAGAGCGTCTGACTCTCGATTTTGGCTCAGGTCGCGATCTCACGGTTCGTGGGATCGAACACAGAGCCTGCTTGGGATTCCCTCTCTCCCTCTCTTTCTGCCCCTCCCTCGCTGACCTGCTCTCTCTCTCTCTCTCAAAATAAATAAATGACCATGAAAAAAATTTAAAAAAAAATTAAGGTTTCACTTGCAAACTATCCAATGCACAAAGGAGGTCGGTGCATTGTTACAAGCGCACATCGCCCAACACAAAACATAGCCGGCTCCCAACGCTCTGGAAAGTTCCCTTGTGGCCCCTTCCTCGTTGGCACACCCAGAGTCCACAGTCTGGACCCTAAACTGTGGCCCTAGCCATACCTGGGCTGGAATCCCTACTGTGACCCCGCCGACGTGTTGCTTCCCTTCACTGAGACTCAGTTTCTCAGTCTGTAAAATGGAGCTACTGTGCCCTCGGTCACAGGGCAGGGATGGGAAGGCCCTGTCCTAGGTGACACACACCCACAGAAACAGTGGGGTTAATCGTCAATATTATCAATATGCCGGATCCTCACACCCCTCGCCCCCCACCCCCACCCCGTGCCAGCCCTCCTGGAGGCTGATGCTGCCCTTTCGGCCCCAGCCCCTCTCTGAGTCCTGATTCTCCAGCCTGAGTAGCCCCCTTGGAGCCGGGCCTGCTTCTCCAGCGGAATGAGGCACCGCAGGCCCTGACCCCGGCCTGTTGGCCCGACCCCCAGACCGCAGCCTGCAAGAGGCTAACCCCCTCCCCACCCCCCCCCGTGGCCCCCCTCGGTTGATGAGGCTGTGCCCACCCGCACCCATTCATGTATTTTGTATTATAAAATGACTGCCGTCGCCATGGCAACATAAAAGGAGCCGATCTCATTACTGAGGCCTGGACACATTATTTTCTCCAAGGAATTTCTTCTTTTCATTATTTCCCTCCAAAGGTCAGTTATCCTCCCAGGCGGGGCGGGGGGTGGTGGGGGGGGGGGGGTCCGCGAAAGGTGAGCCGGATTCATGGCAGAATTCCCCTGGCGGAATTTACAATCATTTTGCCTTTTTTCCCCTGCTCTAACACCGTTGGAGAGATTTTCTTGCAGCCCAGCGGTTCTCTTTAACCCCTGCAGCCCTGGAGGGCAGGCAGTGCAGACGGCAGACTGGGCTGTCCCTACTGGGCCATCCCGGGAATCCCCACGCCTCCTCCGGACGGTCCTCGGAACCACCCGACTTCACGTCCTGAGGTCAGGGGAGTCTGGGCTTTGTCCCATTTGCCATGGAGTGTGGGGGGTGCTTGGAGACCAACTGCTCCTTCTCAGTCCTCTTGCTGGTAAAAACACCCCTTCGACAGACAGTACCGGGGATAATAGCCATCATTCCTGTTCTCTGGAATGCATGTGGTGTAGCCGATACGAATTCGGTTCTGGAGTCAGACAGGCCTGGGTTCAGATCCTGACTCTGCCACTCTCAGGTTGTGTGGCCTTGGGCAAGTGGATCCACCTCTCTGAGCCTCGTCTGTCAAGCGAGCCTCCTACTGGTATCTACCTCGTGGCTGTGGGGTGAGCACAGAGGGAGATGTGTGCGTAAATCACCGAGCAGACGACCCGGTGCACAGGGAACGCTACATATTAACAATTACTTATCCTTACGGGTATTTGTACATATGCCAGTGACTGCATGTAACAGCTATCTATCGCTGTGTAACAAGTCACCCCAAGAATTTAGTAGCTTGAAGCCACAGTGACCATTTTTTGTCTTTCATTGTTTCCGTGGATCAGGAATTTGGAAGCAGCTGGGTTGGGTGGTTCTGACTGAGGATCCTGTTAGTGTTGCAGTCAGATATCTGGGGCTGCAGTCATCCGACGTCTCGAGCAAGACCGGAAGATCTGATCCCAAGGTGGCCTGCTCACGGCTAGTTTGGTCAGGAGCCTCAGTTCCTCTGGGTCTTTTCTTAGGGCCGTTTGAGCCTCCTCCAACATTCGATCGTCACAGTGAAGGTTTGAGAACAACCCCCATCTTGCAAAGGAGGAAACTGAGGCACAGAGAAGCAAAGTGACTTGCCCAAGGCTTGGGGGACCGTTTGGTCTGATTCCAGGCCTGGACTCTTTCTCCCCCGCCCCCTGCTTCTCCCGGGCCTGGCGCCTACGCTGGTTGGATTCTGCTGGTCGGAAGGGACGGGAGTCTGCTGGGAGGAGAAAAGTTGGGGCAGGCCTGAGTCTGTACCGCAGCTGGTCAGGACAGACACTCCCCAAGTGCAGCCAGTCAAAACACTCCCCCCAACGAAGCCAGTGGAATAAGTGTGTTTGTAAAACTGACGGCATTTTTGTCGACAGGCAAATGTCTATATTACACGGCAACAAACGGCTGGAAGGTGCAAAAACACAGTCAATCATCAGGGATCTTTTTTTTTCCTCTTTAGGAGGGAACAGCTCTCCCACCACCAAGCAGGATGAGTGACGTAGGCCTCGTGTTTGCCGATCTCGCTCCCTGATCTAGCAAGTTCCTAGGGCCCAGCGTGCATGCTCAGGGCCAGCCCAAGTCTGTTAGCACCCAACAGGGAGGGATTGTTGGGGTCTTTTCAGGAAGAAGGGAGTCACTGACCTGGAGGGGAAGGGCTGTCCCGGGACGTACCAATGCTCGAGGGAAACGAGAGCGGCCCGGGCGGGGTGTGGGATGCCGGAACACCAGCTCAGTTGTCAGCGTCTCGCTCACTGGCTCCGTCCGGCTCCGAATTTCTGGCTGGCTTTGAGGATGGAGCATTCCTCTAGCTCTGATGTGCGCAGACCCTATAATAGCTGGTGAGAATGCAGACCCCCAGGCCCCAGCCCTGGAGATCCTGATTCAGCAGGCTGGGGAGGGTGGCCCGGGGATCTGGATTTTTAATACCTGTTCGCCTCTTCCCAGAGATACCTATGCAGCTGTTTCCCAGGCCGATCTGAAAAACGTGCTGGGAGGAGGAAAGATCCCATGCTCCCCCCCCGCCCCCCGGTTTTCTTGGCTCGGCACACTCCTGGCCATGGGTCCGGGCCCAGCAGGGCTGTGTCTCTCGCAAAGTCATCTCGGACTCCCTCTTTCACAGGACAGGTCACTCTTGTAACGATCCTGCATCTGCCTGTCTCATTTTTTCTGGCTCTGTCTCTCAGAGCCACACGAAGCATACCCACTGTCTGATTCTTCTGCCTGATATCAGTGTTTCACATTTGGAAGACATCGGTTCATTCATTCGTTCGTTCGTTTATTCATTCAACAAGTTTTATCAACTACCTACTACATGACAGGCACTGGGGATGCCGTGGTGACTGAGTCCCGTGTGGTCAGTCTGTGTCCCCGTGGAATTCATAGTCCATCAGGGCTGATGGAGTCCACAAGCCAGGAGGTGGAGGAATAAAATAGCCATGAGTTGTAAGTGTCCTCAAGGGGATAAGTGAAGGGGTTATGTGGAGAATGAAGGGGCACCTACTTTATACTTGAGGGCTGCTCAGGGAAGATCTCTCCGAGGATAGGTCTTTTGGTTTGAGAATCAAAGATGAGCGAAAGCTGGTTACATGAATAGCAGAGGAAGATCATTCCAAGTGGAGAGAAAAGCATGCACAAAGGTCCTGGGGCAGGCAAGAGCTAGGAGTGTTCAGAGTGTTCAAGGCATAGGCAGAAGGTCAGTGTGGCAGGAGTGGAGAGGGTGAAGGGCAGAGAGCATGTGATGGTCAGGGGCTTGACCACACACAGGCTACAGCGGAGCTTGGATTGGATTGTGAGTCTGGTGGGAAGCTTTTAAAGGATGTTATAGTGAGAGGTTAAAAGAGCTCACAGATCATTCTTTTTTATTTTTTTTAATTAAAAAAATTTTAACTTCAAAAAAATTTTTTTTGAGAGAGACAGAGACAGAGTGTGAGCTGGGGAGGTGCCGAGAGACAGGGAGACACAGAATCTGAGGCAGGCTCCAGGCTCTGAGCTGTCAGCACAGAGCCCCATGCGGGGCTCGAACCCATGAACCGTTGAGATCATGACCTGAGCTGAAGTCGGCCGCTCAACTGACTGAGCCACCCAGGCGCCTCCTCACAGACCATTCTTTTTTTTTTTTTTTTAATTCTTTTTTAACGTTTATTCATTTTTCAGAGACAAAGAGAGACAGAGTGCAAGTGGGGGAGGGGCAGAGAGAGAGGAAGACACAGAATACCAAGCAGGCTCCAGGCTCCGAGCTGTCAGCACAGCGCCCGACTCGGGGCTCGAACTCACGGACCGTGACCTGAGCCGAAGTCGGCCGCTCAACCGACTGAGCCACCCAGGTGCCCCTAGTTGTGAGCTTCTTACATGCTCAGAAAAGATTTGTTGAATAAAGGTCTGGAGACAGCCCTGACTGCCCCCACTGTCCCCACTGTGTCACCAGGGACAGAAGTTCGGCTCCTCGAACCGCAAGCCTTGGCTAGGGATATGTTTAGGTGCACTACCTGGCTGTTCTTTTAACGTCTCAGATTTAATGTTGGCAGGATCCACGCACACATACACTCACCCTTTGAAGATGCGCATGGAGATGGGTGGCATCCTGGCCCCTTTGTCGTATAACAGCTGGAAGGAGCCGGGAGAGGATCGGGGGCTGGGAAGCAGATGATTCCTGGGGTTTGACGCCCTGGCTCAAAGTGTAGGTGATGTTACCCCCTGGGAGGACACCGGGGCTACAGGACATGTAGCCCCTCGTGTGATGTCCGGAGCTCGGGTCACTCTGTATCCGTCAATCCGACCATCTGTTCATCCGTTAGACAAATAATCACCGAGCACTGATTGTGTCCGGCGCTGGGGACCCCGCAGTGGACGGGACAGACGCCACCTCTGTCCTCACAGAGCTGACGTTCCGTACAGGACAGAAAAGGAGCCAGTGTTTTGTGAGCACCTACTACATGCCGGGAATTTCTCCTACGTGATTTTCGTGTTCATAACCAGCAAAGGTTGGTTTGGTCGGCCCATTTTCCATATACCAGCATGTGAGGCTCGGAGAAGCGAAGTCAGTTGCCTAAGCTCACCAGCTCTGGGTGGTCTCACTGGAATTCAGAGTCGGCCCGTCTGTTTCTCCCGCTACCCCTACCTTTCTGTAGAAGGGACAGCCCACCTTGGAGTTGGAGGCTGTCATTCTTTCCCCTCTGCGGTGACCCGATTTCTGACTTGGGTGCCTCGAGGACAGGACCTGTGTCTTCCCCATCCTGGTTCCCCACGGATCCCACATGTCGTCTAAACGGTTGCAAGGGCATAGCATAAGGGTGTCCAAAAGAACCAATTCCAGCATCTACTCCCTTTTGGGCACCAATTAACCCACCTCTCCCAGGAAGCCTGTCCTGATCGCCCCAGGCAGGGGGACCTCACTTTCTTCTCTCAGACCCCAATGAGCCCAGACTGTGGCATCACCTGTATCACCATCTTCCTCCTCTTCCTCTCCCCTCCCCCTCCTCTAACTGGCAAATATTCATTAAGCATTTACTTAATTGAAATGCGCCGTTCCTAAGCGCATAGTCTCTGGGTTAAGAGAGTCTGGGCTTGGACCCCAGCTCTGTCACTAGGTAGATGGCCCTGGGCACGTCCCTTTACTGCCCTGAGTTTCAGTTTCTTCGTGTCTAATGTCAGAGGTTATTCTAAGGATTCAGTAAGGTAGGATATAGAGCTTCCTTTCGTCGTAACGATTAACGAGGCGAATCTGGGAGAGTGTAGGATCCAGGAAGAAAACTGCCCTGCCGGGTAGAGCTTCTGATGATGTGCTAAGAGCAGATGAAGAGCTGTGAACAGTGGCCGGGCTCGGAACTTTGGAAGAATGCCTATCACCTCTGTACCGCGCAGAAGGGATCAACGCACGTGACCAGACAGTTCAGGTGAGGTGTGCGTCTGACCTTTCTCTCCTGAGCCCCGGGAGTGAGTCTGTGACATTTTGCAGCTCGGAGCACAAGCCTCAGGTTCCCAAGAACTTTGGGGTGGAACTTGTTAACCCCGCTCTGGTCCTTGGTATTCCTGCCTGGTCCACCTGTGTGAGAAGCCCCATTCATTAGGCAGATGTATCAATAATCCACATACATCTTTTGGGTAATTTTTCGTTTTCTTAATGGATGTTCTCATTAAGGCCCCGGGAAACCTGAGCTCCAGGGCTGGAACGTTCAGCTTACACAAAACACCACGAGCGCTAAAATTTGCTTCTTTTTGATTTAGTCTCTTGCTAGCTTGAAGGACTGGATTTTATAACAGGTCAATTTCAGACCATTTGATATTGATATATGAAGATCCTTAGGGATTATTGAATGCATTTTTCATCCAGCTGCGATAGTATCATATAAGGAAAATGGGATTGACTGTTAAGTACAAATTGAAAAAGACATGGTCATTTAAGATAAGTCCTTATCTGTATACAAGGAAATAGTATCAGGGAAATAGACCACCAGTTGACAGAAATAAATTTCACCTTGGGTTCCTCCTCCACACGCCTCCTCGACTGCTGTTCGTACTCTTCGGGGATTATTCAATTATTCTGAGAGCCCTTTCCTGGGGCCCCTGTTAGAGGAGGCATGTGCGGGGAGAAGAAAATCCTCTGCTGCTTTTCTTCCGGAAGGAAGGATTGGGTGGGAGGTGCGGGGACCATCGAGGGAGCAACTTCTGGGGAGTTTGGAACGGGCAGCTTCAGCCTGGACTGTGTGTGGCGGGGGTCCCTCGCGGAGCCCCTGACAAGCCGGTAAAGAGCAGGTGAAGACCTGAGAACGACAATTTCCATCCATCAGCCTCACTCACGCGACCTCGGCCGTGCCCACTCCCACCACCGCAGGGTCTTGGCCAGGCAGTGCTCCTCTCCGGGTGACATCCCTCCCCAGACCACCTTGCGGCTGCCGAGGGGCCCGTGGCCCCAGTGACAGTAGACCTCTCTTCATGGCCGCAGTCTCCTTGAAGCCATACAGTTGGCGTGATCTTTCGGGAGCGCCCTCTTTGCCCTGCGAGGTGGGGGTTGCGCCGCCTTGATCCATTTCAGCCAGGGAGGCGGACTAACCAGTCGAAGCCAACACAGCTCCTGCCTGGCTCCAGCACCATTCCCTGAGTTTTACACGAGCGGTGTGGGTTTGAAGGCCACTTGGAAAATTCCCCAGGTTCCCAAACATCCCCTTTCACGGGTTGCTGGAGCAGCTGGGAACGTGGGGTCCGAGCCCCACGAGAGGCACAGCGGGTACACCTGTTTCTGCTCCTCGCAGACCCCCCTTCTCCGATTCCTGGGGCGGAGGGTGGAGGACGGAGGGAAAGGGCTGTTTCTGCTTCCTTCTCAGGTCCACCTGCAGGGAGGTCGGCGGGGGGAGGCACGCTGAGCTAGGGGACCCTCCCGGCCTGTGGATGGGTCTTGGGGTGAGTGCCTGCCTGGGCCCTCAGGGAGCAGGGGCCGTGCCCCAGCCTGGCTCCACTCACCCCTGCAGGAATCGACATCAACGTTTTCCTCTGATTCCACAGAGAAAAGGGCTTCAAAAGCCCTAAAGCGAGCTGGGTGATCTGGGGCCTGAAATTGAGGCCCCCCACTCTGAGGCTTCCTGAGGACTTACTATGTGCCAGGTGAGCCTTGGCCAGGATATCCTGAGAAGGGGGCGATGAACATGGGACTGGTCCCTTCAACATGCACCTTTTTTTTAGAACTCACAGCAAGCTACTCATCCTCACCCCCATTTTATAGTTCAGGAAACTGAGGCTCAGAGACCAGAAGTAACTTGAACAAATCGGACAGGTAAGTTAGTGGAGAGATAAGGATTTGAATCTGAGTTTGTTCAACTCCAGAAGATTTCATCCATCCATCCAGCCCCCATCCACTCATCCATTTATCCACCCAACTTTCCTTCCTCCCTCCCTTCCTTCCTCCCTCCCTCCCTCCCTTCTCTTGCCCCTCCCTCTCATCTTCCTTCTTATCCATCCATCCATCCATCCATCCAACCATCCAACCATCCATCCATCCATCCATCTATCCATCATCCCCCATCCACTTACCCGTTTATCCATCCATCATTCCCCCCTCCCTCCCTTCCTTCCTTCCTTCTCCCATCCTTCCCCTCCCTCTCTCCTTCCTTCTTATCCATCCATCCATCCATCCATCCATCCATCCAATGTTAAGCATGTGCCAGATGATAACCATCCTTAATAATGAGCGATGTCCTAGGGATCGAAGGGGACCCTGGAGCTATTCCCAAGGCCACCACATCTGGGGTGTGACCATCAGTCATCATGACTGATCACTTGGACCATGTTGGGTATCATAGTCTAAGCTTGCCAGGAGGAGGCGGGAGGCAACAGGTTAGGGGTTTCTCCCACCCTGTATGGAGACCCAATTTGGGCACCGGAGGCTCCACCTGGAGGATGGTATGTGTGGGGTGTGAGGTGGGGAGAGGCTGGCATAAGGAGTTCACTTACCCCAGAAACCCACACGCAAACTCTGTCCACCAGCCTATAATTCCAGCCCACCTGTCAATGCGCATGGGGCACTGAGCCAAATCTTCCTGAGGCCCACTGAATCCCAGCACTCAATTCTCTAGTTCTAAGAAAACGCAGCCTCCCTCAAAGACTTGACGAAACGAATGGGAAGTCTACTCTCTCTCTTATTTTTTATTTTAAAAAAAACTTTTTTAAGTTTATTTATTTTGAGAGAGAGAGAGAGAGAAAGAGAGAGCAGGGCAGGGGCAGAGAGAGAGGGAGACAGAGAATCCCAAGCAGGCTCTGCACTGTCATCGCAGAGCCCCGTGCGGGGCTTGAACTCACGAAAGCAAGAGTCAACTCTTTAACCAGGCGCCCCTCCGACCACCCTCTTTTAAGCTGCTACCCTCCCCCCAGGGCCTCCCATTGTCCGCTTTATTTCGCTCCATAGCACTTTTCACCGACTGCTCTATTATTTATGTATCATCTGGCTCCCCCAGCTAGGATATAAATTTAGTGGAAGCAGAAAGTTTTGTGTGCTGTGTTCATCGCTCAGTATCCAGCCCCAGCTCGGCATCTAGTAGGACCTCAATATAAATCTTCCTTGTGTATATGTCCATAATCATTTGTTTGGATTTCGTTTATCACCGAGAGGCCATGTAGGAAGAGGGGTTAGGGGGACAGACTGAGGGGCGGGTAGGCATTAGATCAAATTCCTGCTGTGCCCTCTGTCCGCGACGCCCCCCTGGGCAGGTGACCCTAATCCTGTGCCTTGGTGGCCTCATCTGTGCAAGGGGCATGATGGCCGCACCTGCCTCCTGAGGAGGTTGTAAGGATTAAGCTCTTCCCCAAGTGGGGAATACATTAGGTGCTCAATCAACAACAATAGGCATTACTATTGCTGATGAATCAGATTCTTGGAATTTCAGCAAAGCGCCTGGAAGATCAGCTCTTCTGATCTCCTCTTGCAAGTGGGGAAACTGAGGCACATCCTATAAGCCTAGGACGTCAGGTCCTTTGCTTTTTCCTCTAAATTAGGCGTCTGGACCTCGGGGAGTCTTGCAGCCTGTGGGATGGACTTGTGGTTCCCAGCCGGGCCCACCGTGGGGGAGAACACTGCCCTGGGCCTTGACGAACGAACACACCCCGGGTAGGGTAGGCGGCCTTCCCCTTGGCAAAGGCCGACCAGGTGTTCTCTGAATGATCCGAGGCCTGGGTGGCAGGTCCTCAGGGACCAGGTGTCCGGGGAACCCACCAGCGTCCCATTGGGAAAATGGACCGTTTGCCAGGGAAGTCACTCCAAGGATCTCCTCCCGGGGCTGGGCACCGCAGGGGGGAGGGGGCATTGTCAACGCGCAGGAGCCAGGGCCACCTGACAGGAGCCACAGAGAGCAGGTGCAGCGGCCAGAGCGGGAGCGAAGTGCCCAGCTTCTCCCCTCCTTCCGCCTCCAGTGTCCCAACGGCCCCTCCCCTTGGCTGGCCCCGTGGCGGGCCAGGGAGGTAAGAGGCGAGATCAGAGGGCCGGTCTGTGTGGTGCAGAGTGTGGAGGGGGTGGGCAGGGAGGTGGCAGGAGAAGGCACCCCCGGGAACAGGTGGCATCTCAGGAGTCCTGATTCCAGCCGGTCCTGGCACACCCGGGCAGGGGATGCCGGGGACGCTCTGCGGGCCTGCCGTCGTGACTGTCCTCAGGACACCTGGGAGGTCCCGGCGCTGGCCCCGCGGGGTTGGACAGAGAGGCTGGCGAGTGGGAGCTGTCGGCGGCTGGGTAGAGGCTGTGCGTGTGAATTATACTCACATGCTCACGGGACACACAGCCTCAGCTGGGAGGTCCCAGGACGCCCGCCCCGTCCTGTCTGCGCCTCCCTAGGAATCCTTCCGCTGCGGAGGTCCTTTGAAGATTTGAGAGCTCGCCCCGCCCAAGCCTCCCCACTGCCGGACGAGGGAAGACCCGCCTCCCCCTCACCCGTGGCGACCCCGGCCCCTCAGGATCCATTAGGTCTCTTCGCCCGATCTGACCTCAGCTCCTGCGCTGCTGCCCTCGCGCCCTCCATCCCGACGCTGGCCTCTGTTCCACAGACCTGCTGCGTTTGTCTGGATCTCAGGGCCTTTGCACACGCCCTCCTCCCCGCCTGCAACGTCCTTCCCCAGACCCTCCCGAGGCTGCCTCGGGAGCCTCCCCTCCCCCCCCCCCCGAGAGGCCCCCCCAACCAGTCCTGCTCCATCGCGTCGTGTTACTGTGAAATTTTCCCCTTTATGTGTTTACTCGTTTAATATGTCAGCTGCCCCCTGGAGAGCAAGCCAAGCCTGTCACGTTCACGGGGTCCCTCTGGCATCTGGAACAGTGAGCACTGATGACGTGACTGGGTGCCTTCTCACTGACAGACGATGACACAGAAGGTCAAGGAGGAGAAGGGACGTGGGACATCCCGCTGCGCAGGGAGCCCGCAGAGGAGTCCGGGGGAGGAGACCGGCACCGGGCTCCCCGGGTCGTGGGCGGTGCCTCCTGCCCCCTGTTCCAGGCTCTGCCAGTCAGCTCCCTGGCAGAGTGGTGGGGCTGGATTGGGGTGGAGGGGACGCTATGGGCCTGGGGTGCAGGGAAGGGGGCAGGGCCGTCTCACCCGGGGCAAATAGACAGACTCCTCGGGGCGTGGTAGGGGTGCGGTCCAGCTTCTGAGAGAGGCACAGACAGAGTCCTCCGGGACTTTGCTGCGGCCCTTGCCCCGGCCTGGCGTGTCTTGCCCAGCCTCGCAGGGCCCAGGTGCCGAACCGCCAAAACAGTTCTAGACGGATGAGGAGGCCCGACGGATGAGGCACGGGAACGCAAGGCTGCCGTAGCCACCACGGACATCTTCTGGGACCTGCGGATTCCAGAGCTGGGGATGCCCTAGGGGTCCTCCAGCCCATGGGGATGCACACTGCGGGCTCCCCTGGAGGACAGAGGGGAGGCTGCGGGCCAGGACCCCGATTCAACAAGACCACCTCCGTGTCTACCCAGGACACGACTTGGGCTACATCCCACTCCATCTGCAAAACGGGCTCTGCCGCGTTTATTTTTATTTTTTTATTTATTATTTTGTTACTAATTTACAAAAAAAGTTAACATTTATTCATTTTTGAAAGGCAGAGAGAGACAGAGCGCGAATGGGGGAGGGGCAGAGAGAGAGGGAAACACAGAAACAGCAGCAGGCTCCAGGCTCTGAGCCGTCAGCACCGAGCCTGACGTGGGGCTTGAACTCACGGACTGCAAAATCATGACCTGAGCCGAAGTCGGAGGCCCAACCGACTGAGCCACCCAGGCACCCCAATTTTTTTTTATTAATTTTTGAAGTTTATGTATTTTGAGAGACAGAGAGAGAGAGAGAGAGAGAGAGAAAGGGCAGAAGCAGGGGAAGGGCAGAGAGAAGGAGAGACAGAATCCCAAGCAGGCTCTGCACCATCAGCACAGAGCCGGATGCGGGGCTCGAACCCGAGAACCGTGAGATCATGACCTGAGCTGAGATCAAGAGTCAGACGCTCAACCGATTCGCCACCCCGGTGCCCCAACTTTTATTTTTTTTAATTAGACTTTTTATTTGGAGATACTTACAGATTCGTATGTGTTTATAGGAGAGAATTCAGAGCGATCCCATGAACCCTTGACCCGGTTTCTCCCAGTGATAACCCTCTTGCAAGACAAGATATAGTATGACATATAATATACAATGTAACAGCCCGGATATTGGCAAGGACACAGACCATTTCTAACAGGGTAGATGTTGCCCTTTCATAGCCAAACCCTCTTCCCTCTTGCCCCACTTTCTTCTTGACCCTTCCCCAAGCACTCATCTGTTCTCTATTTCTTTAATTTTACCACTTTAACAATGGTATGTAAATGGAATAATGCAGTATGGGCCTTTTTGGGACTCGCTGTCTTGGCTCAACGTGATTCTCCAGAGATTCATACAGATGGCGTGTATCCATAGTTTGTTCCTTGCTACTGCTCTGTAGTATTCTGTGGTGCGGACGAGCCACCGTTTGTGGATCCAGTCACCAGTGGAAGGACATCTGGGTGGTTTCCAGTTTGGGGCTGTTACAAATAAAGCTGCTGTGAGCATTCATGCACAGGTTTTTGTGAGAACGTAAGTCTTCATTTCTCCGAGCCAAATGCCCAGGAGTGCAATTACTGGGTTGTACGGTAGAGTGTTTACTTTTCAGAGCAATTGCCAACCTGTTTTCCCCATTTTATATTCCCTCTGGCATTGTAGGAATGCTCCAGTCTGCCCTCGTCCTCATTAGCATTTGGTGTTGTTGCTGTTTTTTTTGTTTTTTTTTTTAATTTCATTTTAGCCATTCTGAGAGGTGAGTAGTGCTATCTCATCTCATTGTGGCTTTAACCTGCATTTCGCCATGGCTAGTGATCGCTTGCTCAGTGTTTAAAAAGAAAAAAAAAATGTTTCCACTGGCCCATTTTACGGATGAGAGAAACCGAGTCCCATGGATTGAAACAGACTTGCCCGGTGATAGCTGGATCCTTACAGCTGGATCTATTCTTGGTCACATGCTCTTTGGAGAAAAGGGAGAAAAAAGATGCTTTTTAAAAAGGCTGCTTACTTGTGGGGCATCTGGATGGCTCAGTCGGCTAAGCATCCGACTCTTGACTTCAGGTCATGATCTCATGGTTCGTGGGTTTGAGCTCCGCATCTGGCTCAGCGCTGACGGCGTGAAGCCTGCTTGGGATTCTCTCTCTCCTCTCTCTGCAACTCCCCTCAAAATAAATAAATACACTTTTTTTTTTTTTAAAAAAGGATGTTTACTTTTCTTTGAAAGTGGAAGGCACGATCCTGATCTTCTAACTGACATGTGTATGCTTTCTGTGATATGTCTCGACTGTTTCGAGAGCTGACTTCATGGCGTCTAGGCGCAATGGGTTGTCACAGCAGAACTTTGCTGGATGGCCGTCAGACCATGTGACTCACCCTCTCTGCAGCCCTGCAGCCCTTGTAAGCTGCCCTCAGCCAGCGAGGGGGCTGCAGGATGCTGACTCCCCGGAGGGACAGAGCAGATGCACCCCCATGCTACGGGAGAATCCCTGATCCACGCTGGGAGAGGGACGCAGCCACCCGCGAGGTCTGAGGCTAGATCCAGCCAGGCCGAGACCCCGGGTCAGAGTTGAAGGCCCCCCACTCATGCCCTTCTCCCTGTGCCCTGCCCCTGCCTCCGGCCCTCTGTTCCCCACCTTGCAAACACCCGCTGTTCACAAAACCTCGCCTCCCCTCCCTGGCTTTCCAGATCTCTTGTGCATCTTCGTTTATCTTACTTTCTTTTTGGAGAAACTGCACCCAGGCAACCCAGCAGGGGCGGGGGAAACACAGCATCTGTGAAGGAAGGGCAGCCCAAAGACAACACGCAATTTTTTTTTTTAAAGCATGGTAATAAATGCTATTCAAAAAAAGAAAGGAAGAAAGAAAGAAAGAAAGAAAGAAAGAAAAGAAAAAAGAAAGAAAAGAAAAAAAAAAAAGAGAAAGAAAAACCCACCCCACAATCTCTGAAAAACACAGCCCATTGAAATGACAAGCCGAAAATGATTTGCTAAGCGCGAAACGGCTCCCTTTGTCACCCAATTCTTCTGTTGACAGTTACCTTTCAATCCCGCAATTGTGCAGAAAGGGCTGATTTTTATTCAATGTTCTATTCACCCTGCGTATTAATGAAAAGGGGGGAGGGAAAAAAAAACTTGTAAGAATGGTGTTTAGTAGGCTGATAGACAAGCCGTCTGGATTCCCCAGCCGAGCCCTCTTATCAGTGGCTCACAGTGGGGCTGGCCCGGCTGCCTTGTCCCGGCTCAACTTGGCTCACCCACCTGGCCCCTGCAATTGAAACCCTGGGGTTGACTGATTGATTGATTATTATTATTATTATTATTTTTAAAAAAGCCTTGATGATCTCTTCTTAGCCAGGAGAGGGGACAGACACAGGTCATGACCTAACCCCATAATTCATATAGGCACCCAAACACTGAGCACCTGCTGTGTACCAAGGGGCTGTGCGGGCACTGGGGTCGGGCAGACGAGGTCCCCAGGCCGGGAGCTGCCAACTGGGACAACCATCAGCATGAGCCCCCTGCCCCCGGGGAGACCGTGTGCCCCAAACCACTTTCTCTAGGCACCCACAAGGCAGGGCGATCTCCGAGCCATCTGGTCGCATCTTCACTCCTGCGTTTTGGCATCAAGGCGGGGAGGCTGCGCTGGGTTTCACGCTTACTCACCTCATGTGTGCTGGGATGCAGGAGGCTGGACAAAGTGACTCCCCCCCTCCCCACCCCCATCAGTTCTGTTCAGAGGCTGTGTGGGATCGTGTCTGTGCTGAAGGTAGGGCCCCTGACCTGGCTTCCTGTCTCGCCCCTGCCATTCACACTGCCTTGGGGGGTGGAGGGGGGGGAGCTTTGGGCATGTTCGTTCACCTCTCCGAGCCACACCCTCCTGTCACGTGGGGATGGTGGCATCATGGCGGTGGAGTGGCTCAGGGGACGTTACAGACTGAGCGTTGAAGCCCTAACCTCCAACCTGATGGTGTTGGGGATCATTGGGAGGTCCGCAGGGTCCTGAAGGCAGGACGAGGGTCTGATGGGATTAGCGCCTTTGAAGAAGAGATGCCAGAAAGCACTCTTCCCCCTCGATTCCCCCACCACGTGAGGACAGAGCTGCTGTGTGCAAGCCAGGAAGAGGGCTCTCACCAGAACCCGTGCTGGCACCTGATCCCGGACCTCGGCCTCTGGAATTGTGGGAGAACAAACGGCTGCTGTTTGAGCCACCCCGTCTGTGGTTTTGTTTTGTTTTGTTTTTTTGTCATGGCAGCCCAAGCCACAAAGACAAAGGAGAAAGTGAGATTCCAGGAGCCCAAGTCCCCAGCTCTTCTTCTTTCCCTCCCTCCCTCCCTCCCTCTCCCTCTTTCCTTTCAGGGATTCCAGAATTCCAGAAGGGGTGTTGTGCCGGAGCAGGGTGGAGGGAGGGCTCAGGAACGAAGAGAAGACTTTCATTGGAAGGGTACGCCTGGGACAATGAAACCCGCTCCCTGGTTCAGTGGTGAGCTCCCCAGCATCGCGGGGCTGTAAGCGGAAGCCGGATGACGACTCGGTGTGGATGTGGTGGTGATGTGGGGGTGCACCGATGGTGTTGGGGGGCCGTACCTGCCTGCCGGGCTTCCTCGCCTGGAGTGATGACGGCATGTGCTGGCCCAGCCCGTTTTGTCCCCGACGTGCCACACCCAGCTGGCTTCGTCCTGCCCCCAGTGCCCAGACACACCCGCAGGTCATTCTGGAATCCTCTCCCTCCCTCCACCTCACGCCCAGTCCTGGGGGGGGGGGTGCTGACAAGTCAGAGCATCCCGAGCCTTCCACCCTCCTCTGCAGCACCTGCAGTGGCCTTTTCTCAGGCTCTCTGCTTCTCCCCGGGGCCCTTCCAATCCTTGCTCTTCGGAGAGCAAGGGGAAGCCCGGAACCCACTTGTCAGATCTTCCCTGGGTCTGCTCAGAAGTCCCCAGATGCTCCCGTCACAAAGCCCTCATGACCCAGCCCCTGTTAGAGCATCTCCTGCCTGTTCCCCGCTGTTTGCTCCATTAGCCACCCCAGGACTTTGGCCGGCCCTCAAATATACCAACTGCGTTTCCTTCGGGCTGGCGGTACCCTCTGCCTGGGAGACCCTTCCTGCAGCCCCTGGGTGCTCGCTGGCTGCCCCTCCCCACCCAGCTTCCTGTCATAACCCCACCTCCTCTGAGAGTCCTTCCCCAACCCTGTCCCTCGACCCCAGCCCTGCCTGGCCCCCTTCCCCCGCTTTATTTTTGTCCTCAGCATGTGTTCCCGCTTTATAGCGGATCATAGACTTGCTCGATTAATCACTGTCTGCCTCCCACGCTGGTCCGGGAGCTCCCGAGGGCAGAAAGGTCTCCGCCTGGCTCTCATGATGTCCCCAGATGCATACGTGGAGTCACACACGGCCTCCAGGCCAGTAGAGAGGTGCTCCCTGGTCCTCGGCTGACCTCCTGATCTGGAACCACGGGTTAACACATGCTTTCCACCCCCTTCTCCTGAAATCAACGTGTGCTGGGCAGTGGTGACAAGTGACAGCCACCTGTCCTCCTGATCATGCATTTGGCCACTCGGTAAGCATCTATTGCCATGTGGCAGGCCGCGTGCACCTGTTGGGGACCCAGCTATGACAAAGTTGGGCACCGAGCTGACGTGTGTCATGGGAAGCCAGAGGCGCGAAAAGGTAAGTTCATATAAGTGATGTCAGGGACTGCGAAGAAATATGGAGCAGGGTGAGGGGTTGTGGGTGGTGCTGGTGTCCAGGGGCAGTCCGGGAGGGCTTCCTGGAGGAGGCAAGGGTAGAGAGGGCCTAGGTGAAGTGCTGTGCTGTCAGGGGACAGGCAGGCGCACTGGTGTGGCAAGGCCTTGTAGGTCTGAGGCACTTGAAGGAGCCTCAGATAGGTTTTAGGGAAAGGACTAAGCTCAGTGGTACGTTTGAGTGTGGGCCCAGGGAACGCTGAGTGGAAGTAAGAATGAACGAGTCGAAGGAATTGGTAAGTGAGCATCCCCCGCGCGGTGGCCCATGGGGGCTTATTGTTCTGCCCTCTTTTATTCACCCCGCCCCCTCAAATCAGCCCCGCCTGGCAGGTGATCCCCCTCGAAAGACATCACCTCCACCGTCTTGCCCCCTCTGCCTTGTCCTGGGGCCTCACGGTCACAGCCAGGAAGAGTTTGTCCCCAGGGGGTGAGCATTTTCCGGGATAAGCAGGAAACCCTCTCCGTACATAACGACGTACCCCCCACCCCCCCTTCCAGCCTCCTTGGGATGGAGCGATAATCCAGTCAGTCATTTGTGTTTCGGGCTCCACAAGGCCCCCCTCCCTCCCCTCCTCTGCTGTGATCGCTGACGACGCGGATTTTAATATATTCACATTGGCAGAGATATTTGCATTCAGATGCAATTATGAGGCAAGACACGGGCTCCTCAGAGCAGCCCCCAGAAATGGAGGGGGGGGAGGGTCTGCTACACTCTAGAGACGGGGAGTGGTGGGGGGACAGGGGGCTTCGAGGCCGGGCAGAGTGGTCTGGGCTGGGCTGAGCCCCACAGCCGGTACCAGAGCACCCACCCTCCCCCACCTGGCCTGAGCCGGCGTGGATCTGGCTTATTTTGTTCATCCCAAGGTATAGGCGGGCTCAGGAGCTTACATGGGGGCCACGGACAAGAACATGTTAACTAAATAAATAAGAGAATAGCACACTGGGATGAGGGCAGCAAGGGAAACCAAATGATGGGAGACAGACACCCTTTGGGGTGTTTTTCTAGACTGAGCGGTCAAGGAAGGTGAGGAAGATTGATTGCAAAAACGCACCCCGCCTTTCACTCCCCCCTGTGGCCACGGCCTCTTGCCTTATGCCTTCACAACTCCCTCCATCAAGGGGTGGAATCTGTTTCCCGCCGCCTGGACCTGTGACTGGCTTTGGACAACAGGGCCAGCTCTAGCCCTGAGCCTCGGGAGAACTTGCACACTTCTGCCTCCACCTTGAGAATAAGCTCAGGTTTGCCCACTGGTGGACAAGAGGCATATGGAGCTGAGACGAGCATCACAGTCAAGGCCAACCTTGACCGGCCAGAACCCAGCTGATCTGCCCACGGGCCTCAAATGTGGAGGTCGGTAGAACGACCCACCCAAACTGCAGGCCTCTGGGCCGAACAGTTACCTGCCGTTTCAAGCCATGAAGTTTTGGGATGTTTTGTTACGCAGCAGTAGCTAACCGATACAAAAGGTCGGTCTGATCAGGTGACATTTCATCAGAGATCCAAAGAATGAGAAAGTTGTGGTGGTGAGAAAAGCTTCTGGAGGAGAATTCCAAGGGGGAGGGGACGGCTGGCACAGCCCCTGAGACGGGAAAGGTGGAGGCTCATTTCAAGGACAGAAAGAAGGCCAATGCAGCAGAATCTAGAAGTAGAAGCCGGTGTAGCTGCTTGTTTTAATAGCACAGGCAGCAGGACGTAGGAGAAGGGGCGGCATTTTGTAAGAGCATGGACTTGACCTGAGTGGGCTTTGAGAGCAGGTGTCCTTCGTGGGTGTGTGTGGAACAGGGGGACACGCAAAGAGGCACACAGGAATGAATAGCCCACCACGGAAGCCGGGCTTGAAGGGCTGAAGCTCACACTGACGGACTTGCCTGCAGCCCCCACCTGCACTGCAGGGGACAGGGGTCACCTTCTCGCTCATTGCCTTTCAGCGCTGGGAATAGTTCTTCTTGGAGTTGGTTGGAGCTTTTCCTCCATTGAGATGATTTCTCCTGGTTGAGTGCAGGGAACTTGGAAGACGGGTTGGGGATGCCCTGGGGCAAGAAAGGGAAGGCTGGGAGAGGAGGAAGGACCGCTCAGTGAAGCAGGTGCCTCTGTGCCGTGCATCACAGAGCCCTGGCCCCCCTCTGGTTGCAGGACTGCTGTGTGGACAGCTCCACACACTATGCCAACATCTCACCTGAGCCCCGGCATCGCTCTCTTGTCCTTCTGGGATGCCATCAATAGATGCATCATAGATAAGTGTCCCAGCCTCCCATCCTTGGGAAGGATAGTTCTGAGGCATGTTTTATGTGGTTCCCCAGCAGGATGGAGCCCCAGGTGCCCACACAGTGATCCCCAGCGTCAACCCCTTTCCTGGCTGCCCTCCTTCCCTGTCTCATTCTCTGCTCCCTTGTCACTCTTTCCCGGGACACTCTCCCTATTAACCACCTGCCCGCAAGTCCTTGTCTCAGGGACTGCTTTCTTGCGAACCTGAAGAAATCAGGCGGGGGCTTGGCTGGGACACCCAGAGGGGCATCATCCTGAAGCTGCGGGAGGTGTCCAGTCGAGGGCTGGGCTGACTCAAGGTGGCTGTGACACCGTCCCCTCAACATGGCTCCTGTTCTGAAAACACTGATGGAAGAAGGAACACTCAGAAGGGAGGGGACTGACCTGGGTCACGGCACTTTACGGGACATAAAGCCTTTTCCCTGCCATTGGTTCTTTGTTGGGCACGACAACATGGGGGCATCAGCCAAGAAGGCACAGTGCTCCCCATCAACAGATGAGGGCAGGGGGACCCCGGGAGGGCCAGGTGGGCTGTTCAGGGATGCATGAAGAAATACCCAGGGCCACAGTCCCTGTAGCCTCCCTGAGAAGTGTTTTCTCCTAGAGGATCTTGGGTGAGTGCAACACCATGGGCCGGGGTGTCTGACAGACAGGTTTGTAATCCTGCTCTGCCCCGCGGCAGGCTATGTGACCTCGGGCATCTTACTTACCTTCTCTTGCCTCAATTTCCTCATCTGTAAAATGGGAGGGCATGGAAAGGATTTAAATGCAATGAATGTGTCCCTGCAACAGCCTCCATGCTGGCCTCCCTGCCTCCTCTTGCCCTCTCCAAATCCTTTCTCCATTTTTCCAAAATGGCCAACCTGGCTGCCCCTTCTGTGTGTAGACCCCTCCAGTGGCCCCGGTGTCTTCAGGACAAGGAGAGGCTCCCGTAGCATGGATGACTGGCGCTCACCCCAGTAAGCCCAGCCACCCTCTCCTGCCTCCCTAACCCCCCACCCCCACCCCCCGCCCTTCCAATCCCTCTCTGGGCCACGCCTTGTTCTCTGTCACTCCAGAAAGCCGGTCCAGACCTTGTACTTGTACTTCTTTTCGCCTGGGACCCCTGCTGACTTCCTGATGGCTTCGCCAAGACTTCAATTTGTTTTTTAATTCAGGTTTTGAATGGGTGTCACGTTTAGATGGGTCAGAATTCATCGAGATGCAGAAAGACATACACCGAAAGGCCCGTCTCCCACCTCTGACCTCCAGCCTCCCGGGCAAACCCTGGGTTCAATTTGCCTGCGTCCTTTTGGAGACGTTTTCTGCAAAGGTAAGCAAATGCTTTACAAGATTACCCACCTGCTACCTTTTGCAAAAGCCAGTACCCCCAAAGCATCTTTTTCGCTCCCCATAACTTGGGGGTCTTCTACAGCAGTCAAGAAAGAGCTCCCTTGTTCATTTTATACAGCTGCATAGTATTCCACTCTGTGGACGCCCATCGTTTATTTAACCGATCTCCTACCGATGGGTACCTAGGGCATTCCCAGCGTTTAGCCATTACTTAAACACTTCATTGAATAACCTTATACATCGATCTGTATCTATGGGAGAAATTCTATAGCATAAATTCCTAGACCTGGAAATGTCCGTTTATTTTATTGACAGACTATCTAATTTTCCTCCATAGAAGGTGCCAAGGGACACTGTCCCCAGAAGGAGAAGGAGAAGAAGAAGGAGAAGGAGAAAAAGAAGGAGAAGGAGAAGAAGGAGGAGTGGCCTGGGTAACTCCTCATCCTTTTTAAGGCATGAACTGTCACCTCCTCCAGGAAGCTTTCCCAGACTTTCTGGCTGTCTCAGGAGCCTCATCTGGGCCCCCCTCTCTGCACTGAGCACATGGCACCCTGTGTTGCAACAGTCTATTTTCTCTTCTGTCCCTGCCATCAGACTGGAGCTCCCTGAGGCCAACCCTTGTTATTAAACTGGTCTTCAGGCCTATTCAGGCCTCAGCACAGGACTCAGGGCTGAAAAGCACCAGTTCCCTTTCTGCATACCCTCCTCCAACCCTGGGCTGGAGCCCCCAGGCCAGGCAGCCTCTACTTCCCCCTTGTCCCCTCCTTGCCTGAGAGAGAAGGCCAGGCCTGGCCTCTGCTCCCAACACCTGCAGGCCACTTTGTGCCGGCACTTGAACCCCTTCTCCCAGCCGCTGGGGCCTCTGCTGTCTCCCTTGAACAAATAATAATTGTTAGAAAAAGGCCTGTGGATAAATTATTATCGTGACCCTCATTCCAGTGCAAAAAACTTTTGCTAGCTGCCAAGTGAAAAGTCAAAATTTGCATTTAAATAGAAAACGTTAGGCGAGCTGAACAGGGAGGGCAGTGCCCCCAGAGGCCTCTCCAGGGGTGGGTGGGGAGAGGGGGTCACCGCACCCCACCCCAGGAACCCAGCTAGAGGCGGAGGGGGGGACCCTCAGAGCCTGAGACAAACTCATCTTTTCTGTGGTTCGTGTCCCCCTTGGGGGGACTACAATTTCCAGTCCCCGCCAGGGTTCAGCCGCACAGACCTTTCAGATGCCCTCCATCCAACTCACCTTGAACTTGAGTCTCCCCTGCCCCCCGCCCCACGGTGAGCAGATAATCACAAACATTAAGGGTGGGTGGAGATTTCGCAGATGACAGAGAGCAGAATGTTTAGGGCACAGTTTTCAAGCTGCACAGATAAGGCAGCTAGGGACTTGCTAAGTTGCTTAGCCTCTCTGAGCCTCAGTTTCTCTGTTTGTAAATGATCGAGAATAATACCTTCGTAGCGAGGTGTTCTGATATAATCAATATGATTTCCTATAATTAATAAATGTAGTTGTTCCTGTTAGTTCAATTCATAATGCTGGAATTCTACTCCTGCATCCTTGACAAGTGCTTGGGTACCCCCCGTGACAGGGGGCTCACTTCCAAACAGACCAGCCTGCCCCATTTGGCTGCACACACACTAGCTTCTCTTTTTGCTTTTCTAGGAGAGTCCCTGGAATTGTGGGAGGATGTAGGTGCTGCCCTGTTGTATTCTCAGACCCCCTTTTCTGGGCAACTTCCAAATTTCTCTTCACCTGAGGGTCTGCTCAAGTGTCCACGAAGATCAGTTCTCTGGACACCCGGGAAGCCGATGGCAACTTCCCAATCCAGAAAGGAAAGAAAGAAATGAACCCAAACGGATGTGCAGTGAGCAGCCTAGACTCGGAAGGATTTGACCTTGGGTCTCATTTCTACCTGAGTCACCTTGGACGACCCCATTCATTCCAGCAGTTGGATCTCGGGCTCCCACTCTGTGCCTGGCGCTAACCTGTGACCTGCTTTCTAAGATGTGACTGAGTGCATCTCTGGGAGGGCAGGAACCCCGGCTGCTTTGTAACCATGGCAACCACCCTGCCTGGCAGATAGTAGGCACCTAATACATGTTTGTGTCCAGGTGAATGAATAAATAAATGCATAACTGCTTTGTCCTCTGCCCCTTGGGCACATAGTAGGTGCTCAATAAACACTTGGCTGGAAGAAGGAACTCAGGCAAGAAAAGAAGAAGTGCCCAGAGTTCTGACTGGCTGGGTCAGCAGAGACATTTGGTCCCACGTGGATCCCACACGGGACTTGGCTTAGCTGATGCACACTGGTTGCCACCCAGTGTTTGCTCTGTTGCGGGGACTGGGGTGGGAGGGAATGGTGGCGATCTCTGGATTTCAGGGCTCATGATGCTGGGGAGAAACCAGCATCATGGCGGGGGGAGCTCGAACCTGACAAGGGTGGTCAGTGTCCTAGCTGGAGGGTACTTAAGACAGTGGGTGGGAGAGGAGGGCTGAGGGCTGAATCATGGACATCTTCCTGGAGGAGGGGCCCTCTGAGCTGGGCCTGGGCAGGCTGTGGTTTATTGCCACTCCTGGAGTGCCAAGTTTGCGTGATCAGCCCATTTCAGCGGCCCAGCCGGATAGGTCCTTTTACCACAGGGGAAACAGGTGCTCAGAGATGTCAAGAAACTTGCCTGGGACCTCACAGCATCCAGCATGAGGTCTGCCGGGTTTTATTCTTTTTCATTTTTTATTTTTTACAAATGCTTATTTATTTTTGAGAGAGGGGGCGGAGGGGCAGAGAGAGAGAGGGGGGCAGAGGTTCCAAAGTGGGCTGTGTGCTGAGGGCTGCGAGCCTGACATGGGGCTCGAACTCACCCACCGTGGGATCATGACCTGAGCTGAAGTCAGACACTTAACTGGCTGAGCCACCCAGGCGCCCTGGGGTCTGCCGGATTTGAAAGCCCGTCCTTAAAAAAAAAAAAAAAAAAAAAAGTATATACAATATTTTATGCCATTAAAATGAAAACAGTAGAACATGTGATATCCATACTATTCAGGAATATGGCGTTAAGGGACAGCTAATAACGTCCAAGGCCGTTGTCCCTGCAGAGCAGCGTCAGGAATAAGCAGGTGTGGGGCCCAGGGAATCGTCGTTGGAGCTGTGAGGCATTCTAGCACCACTGGATTTTGCAAAGCCTGCTGTGTGAATGTGCTCGCATTCCCTTCGCGGAAAATAAAAGGTTACCTGGAAAACGGGCAACTACCTCTAACGCACGATGCAAACCACCTTCGAGGTCTCGGGGGGAGGCAAGCCCGCGTCCCCTGGCTTCCCACACCGGCCCGTGGAGGTTCAGCCGGAGTTCTGACGGTCGTGGGGCATACCCCGCTGACACAGCGGCCCTGCACGCCAGCGAGTGCTGGAACCCGGCTCTCTGCTCCGGGGCCCAGCCCCCCGCCAGAGTGACCAGTGACCACAGTGACCTCCCCCCAAGGCCGGTTGACGAGGACAACGTATGCCTGCCCTCCGGGGGCCCCCAGTTGGATTTGGGGAGACAGATGATTACCTAGATCAACGCCCCTAATTACAGATGGTGACCAATCAAATCCTGTGAAGAAGGCTGCCTTGCACTAAGAGAGTTGGTGACAGGGACGGCCACCCCGAGGAAGTGTTTGAGCTGAGTTCTGAGGGATGGAGGGAATGGCCTGGTTGCCGGAGTGGCTGGATGGGCTGGGGGGTGGGTAGGTTGCGAAGAAAGCAGGGAGGAGCCAGGCAAGAAGGAGGGGAGGAGGGGGGAGGGAGGTGGGGATGTGGGAGATGGGAGGAGGGAGAGAGGAAGGAAGGCTGGCGGGGCAGGCCCCGTGGGACTTCGTCTCAGTAGGAGACGCACCAGAGCCGGGAGCTCCGGGGGCTCGAGTCCCCCTTCTGGGCAAGACGAAGCACCCCCAGGGGCGGACAAGCCTTGTGAGAGACACATAAACCAGCTAAGTCCCATGGAAAGGTTAACGAGGGCCCCGCTGTCCCTCACTAAAGTCACTTCACACATTTACAATGTACCAGTCAAACCAATTAGCTGTGAAAGTGTTGTAGGGGCTGCGTTTTATTGGATTCTGGTCAACTCGGAATTGGTTAAATAATGTCTGCTAGGAGACATAAAAGGGCCGCACGTGGGGTGGGATGGGGGTGGCTCTGGGCGGTCCTGCAAGACAGACAGGGAAACGGAGGCCGGACTCGGGGGGCTGCTACAGGCTCTGCCGAGATTTCGCCGGGAGGTCTCTGCCCGGAAGGTAAGGAATGTCCTGATGATCTTTCAGCCCGACCCCTGGAACCATCGCGGGAACTTGTTGGAAATCCAGGCCCGATGCCCAGGACCCACCCTAGGGCCACCCCCCATCAGTGGCATCCCTTGAAAGAGGGGAGCAGTGTATCAGTCCTTTTTCCAAGTCCCCTCCCCAGGCAGTGTGATGTGCGGCCAGTGGGAAGATGGGACTCTGCTCTATTCCGGGGTGGGGGGGGGACGTCGCCCTCCTAGGGGGACATTTGGTGATGATGTCTGCAGACATTTCTGGTTGTTACAGCAGGAGGGGGCAGCTACGGGCACCTAGCGGGTAGAGGCCCCGGATGCTGCTGGACATCCCACAATGCTTAGGGCAGCCCCGATCAGAAAGAATCATCCAGCCCCAGGGGCGCCTGGGTGGCTCTGTCAGTTCAGAGTCCGACTCTCAATCTTGGCCCAGGTTATGATCTCACCGTTCGTGGATTTGAGCCCCATATCGGGCTCCACGCTGACAGGGTGCTTGGGAGTCTCTCTCTCCCTATCTCTGCCCCTCCCCTGCTGGTGTTCTCTCTCTCTCTCTTTCTTTCTCTAAATAAATAAATAAACTTTAAGAGTCATCCAGCCCCAAATGTCAATAGTGCCCAGGTTAAGAAATCCTGTTCCAGTCTAATCTGTCCATTTGACAGGTAAGCAAACTGAGGCCCAGAATGGCTGATGGGCTCTGTCTGGGATCACGCAGGGAGTGTTTGGGGTCAGGCGGGCAGGACGTGTGAACCTCCATCCCTAGACTCCATGCCTGGCACTGTGCTGGGCTCTGTGCACTTGGAAATCATTCCGTCTGCTTCCACAGGCCATGTCGGTCCCGTCGAATTTTGAGGACATAGCCTAACCCAGGCTGGAGTTTGTCTGAGGGTCTGGGGGCTGTACAACCTCGCCAAGCCGCTCCTCTTTTTCGACGGAAACCCCAGGCGGATCCCGTCTCTTGAACGGGCTTTTGCCCCCAAAAGATGGTTCCAGAGAAAGAAAGAAGCCCGTTTTGATGTCACTGACAGGGCGGGTCTGAGCAGAGGTCTCAGCCCCATGCGGCTGGTCTTGGGTCACCGCGGGTCTGTCCATGTGTCCCTTCGTCCATCCCGCGGCGGTAATCCGAGCTGTGTGCGGGGCCGGGGGTACCCAGCTAATTGCAGCCTTGCGAAGGCCAAGTGGAGATTAGCCCCAGCAAGGAGCAATGGCAGGCCAGCGTCTGGGGCCAGGACGGTACCTGATTAGTTAAATTGCCAGCACCTGCTTGCTTTTATTGCAAACATAAACACGGCCGGGCCGACGATCGCCAGCGAGCCTAATGCTTTCCTCATTTGCCACATCTGAGGCCCGGGGTCGGCCAGCAGGGAGGCTCGGGTCCCGCCAGTCCAGGGAGGCAGAGGGGCTTGGGTGAAAAGACACGGAAATAGGCCCCGGGGGAGGGAATTTACACTCGACCAGGCCTCCTCTGCGGCAGGGACCGCGTGAGGCCCTTCTATCCCCGTGCAAAGCCGTCTGACCCTCAAAGCCTTCCCGTGGAACGTTCTTTCTTTTCTTATTGAGACTCAGAACAGTTAAGCAATGCCCCCCACCCCCCTGCCCCGTCCGCCCTGCCCAAGTGACCCAGCCAGGGGGCGGCCAGCGTGGAGTCTGGACCCAGGTCTGTCTTCGAAGCCTCTGTTGTTTTCGTGAACTGGGCGCGGGGAGCCCTGGGGGCCCCCACTGCGGTTTCCTGATGAGAAGCAACTAGCTGGTGACCGTACGTGAGTTCAGGAAGGGAGAGCGTGGTTTCTGACCCTCCAGACGATCCGCGAGGTGACCACAGGCGCCCCGTCGCCTCCTCCTGGGCCTCGGTTTCTACATCTGTAGGGTGGCCCTCGGGTCTCCCGCCTCCTGCTCCTGAACCCCAGGAAAAAGAGGCCGGGGTGTGGGAGTTTGGCCCTTGAACACGCCTGAGGTCAAGCCCGGCGCTGGCCGAAATCACCCACTTAGGCTCCTCGAAGGCTCATTACACAGCGTCCTGCTGCCCGGTCACGTGGGCGTGGGCCCCCAGCCACGCGGGGCAGCATTCTCTCCGGCCATCACCCAGCAATTGGCCCACAAGACAAACGGCCTAGGAAACCATTTCAAATTAACTCTGTCTCCATTACAGGCACTTTTATGAAGATAAACTATTTGCGGGATGTTTACGGGAGGGAGCCCTTCGGTGCCGGCAGAAGGTCAGAGGGAAAGTCAGCAGGACCATACGATTGTCATTCGAGAGCCGTGGTGCTTTTCTGCATTCAGAGCGTTCCAAAGTACGTCTCTCCCCCTCGGTGACAGATGCTTCAAGCCTGTGACATGCTTTGTCAGAATTTCATTTGTCCAAGCGGCTTCAGCCTTATTCTCGGCAGATGCAGGTGATAGGGAGAGAGTGCATTTAAATTCCCTTCTACGGTTTTTGGAAATGAAGCGGGCAGGGGCGGGGGTGGGGGTGGGGCGTGGGGGTGGGGGTCCTTCTCAAGCACCGCACTTCACCTCAAAGACGACAAAAAAGGAAAATGTGCCCTGGAGCTCCGGAGAAGGGCAAATTTACATGCGTTCGTGCAATCATTCATTCATCCCCTTGTTTATGAAGTCATTCGTTTATTAAACAATCTGTGGGGTCGTGTGTTCATCTTCCCCGATCGCTTTGGGTTTTTTTTGGAATCCTGACTTCTCGTGTGTTCTCACGTGGGTCAGAGCCTCAGTTTCTGCACCTGGGAAACGGGATGGTGGTAGTCCCGAGTCGTTCTAGGACTAACTGGGTTAATTTGAATGAAGCTCTGGGTTGATTCCCTGGCACAGGGCAGGATGGGGCCCGTACGATGGGGATGTTGGCAGAAAGTTGTCTGTCCCGCAGAGGTGAGGTCGCTTCTCGCGGTCGCGTGGTCACTTGGTGTGGGGGTGAACCAGGTGGAGGTGAGCCTCAGGGGGATTTGGTTCCAGAGCCTACGTTCCTTCCCTCTGCCCTGCTCCCCTGTTAAATGTCAGTGCACGTGTGGCCTGGGCCTGCCGACCCAGCCCTGGGCTACCAGCCCACGGCTGAGTGGTGTTTGTTGAGCTCAGATCCAAACTCAGGTTCTTATGTCTTCTCTTGGACTTGTCTAGGGTGGGGCTCCCTTCTCTGGGACCCCCAACACTCGGTACGGGCCGCCTGGGGTGTTCATTGCCAGCTTTTTCAACAGGCAACGCCAGACAAAGACCCTTCTAGCCCTGAGGGACCACCGTTCTCTTCAACGGCAGGCAAGCCCTTCTCTTCTCTCTGGGCCTCAACTTTCCCATCTGTGAAGTGGGCACTCAGGCGGTCTCTGAGCCCCCTTTGGATTCTGAAACTATAGTTTTTTGAGAAGAGAGGATAACTGTCCCTACAACTGAAGAACCCTCTTTTTGGAATGCCCTGGGGGCACACGGCCCCCAGGCCCTTGGCCACACACAGTTGATAGTAACCAATGCTCGTTAACCCTCCTACCACTACGTGGCTGCCCCAAAGGATCTTTCCCTCCACGGAGCCCTGGGCACTTGGGCGTGCCTATGTCGCCTCTGAGGAGCTCTCAGAACCTGGAGGGTCCCCCTGGATCCCTTCCTTCCCTTCCCCAAACTAGTCATGGCAAACACTAAAGACACTTACTTCCTCTGGGATTCTCCAAGGAGGCAAATACCTCCATATCCCCTGCACCGCACTCCTTTTCAGCCCGGGGAGCCCTGTCAGCTGGACCATTTGCCCTCTGCTGCGGGAAACGTGTTACTCGCACGGTCTGAGCACAGGGAGCGTGAGGGTAGGGGGTAAGGCCACTCCTGCATCCGGACGGGCTACGGGAAATAAGGCCCAGGGCGGGAGAGGGATGTGCCAGGCAGGCGAAGGGGGAGAGGCTTTTCCCCTTGAGTAGAGGGTGGGTTTCCCTTGGCTGTTCCAGAGCATAGCTGTTCACTCAGAGAGGGCCCAGAAAGGTGGAGAAGTCGTCGGGTAGTCTTGGCCATGACAAAGTCAATGGCTAAAGGAAAGAAAGGAACATTCCAACACATACATTTAGGAGGCTGGGGAAGGGAAGGGAGATCAAATTAGAGTCTGAGAGTTCGGAGCCTGAGCAAGTCTCTGAGGCCCCCGGGAAAGGTTGTGGGATCCAGATGTGGAGGGGGGGAGGGGAGGCAGCGCCGGGGAGTGGGGGAGGCCTGTTCACAATTAGCCTTGATTTTGTGTGATGACGTTGAAATTGTGGGCAAACATGAAAGCAGAGTTGTGAGGACATGTCTGTCCGAGCAGCCCGGGGATTAATTCGACGTGAAGGACACAGGCCGAGGGCTGGCACCACATGGAAGCATTTTGTGTGGGTTTTGATGTCCCGCCAGCTGAAGGGGGCTTCGCCGCTCAGGCTGAATGGGTCGTCCACCCCCATCTCGGCCCCCTCGTGACTGGCTGACTCTGGACGAGAGGTTAAGTCGAGAGCACCAGAAGTTTCTGCCTCCTGCAGGATTGCCCTCTGGCCCACCCAGAACTGAACCCAACATGGCGGCCGTGCACGTCCACACAAAGCCAGGCGTTGGCGGGGTTGGGGGGGGGGTTGCTGTGGCGGGGAGAGTCTGGGAGCTATTTTCAATATTTCTGATATTACGAGGGCTGGGCTAACCCACATGCTGGGGGTTTGGCAGGCAATGGTTTTGTAACAGAGCTCTGCTGGAAAGGGCCCTGGCTGGGAATCTTGGAATCTTATGAGGACACTTGGGGCGGGAGGGCATCTGGGGACCCCAGGGTCACCTATCAAGGGCTCTGGCTCAGAGGGAGCTTTTGTTGAGCTAAAGCCAGGAGGAAACATCGTTCTGACATCTCCGTGCCGTGGGAGATGTTGGAACTAAGAGAGAAAGGTGCGGCACCGGGCACAACGCCAGGTAACGCCCTTTACCATGAGGGGTGTGCCCTTGGGCCAAGGAGCCCTCCTCCTCTGAGCCTCAGTTTCCTCATCCGTAAAATGGGGGGAATATTCGGCCCTTCTTCACAGGATAGTTGTGAGGACCGGATACCCGACCGTTGATAAAATATTAGCATCTGATAAATATCCAATAAACAGCGGTCACGCTTTGCAGCTTGACTGGAGACCCCAAAGCACTCAAACGGCTAGCGTGACAATTCACGTTGTCGCCGGGGTTCCGTTTTTTGGAATCCCTGAACAAGTCTGTTGACGTCGCGGAGTGCTACAATGTGTCTGTTGCTGAAATCAGGCCGAGGACCCCTCTCCGTGGATCCAGGCAACGGCCCCCGCCGTTGTTCGTGACCCGGGGCCCCATCACGTGCCGGCGGGCGGACTGCCAGGCATCTTAAAGCCGTCTGGCAGCCCAGAGCCCCACCGATGGGAGTGGAGGAGCGTATTTCACGCCGTCCCTGTGACCCCTGGAGGTCCTTGGGGAGACAGGAAGGAAGGGGCTCTGTTTTGGTGGGGGAGGAGCGGGGGAGGGCTCTTTGGGGAGGAGGGGGAAGGAGTTGATGAAATTTCAGGATGTACCGAGGTCAGCTTCCAGCCGGCTTGTCTAGGTTAGAGAAAAGTGATCGCCACCCAAACACGCTTCTTAATGAGGTACAGCCTGCGCTTACAAGCTTTTCCCTTCCTGTCTTTTCCCTCCAGGAGGAAATTCTAAATCCCGAACACAAATGGCTACAGAATTATATTTACATATATTTATGTTTTTCTATTCGCACGTAGTCAGGGCGCTGGAAGCGGGAGAAAAGTCTGAGGTTGATTCGAAATGGCGGCAAGGTGTCAGAGCTGAGCCTCTGACCATATGGCGAGAGCAGGTGAGGAGAGGTGACCGGTGGTCATCTTTGCCGTATTTGGGGTTTAGGCCTGAAGTCAGCACAGGACCAAGCCTGCCCTTCTGAGGGGCGGAATTCGGTTGTTCAGAACAATAAACACGGCAGGATTTTCAAAGGCGATACGGATGGGGAGATAGGGGTGGGAAGGTGAACTTCATACGGTTGTTGGTGAGGTGTGGTCCGGCGGGGCTGGGGCGTGGGGTGAGGCCCAAGGGGCTCGTTGCCCAGCCAAGTCCCATGTAGAAGATCGCCTTGTTCCAGGTTTGCTGTGGGGGGAGGAGACCCAAGAGAGAAAGGCTACAAGATCCGTACCCACGTGGGTAACTCAGAGGAGAGAGAGAAAGCAACCCAGCTTGACTGTTTCCTTGCAGGACAAGGCCCTGATGCTTCCAAGAGGCACAAAGATGGGGCAGTTGGGGTGGGGTCTGCTTTGGAGCTCTCCTGACCAGTGCCGCGGTGAGCACACGTGTGCACGTCGCTCACCCTGGGTGTATTTCTAGGAGCGGAATTGCTGGGTCAGCGGCCATGCACATCTTCCCCTCGGTGCCGAGTCGTGCCAGACTCTTTCCCAAGTGGCACGCTCTTTCCCGAGAGGCCCCCAGCTGGGTCATGGTGACAGCACCTGTGCAGAGCTGCTTGTAAGCATCCCTTACTCCGGGTCACCCTCGCAGCCCCCTGTGACAGAGGCATGAGTTGTAATGCTATCTCTGCACGGGTAAGGCAGCCAGGGATGAAGTGACTCACCCAAGTTCACACGGCGTGCCGAGTTCAGATCTGTGATTTTCCCACGGTAGCGATCGTTGTTGCTTGTTTAGTTCTTCCTGTGCACCAGGCCTGTCTGAAGGGTTTCCTGTGTCTTAACTCAGCTTAATCCTTATAATAATCCTACGGGGGAGGGACTCCTTATTCTACTCATGTTATCCACAAGGAAACACAGATACGGATGGAGGGGTTAAAGTCACTTGCCCAAGATCACCGCAGGAACGGCTAATGCCGGGACTGGGATCCCAGGGACCCCCTTGCTATCTTGTCTGTCCAACCACGGCGTTCGCCTACCCTCCTGGTCCACAACTTCCAAGAGACCTTGATTTTTCATTTTGCACCAGGTTGCACATTAGGTAGCCAGTCCTGGGTGTAGCGAGCAGAAGAAGACTGGAGAAGGAAGAGGGACCTGGCGGAAATCCCGACTCAGCGCCTCTCCAGCAGCGGGACTCTGGGCACGTCACAGCCCCTCTCTGAGCCCTAAGGGCCCCGCACTGCAGCCCCAGTCAGGTACCCGGCAGCATCCTGTGGTGCCGAGGGCGCAGCGTGGCTAGGTGCCTGGTGAGCCCCCGGAGCTTGGGGCCCAGGCCCCTGCCCCGCGGGGCCCACGGGGATGTGGGGAGCCCGCAGAAGGCTCAATCCTATTACACTATTAGCTTGGGCGTTCCGGGCTTGCACGCTGCGTCTACTTGACAAAACACAGCCCGCGAGCAGAGCCCTGATCTCTTTAACCAGGCAGAATTGAGCCTGTACCTCAAGTGGCTTCTCCGTTATTACTGGCTTAGCACTGCTGAAGAACCAACAGCAATAAATACGCCACCAATTTGCTCCCTGAATGTTCTTATTTGCAGCACGCCATGCAGAAAAAATATTAACAAAAAACAAACTCCTCGCTCGTAACAGGCTGACGAGGGCCTCTTTAGAGTGGCAGTGTGTGCCTTCACCCCCCTTCCTTCCTCCTTCCTTTTTCTAAAGAAGCTATAATTTGAGTTAAGCGGCTGCTGGTAACGCTCCCCCGGGGCACCGAGCTGAGAGAGGCCGTTGGCTTGGACGAAGATGGGCCCGGGAGGAGAACGGGCTGGAGAATTCCCCTCAGGAGGCCAGCGGCAGGAGGAATGGGGGAAGCCAGTCAGCTGAATGGGAAGAGCCTGGGGCCCAGAGAATTGTTCTCAGGGGTGAAGAAGATCCCGGGGTCCTAGATACGGGAAAGCCGCTACCACTCTCTGAGCCTCACTTTCCACGCCCATCAAATGGGTTGATACTATGACCCTTTCCTGATCCAACACTGTGTTTGACAACCTAGCTTTCATTCTTTTTTTTTTTTTTTTAATTTTTTTAATGTTTATTTATTTTTGAGAGAGAGACAGCGACAGAGCAGGGAGGGACAGAGAGAGGGGGGGACACAGAATCCAAAGCAGGCTCCAGGCTCCAAGCTGTCAGCACAGAGCCCCACGCGGGGCTCGAACTCATGAACCGTGAGATCATGACCTGAGCCGAAGTCTGACGCTCAATCGACTGAGCCGCCCTGGCTATAGCTTTCATTCTTCATGATCTTCTGGGTCCTGATCTGACCAGATTTGAGGGTTTGGACATGCTTTGCATTCTGGGATTACCGAGATCACTGAGACTCCAGAATTGTTCTCTGATTTGAAGGTCCAGGCACAGATGAGTATGAAACTTTAATAACAACAACAGCAGCGAACGTCACAGAGAGAGAGGGAGAGAGAGAATCCCAAGCAGGCTCCCTGTGGTCAGCACAGAGCCTGATGCGGGGCCCAAACCAACAAACTGAGATCACAACCGGAGCCGAAATCAAGAGTTGGCCGCTTAACCGACTGAGCCACCCAGGTGCCCTGAAATCCACGCAGTTTTTATCAAGCCTCCCTGCATTTTTATTTTGCACATTACGTAGCCGGTCCTGGGTGTAAGCAATAAAGAGAAAGGTCAGAGGTCAGAGGTTCAAATTCTGGTTCACCCCCCTTCCCGGCTGTGGGCCTCCAGGCAAGTCACCACTCTTCTCTGGGCCTCAATAGCCTCATCGGAGAAATGGGGCTAGAACCTCACTGAGGTCACCACCACGGTGGGGCCCCAGCCCCGCGCTGAGCTCCCTGGAAAAGCCTGAAGTTGGAGTGGCTTACTGTTGAATACTCAACAATCCTGCCAACTGGCCAACCTCTTCACAGACGTGTTATATGCAAGGGAAGCGAGGCAGAGAGGCAAAGGACTTGCTCCTACAGCTGAAAAACAAAAAAACAAACAAACAAAAAACCCTGATGGTCAGAAAGGCTTAGAGGTATTTAGCTTGGGCGAGCCAGGACTTACCCCCGAAGCATGTGGCCCTACCCATTAAGCAGCACTGCCTCCCTTCTGATTTAATTTTTTTTATAACTTAAAAAATGTTTATTTATTTACTTTGAGAGAGAGAGAGAGAGAGAGAGGCTGGGGGAGGGGCAGAGAGAGAGAGAGAGAGAGAGAGGGAGAGAATCTCCAGCAGGCTCCATGCTATCAGCCCAGACCCTGGTGCAGGGCTCAAACTCACGAATGGGGAGATCATGACCTGAGCCAAAAAATCAAGAGTCGGTTGCTTAACCCACTGAGCCACCCGGCTGCCCCTCAAATAGTTTTCTTTTTATTTTAATATTCCTTGATGAAATTATGGAATGGGAATTGGTTTGTAAATGAGCCAAGTTAGGAACCACGGCTGTTGAAAACTATAGCCGTATTAGTTATCCTTTGCTGGGTAATAAGTTATCCTCTGCTGGGTGATAATTTAGTGGCTTAAAACAACCACATTTTATTCTCTCACAGTTTCTGTGGGTCAGAAGTCCGGGGCTGGCTTAGCTGGGTCCTCTGCTTAGGTCTCGTAAGGCCTCCATCAACGTGTCGGCTGGGGCTGCAGCCTCATCCGAGGCTCCACTGGGGAGGGGTCTAAGGTCACTTAGGTTGTTGGCAGAATGCAGTTCCTTGTGGTTGTAGGACTGAGGGCTTCAGTTTTTTGCTGGCTGTTGGTCAGAGGCCACCTTCAGCTCTGAGAAACCACCCACATTCCCTTGCCATATGAGCTTTCCAACATGGTAGCCTACACCATGGTGGCTCCCTTCTTCAAAGCTCAACAGTGAGCTACAGATTCCTGCAAGATGGATATTATAATCTTATGTAGGTGATCATGCTCCTTCCATCAACCCTACCATGGGTCAGAGGCAAGTCACAGCCCCCCCCCAACTCAGGGGAAGGAGAGTATATAAGAGCATTAACATCAGGAGGCAAAGATCATGAGGTGCTACCTAGAGTCTGTCTGCCACAATGGTCCATCCATCCATCCATCCATCCATCCATCGATTTACCCATCCATCCATCCATCTATCCATCCATCCATCCATCGATTTATCCATCCATCCATCCATCCATCCATCCATCCACCCATCCATCCATCCATCCATCCATCCATCAACTTATCCATCCATCCATCCATCCATCCATCCATCCATCGATTTATCCATCCATCCATCCATCCATCCATCCATCCATCGATTTATCCATCCATCCATCCATCCATCCATCCATCCATCCATCGATTTTTCCATCCATCCAACCATCCATCCATCCATCCATCCATCCATCCATCCATCCATCCATCAGTTTATCCATCCATCCATCCATCCATCCATCCATCCATCCATCAATTTATCCATCCATCCATCCATCGATTTTTCCATCCATCCATCCATCCATCCATCCATCCATCCATCCATCGATTTACACATCCATCCATCCATCCATCCATCCATCCATCCATTCAACTTGTACTGATTGATAGCTTGCAGTGAACCAGGCATGGAGGCTAAAACAGGCTAAAACAGAGGCTAAGACAGACACAGTTCCTGCTCTCAGGATTCTTCTATAAAGCATTTGAAAGATGGGCCAGTGGGTGTGTCAGGATCTCTGGGGTAGTGGGAGAGGGGCAGACCCAGCTCTGACCCTGTTGTGAGTCTTCTAACTTGACTTTAGCCTTTCTGGGACCCTCTTGGCCCATCTGTCCAATGGAATATGTGCCACAAAGCCGTCCCAGACTTGGTGGTGACACGGAGGTCCAATCATCATGGTAAGCATCTGCTGACCATATATGACATGCCACACACTGGTTACGTCGTCCTGACTCACCCTCACCATAGCTCGTGTGCAGAGACTTAAAGCCTGCTCTTAGCTGTGACCTTGCTCTGTTCTCCGTGAGAAAATATATGCAAATGGTCTCTGGAAAAAGTTGAGGGCTCTGTTGAGCACCCTGTGTGTGTAAAACAGGGGCGGGTGGAGATAGAGTTAGGAAAAGAGGCATTTATGACAGAGATGTGCTCTCTGGGGCCTGACTCCAGCGATGTGAGACTTCGGTCTTGGGTGTCAACGTCTCTTTGTGCCAGTGTATTCATCTATACAGTGAAGGGAATGCTGGTACCTACCTCAGGGATTGATGGGACGGTGAACTATGTCCATGACCGCAAGGTCTCAGCACCGTGCTGAGGACCGTGGCAGCTGCTCAGCGAATGGTGGCTTTGATTGTGAAGCACCTACTGTGTGCCTTCCTTGTGCAGAAATGGTCCATGGAGGGTCTGTGATGAGACAATAGTGCAGATCCTACAGTGCAGAGTGCTCAACAGCTCTGGCCTATGAGCTTACCTGGGATGGCCTTGCAGTAAAGGCAGAGCCTTCTGGGGGCAGCTGGGGAATGTTCAGGGTGTTTGAGCTCCTCCTCCAAATCCTCTTATCTGTGGGGCTCCTGCTCCCAACACCTGAGCCAGACCTCATTCGTGAATGAAGACTTCCCCTAGTCAAGGGGCTGCTCAGGACAGAGGGCTCTGGTCTTCCTAGAGGCTTGCCACCCTCCTCCTGGGATGAGAACCATCCATGGTTCCCCGGTGCCTTTGAGATAAGTGCTAACTCCTGCCCAGCCAAGGCCCCACACGGACCAGCTACACTGGTCTCTGCAGCCTTGTCCTCTACCTCTGTCCCCACGGCTTTCTCTGCTCCAGCACCCCGAGCATCCCTCCCGCAGCCGTGGGACCCCTGCCTCTGAGTCCTCATGCACCCTTCCCTGCTCCCTTTCCCTGGCTGGCTCTTATGAACCCTTAATTGCTGCTTCCGTGAGGAAACCTCACCGGACCTGTGCATTCGATCTCGTGCTTTATGTTCTGGAAACTTCTACGCTTCCCCTCTGCAGCATGCTGCAAACTTGGACTTACCTAAACAATCATCTGAGATTACGTCTTGCTGTTTCCCATTAAGCTGGAAGATGTCACACAGGCCCGTTATTCCCAGGGTGTCCAGGATCGACACATAGTCAGTATGCCGTAGGCATCCGTGACTGAGTAGTTTGGCAGAAACGGCCCCAGTTTTCCCTGCATGGCGGCCTGCCATGTCAAAATGCTGTGAATCTCAGGATGGAATCGGCCCACCCCCTTATCTTCAGATGGGGAAACCGAGGCACAGAGCGGCAAGATAGACACACAAGTTTGGGAGTCAGGCGCACAGAGGCCCCTACCCTTCCGCATCATTTAGTTGTACCCCGTGTGTTGAAATATCATTTAAATGAAGTTCATGTCTCCCTAATTATACGACTACCATAGGATCGTAATAGAAAAATCTGGAAAAAACACACAAGCTCAATTCTTAAAAGTATCTCAACCCGAACATTCCCGCAGCCTGCAGCTTAAACCTGTCGGCCCAGAAGTCCCCAAGCCAGATTCAGCAGCCAGGACCAAGGCTCTTTTTTTTGCCTCAAAGAGAAAGTTCTTGTCAGTTCCGTCACAAGGGACCAGGTGCTCTACATGTCGACATTTTTTCTGCTGGTCTTTTCCTTAGGTCTATTTTTTTTTTTTTTTTTTTTAACATCAGTGAGAACCCATTGTTGACGGCTAACATTTCTATTCCCTTCTACTGACAGCAAGTGTCCTTGAGGGTAGAATGCACGTACGGTCCGTGTTCCACCCTCTAGGGGCCTAGGACAGAGGCTTGCACACAGTAGGTGTTCAACACATCTCTTTTGCTCAATTGAAAGAATGTCAGGGGGCGCAGACATGCAATCAGGGAAGACTTTTGGAAGGAGACAGCTTTTTTGTTTGTTTGTTTATTTATTTATTTTGAGAGAGAAACAGCGTGAGCAGGGGAGGGGCACAGAGAGGGAGGGAGGGAGAGAATCCCAAGCAGGCTCCATGCTGTCAGTGCAGAGCCTGATGTGGGGCTCACTCCCACGAACTGTGAGATCATAACCTGAGCCTAAATCAAGAGTCAGATGCTTAACCGACTGAGCCACCCAGGAGCCCCTGGAGGCAGCTTTTGATCTGGGCCTTGGGGGAGCTTCCCTGGGGATGGGGGCGGTGGGTGCACCTCCTGGCAACTTCCGGGCAGGGCTGGGTCTGAGAGTCCCCAGGCACTGGGGTACTCCCCTGCGCATGTGCTTTCTTTCTGATGCAGCGGCAGATGTTTCTTGCGGGGGGGGGGGGGGGCGGGGGCTGCTGGACTGGCTGTGGCTCCAAGCCTTGGTGGTGCTTAGAAGGGGAGAGAGCACTGGTTTTGGGGTCAGGGACACCTGGATGTGAATTCTGGCTTTGCTCACTCTGACTGTGCCGTCCTCATGGGCATGATCTTGCTCAAGAGGACCCACACTGGGGCGCCTGGGTGGCTCAGTGGGTTGAGCGTCCGACTTCGGCTCAGGTCATGATCTCACGGTTCGTGGGCTCGAGCCCCGCGCCGGGCTCTGTGCTGACAGCTCGGAGCCTGGAGCCTGTTTCGGATTCTGTGTCTCCCTCTCTCTCTGCGCCTCCCCCACCCATGCTCTATCTCTCTTAAAAATGAATAAACATTAAAAAAATTAAAAAAAAGGGCGCCACGCCTGGTTTAATGGCCCACTGTTGCCATCTTGCAATTCTTGTGAATTTCTAAACAAGGGGACCCCGCATCCCATCTTACACCGGGCCACCCAAATCATGTAGGAGGTACTATGGCCGTCAGACCTTGGATGAGTCATTCAACCTTCCGGGATTTAACTCCTGACTTGAAAAGGGAGATGACCGTTTCGAGCTCCCAGCGTGGCCACAGCCACAAAATCTCACGTGCATAATCAAGTATCATGATGTGCACACCCTCAGTGCGTGCTCGCTCCTGGCTCTGTGCCAAGTGCTACAGACTGAGTCACCTCACCGTTGCAGTCACCCCACAGGGAAGGGAGTGTTGTCGTGCCCATTTTACAGATGTGGAGGCCGAGGCTCAGAGAGTGGCCAAATTGCTCGCAGGAACTGCGAACACGGCACAATCGGGGGGCCTCTCTGATGCCCCGGGAGGGGGTGCTGGCTGCCCCCAGATCCTGCGGAGCACAGCGGTGCTCACCCTCCTTCCCCGCGTTCACACGTCTGCCAGTAACCTTTCCGCCATCCCGGCTGTCCCTCCTCCTTCCGTGCTGGGCCTGGAGCATGAAAGCCTCAGGTTTCCACCAGCCATTGAGGGAACAAACTGTCTCTAGGGAGGAAGGCTTTGTTTCTCTCCACCCTCTTCCCTGGCATTGCCCCCACCCTCCCTGGCAGCCCCCCGAAGGCGCGGGGCCAGGGTCCGATCGGTTTCAGCTGCTTTGGCAGGAACCTCCCTGAGATCGTGGAGCTGACCCTGGGTGCTGGGGTGGGGTGGGGAGCGGGGCGTTCGCCCCAGAAAGGAACCCCTTGGGCAGGTGGTTGTGGCAGGGGCCCGAGATTCAGGGTGCCGCAAAGTGTCCCTGCCCACCTCACCGACTCCCAAGGCCCGCGACCGCCAATAAGTTGTCTGTGACATGAATGTGGGAGTCTGCACATGAACCGATGGCTGCACTAGGAGTCTTTCCCTCTTGGGCTCCGCACTGGCCGGCCCCTCGGCCTGGAACCTTCTTCCCCACGCTTGCTTCACATGTTTGCTCAGACGTCACCTCCTCTAGACCCACCTCCACCGCCCTGTTTATCTTATTTTTTTTAAGTTTATTTATTTTAAGAGAGAATGAGAAGGCAAACAGGGGAGGGGCCCAGAGAGAGGGAGAGAGAGAATCCCAAGCAGGCTCCGTCCTGTCAGTGCGGAGCCTGACCCGGGGCTCGATCCCACGAACCGCTATCGTGACCGGAGCTGAGATCGAGAGTAGGACGCTTGACCAGCCGAGCCGCCCAGGCGCCCCTCTACCGCTCTCTTTAAAATCACAGCCTACCCACCCTGTCCTTTAGCTCAGCTCTGCTTTTTGCTTTTCTTTCATTTTTTTTTTTGTTTGACTATAGCACGTATCACTTCCTAACTTCTGATACATTATTTAGGAAAAAAAGTTATTGGAGTGTAACCGTAATGTGCATTTAGGAAAGCGTCTGTACCGTCAGTGTTGTTCGGTGAGCTTTGACAGGCCAGACACTCCCCTGTAACCAGCATCTAGATGGAGAAACCACCTCCCAGCCCCCAGGTCCCCCTTCGTCCTTGCTTACTTCCTCCTCTTTACTTATTGATCTTTTGTACTGTTTGTCCCTGCCCTGCTTCCCACCCTCCCTGCTCCCAGGGGTCAGCTCCAGGAGGGCAGGGATCCATTTTGCCTCCTTCGTTTGCTGCTGTATCCCCGGCACTTAGAACAGAGCCTGGTGGCACCCTTTTATGAGATAGATGCTATTATGCCCCCATTTTTTTTCCAAATTTTTAAAAATTTATTTTGAGGGGCGCCTGGGTGGCTCAGTCTGTTAAGCATCCAACTTGGGCTCGGGTCACGATCTCGCCATTCGTGGGTTCGAGCCCCGCGTCGGGCTCTGTGCTGACAGCTCGGAGCCTGGAGCCTGCTTCCGATTCTGTGTCTTTCTCTGTCTGTGCCCTTCCCCTGCTCATTCTCTCTCTCTCTGTCACTCAAAAAGAAATAAACATTATAAAGAAAAAAAATTTTTTAAATAAATAGATAAAATTTATTTTGAGAGAGTGAGAGGAGCAGAGAGAGAGGGAGAGAGAAAATCCCAAGCGGGCTCCGAGCTGTCAGCACAGAGCCCGACATGGGGCTCAAACTCACGAACTGTGAGATCATGACCTGAGCCGAAGTCGGAGGCTTAACCGACTGAGCCACCCACACGCCCCTGCTATAACAATTTATTAAGGAAAGTCTACGGTGAACCTGGCGCTCCATCTCACGACTCCGAGACCAAGAGGCGTGTGCTCCACCGAGGAAGCCAGCCTGGCGCCCCTGTAACGGCTTCATTAAGACATAAGTCACCCACGCTGTGACTCACCAGGTCAAATGTACAGCTCATAGCACTTTGTACACTCACATCACCACAGTCTGATACTACACGTACCCCCGGAAGATGTTCTTCTCCCTTTAGCCATCACCCGCCACCCCCTACCTCTACCTTAGCCCCTGTCAACCCCTGATTTCGCTGTATAGATTCGCCTACTCTGGATGTTTCATAGACACAGACTCACACGCTAAGCGGCCTTCTGCACCTGGCTCCTTTCACGGAGCGCGTTTTCAAGGTTCACCCCTGCCGTAGGGTGTGTTCGAGAACCGTTCTTTTTTGTGGCCTAGTGACATGCCCTGTGAGCCATTTAGCCCTTGATGGGCGTTTGGGCTCTTTCCTCTTTTTGACTATTGGGAATAGTGCTGTTGGGAACATGGGCGGATGAGTGTCTGTCTGAGTTTCATTTTGCTGCATCACGTGGCACCTCCGTGTTTTACCTTTTTAAGGAACTGCCGGACTGGTCCTGGACATTTTGACTTAACGGGTCTGGGGGAGGGGTGAGGAATCCAAATTTTCTACCGCTCTCCCCTAGCACCGCAGAATTCAGAATAACCTTCTCATTTGACTTTGAACACCTTCTGTGACATGACCGCAAGCCACGACCCCAGCTTCTATCTAGTGAGGCAAGTTGCTAATTCTTTAAGTGTTTATTTATTTATTTTGAGAGAGAGAAAGAACTCGCGTCAGCGAGTGCATGAGCGGGGGAGGGGCAGAGAGCGAGAGGGAGAAAGAGAATCCTGAGCAGGCTCCATGCTGACGCGGGGCTCGAACTCACAAACCGCGAGACCACGACCTGAGCGGAAATCAAGACCCGGGCACTTAACCGACTGAGCCACCCAGACGCCCTGCTATTTCTTGACTAGAATGCTCACGGTCCCACCTCTGCACCTTTGCTTATAACTAGCCCTCTCACTTAGAATGTCTGTCCCCCAAATCCCCTTCCCACCCCAAGCCTGGTGGTCTCTAGACCCACATCAAAGGCCACATGTTCCAAGAAGCCCTGGCAAGCTCCCCAGGCTCTGCGACATTGTCTCTGTTTCAATGTCCATTCTTCTTCTTCCTCTGTTCGTAACTATTTATGTACAGGCAGTCTCTCACTGACCGGATTTTCTAGGATCCTCACCTGTACTTTTTTCGTCTTTGTACTTCTCAGCCATGACACCGTGCCTGGCGTGTAAGAAGGGCCCGGTAAACGCGCGTGAAGTGCAGAGGTCCTGAGAATTTCCAAGGCTGAGAAGGAGCTGGCTGGATGGCCAGCTGGACATTCCATTGCCCCTGCCCGGGGCAGGGTCCGGTCCTGGGCTTGCTCGTGGCGGCCTTCCTGGTTTCTGGCAGGTACCCCACGAAGATTTATGAAATGCACGAGTGACTCAAAGACCCTCTAGGTTGGACAATGAGTCCTTTGGCCAAGAAGTGGGGGGGGGGGGCGTGTATAGAGCAAGAACCTAACCTGGGTGGGGAGGGGTCAAGGAACATGGATTTGAATCTTGACTCTCCCTCCAACTCTCGCTCTTTGATCTTGGGCAAGTCCATCCCTCCCTCCTCCCGCCTGCCGGCCTTAGTTTCCCCATCTGTAAAATGGGAGCAATGGAGTAGGTGAAACTGAGGCAATTTTCAGCTCTACCGAGTCTGAGATCGAGATTGCTCTTGCTGGCGTGAGACACTGGCCTTGAAAGGGGGTACTGGGGGGCCCGTTCCTGTCTGTCCCAAGGAGGGTAATCAAGGCCTGCTCAATTTTCATTTGTGAAATTGCTAGGGACATTTGGGCATGCAGGGAATACTTACTGTTCCTGGGGCCTGACCTCTGGCTTCTGATCGATCCGGGCGTATTTTCAATGCACATTTCACAGTGGAGTAGCTCAGAATGCACTGCGCTGGTCCCAGCCCCCCAGCTGCTCCGTGCAGGGCTCTCTGAATGCATGTTCCAGCTCCTTCTGGCCCAGGCCGGGCCTGGAGTGGACCTCACAGGTTGGTCCAGTCGGTCAAGAAGACCTCAGAAGGGCCAGGGCCCGGGGTCTCCGGGAGGACAGGTCCCAGGGTCTGGGCTCTGGTGTGTGGAAACTCACCTCGACCTGCAAGCAACGGGCCCGGATCACGGTCCTGCTGGGCGCTTCTGGATCCACCATTTGACGGGAAGTCTGCCTCCTAGTGAGGCTTTTACTCTCCTTCACCCTACCCTTCCTGCTAGATAAGACCTGCTACGATTCTTGTCGCTAGTAAAAACCAACATAGATTGAACTCCTGCTGTGTGCTCAGTATTTTAGACACCCTAACTTAGAAAGTAGGGCTTAAAAGCATGGGACTCTGGTTGCCCAAAGGCCCCAAGTTCGAGTTCCAGCTGGAGGCTACCATACATCTTTTTAAAAAAAAATTTTTTTTTTTTTAGTGTTTATTTTTGAGAGAGACAGAGACAGAATGCGAGTGGGTTAGGGGCAGAGAGAGAGAGGGAGACACAGAAGCAGAAGCAGCCTCCAGGCTCTGAGCCGTCAGCACAGAGCCCGACGCGGGGCTCGAACTCACGAGCTGTGAGATCATGACCTGAGCCGAAGTCGGACGCTCAACCGACTGAGCCACCCAGGTGCCCCCGATGCATCTTTGATTAAGTCCTTACACAGGACTTAGGCACACAGGCTTTGGAGCCAAGCAGAGCTACATTCAAACCTCCACTTCCCACGTGGCTCCTTGCTGGCCCGAGAGCACAAGGGTTCACCCCTCCGAGTGCCAGCTTCCTCATCTGTGAAATGGGTATAAAACCTTAGGAGGATTCAAAGAACACCGAGCGCCTGACGTGTCGCCCGGCTCACAGGGATCACTCAAAAACACTCCATCCACGAGAACTCTCTTTCTTTCTCATTGCCGTGCCCCTCCAGCAGGTGTAACTTCTATCTTGACTTCTAATGTCCCCTGTTCTTGAACTTCTTCTCCTGAATGGATCGTGCGTTCCTTGTGCCTGGCTTCTTTGGCTCACGCGGCAGCTGCGAGCTTCATCACCCGTGCTGCTGTGGGTCTCGGTCATTTGCCGTTTTTCATTGCTGGAGGGAATTTTCCGTTCTGTGAAACTTCCACGGTTCATCCTTTCACTCATTCTGCCATTGCCGGGCACCTGCCTAGTTTCCAGCGTGGGGGTCTGGTGAAGAGCGGTTGTCAGTGTTGTCCTGGGGGCTCCGGTGCCCGGGCACAGCTTTCTGTTGGGTATGTTGCCTCAAGGCACAGTTGCTGGCTCTCACTCCGGGCAGGTGCGTGCCCAGCCTCAGCAGACGCCACGAGCACGCTTCCCAAGTGGTGCCTGCCCGAGTGTCCACGATCCTGTTAATTGACGAAAAGTGGTTGGTGAGATTCACACGACATGAAATTAACCATCCCAAAGCAAACAGGTCGGTGGCATTTCGCGTCTTCACAGCGGTTGGACCACCACCCCCTGTATCTAGTTCCAGAACATGTTCCTCACCCTAAAAGTAAACCCCGCACCCACTGAACAGCCTGGAGATTAAACTTCACATTCTCCTTCCCCCTCCCCCCTCCAGGCCCAGCCTCTAGCAACCACCACTCTGTTTTCCGTCTCTGGGTTTACCTATTCTGGTTAATTCATACAAATGGAATCATACCTTGCGTGGCCCTTCTGGTTTTGGCTTAATGTTTTGGAGGTTCATCCACGTTCAATTGGGACTTCTTTCCTTTTGCGGCCGAATAATATTCCGTTGTGTGGATAGACCACATTCTGTGTCTCCATTCATTAGTTAATGGAAAAGATTTTATTTTTTTATTATTGAAATTAAAAAAAATTTTTTTTGTTTATTTTTGAGAGAGAAAGAGAGACAGAGAGAGAGCAAGCGGGGGAGGGGCAGAGAGAAGAGAGAGAAAGGAATCCCAAGCAGGCTCCAAGCTGTCAGCGCAGAGCCCGATGTGGGGCTTGAACTCACAAACTGTGAGATCATGACCTGAGCTGAAACCAAGAGTCAGATGCTTAACCAACTGAGCCACGCAGGCGCCCCATTTAATGGACAAGATTTAAAAAGTTTAACAGAGATGTCCAAAATGTATGTGTTTTTAGAAAAAAAAATCAGATAGTGGGGAGGGTTTCATGTCAAAGACTAAGGTCATCCTCTCTCTCCCACCTCCTCCCCCGATACCCATGGTTCACAGAATGTGGCCATAAGCACATGTGTGTCAGATACATGCACACATGGCCTGGTGGCACTAACAAGCTCCTCCTTGTCCCGCCTCTGGCTTCCCCCCTCTCCTGGTGAAGTTACTGGAAAGAGGCTGCTAGCTCGGTCGACCCTCCCCCTGGAAATCGGCTGCAATGTGCTGGTTTCCCTTACAGCTCCAGCACTAAAGCCTGGAACGTTCTCCCTGTCACCTGAGCCTGGGCCACAAAGGTGTCTCCTGTGGGAGGAGGAGAAGGCCCGGGGCAGCTGGGGACCCTGGGAGGCCAGGAGGGCAGCGGGAGGGTCTCATCTCATGGGGGATGCTAGCACCCTTTTTTCCTCCCCACATGGCTGGTTTTGAACCGGGCTCAGGCTGTCCGGGGCCAGACGTTTCAACTTAAGCCATACTCCACCCTCAATTCTTTCTGGAAAATTCACGCCAACCTTCAATGAATCCTTAGTGTTGCATCTCCTTGGTCTGTGACTTTTAAAAGAATTTCCCCCGCTTTTTACCCAGCTGGCTCTTCTGCTTTGCCCACAGAACTTTCTAAAATGCTCAAGGATGGGGGGGGTGCCTGAATGGCACAGTCGGTTAAGCGTCCGACTCTTGATTTCGGGTTAGGCCATCATCTCACAGGTTTGTGGGTTCGAGCCCCTCATCGGGCTCCGTGTTGACGGCGTGAAGCCTGCTTGGGATTCTCTCTCTCTCTCTCTCTCTCTCTCTCTCTGCCCCTACCCTGCTCTCTCTCCCTCAAATGAATAACCATTAAAAAAAAAAAAAAAACAAGCTGAAATCCAGTGCAGGGGGGCTGCCCTGGCCATTTTACCTGTGGCACAGATCAGATCCTGCTGACGCCTCCCTGGGGACTTGGTATAGGGTGCACAGCTCCGGGACCAGAGACCTGTGCAATTCTACAGGCCCCTGTGCTCAGAAGGGCCCCCGCTTTGCTTAACGCTCTGCTGTTGTCTTGAAATTTGTCATACATTCTTTTTTTCAAAGTTTATTTGGGGAGGGGGAGGAGAGAGATGGGGGAAGGGCAGAGAGAGAATGAGAGAGAGAGAGAGAGAGAGAGGAAGAGAGAACCCCAAGCAGGCTCCATGCTGCCAGGATGGAGCCCGACGTGGGGCTCGAACTCACGAACCGTGAGATCATGATCTGAGCTGAAATCAAGAATCAGACGCTTAACCGACCAAGCCACCCAGGCGCCCCATAACTTATCATACGTTCTTAAACAAGGAGCCTCATATTTTCATTTTGCCCAGGGCCTGGCATGTTATGTAGCTAGTCCTGCCTGGGGACCAAGTCACAACCTCGGCAATGTCACTTTGGCCTTGGCACAGTCCCTCTCTGGACCTCAGTTTTCCCAGTCGCAAAACAGGATGACCTCTTTGAAATAAGCTATGTGGAATGACTTTCGGGTGCCACAAAATGTGTTTTTCTGAAGTTCTCAAAGTGCCTGACAGGCCACCGTGATCGTCAACCTCCTCGCAGGGTATTCCTGGGCCAGGAGTATCAGCATCACCTGGGAATTTGTTAGAAATGCCAATTCTCAGGTCCACTGAGACCCTCTGAATCAGAGACGCAGAGGGTGGGCCTAGCAGTCTGTTGTAACAAGTGCTTCCAGGGGTTTCTAAGCTCACCGAAGATTCATTGGTGTAGACATAGCCTGTCTACATTGTGGAATCCAGGCTCAGGGGCAAGGAGCTGAAGGCTCCTTCTGGATCTGCCTAACTGCCTATGACCGCAAGCAAGTGGTTTCCCTGATCTGGGTCTCAGCTTCCTCATCTGTAAAATGGGCAGGTCAGACCCACCTTGCATATGACTGCGTGGGTGACATACTGCCTTGTGCACTGTCCACATAAGGCATCCCACGCATAGATCGTTTAAAAAAAACCCACTTTTATGATCAGGCAATAGACAACTCTGGACCCCAAGGTTACCTGGGCAGACTGTCTGCATTAACTTAGGCACCTGCAGGTTACTCCTCTCCAGGCCCCTGGTGCAGACTAGAAGCTTCTCTGGCCCTGGCAAAAACATTCTGCTTGTCTGTTTTTGGCGCTCACGACAGAGGAGGACGGTGGCGAGAAAGCTGAACTTGCCCTTCCCTTTTTCTTCTGTAGACAGCAACACAATCGGGTACATTTTTCAACTTGCTAAGCCTCAGTTTCCTCCTCTGTAAAACTGGGCAGAGCGTTACCCTCTTTGAGAGCTGTCGTGTAGATTAAGCGGAGATTTTATAGAAATGGCCCAGGGAAGGAGACGGGGGTGCAGGCGGGGATCGATAAACTATTTGTGTGTTACGATTACTAAAAGCTCAGTCATGAGCCCCAGCCTGTGCTGGCTTTAGAGGGGCGAGGATTCTAACAGTCAGAGTCTCTTTCGTCTTGGAAAATGTCATCGAAGCAAGAAAGCATGCAGGTGGAGACGGGCCACCTGTCAGCGGGCAGCTGACGGGCATCCTTCCCAGCCCGGGTCTCCCGAGAGCTGCCCGGTGGCCCCGAGGGGCTCTTAGCAGCCACACAGGAGGGGCAGACCCAGGTTTGCCTGCTGTCGATTCCCCCTGCGGGGACTTCAGGGTGAAGTTCAGTGTGTGCATTTCCGGGGCATCCCCACCCTCGAAGGCTGCAGGAATGTCAACAGAGCCACAGAGCCGGATGTTCCCGCAACAGAGTGATGGAGGAAACGAGGCAGGGCTCCCTGGCAGGGGGGAGGGTGGCCTCGGCCTGGGGAGACAGAGAGAGTCCGGGAGGCAGGGAGACCAGGTCAAGCTGGTAGCAGCCCTGATACCTCCACCCTCAGATTGGGAATGGCACGGATGGAGGTGGCAGGGAGGAACAGGAAAGGCAGAATCCCGAGGACTTCCGTGGGGGGAGGAGAAGGGGAGCCTTCACAAAGGCAGCCAGGCCTGGGAGGGGAGGCAGGGAGGAGGGGGTGTCCCTCTCCCAGGCTGTTTTGAGTCAGGACTGACTCTATTTGCTTTGGAAGGGCCTCCGGTTAACCCCTTGTTTCCTGGTGTGCAAGCTCATGCACGCAGACTCACTGTTTAGCAAATGCTTCCCCACTCGTTTTGTCGGCTAGCCTTCACCAGGACCCGGCCAGCCAGGCGCCACGCCTCCCACGTGAGAGGGAAACTGAGGCTCAGAGAGGGACAGTGACTTGCCCTCGGTCACTCAGTAAAGGGGTGCTCCAAAATTCAAACTTGGGTCTCCAGGGTGCCAGGGGCTGATTAAAAATACGCTTCTTGGTCCACTCTGGGGGGGTGGCCCTGGGTCCAGCCAGCACGACCTGGAGGTCCAGGGGGGATGTGTCCTCCTGTATAGGATACAAAAAAAGGATACTTTTTTTTAAATTTATGGATATATACATATATATATATTCAACTCACTGCCAAGCCACCTCTTTTGACTGCATCTGGCCAGAGGTCATCCTGGACGGTGGATATTTTGTGCTAAAGAATAGATTCAGCAGGGGTGCCTGGGTGGCTCAGTCGGTTAAGGGTCCAACTTCAGCTCAGGTCATGATCTCACAGTCTGTGGGTTCGAGCCCCACGTCAGGCTCTGTGCTGACAGCTCGGAGCCTGGAGCCTGCTTCGCATTCTGTGTCTCCCTCTCTCTCTGCCCCTCCCCCCATGCTCTGTCTCTCAAAAATAAATGAAAAAAAAAGTAAAAAAAAAAAGATTCAGCAAAATAGACTATTAGGGCTTGGAAGGGTATAGGAAGGGGGTTTTCCATCCCTGGACACCCTCAGGGAGAAGGGGGCCCCAGAGCCCCCTCTCAGATATCTTTGTTGGGGGACGCTTCAAAACCTGTCTTTTTGTTTCTATCCATACCCATATATATATACATATATATATATATATAACATATATATATATATATATATAACATATATATATAACATATATATACATATATACATAATATATATAACATATATATACACACATATATACACATATATATAACATATATATATACATATAATATATATATAACATATATATACATATATATACATATATACACCTATATATACATATATTTTAAGTATATAAGTATATTTAAGTTTATTTAATATATGTGTATATATGTGTATATATAAGTATATATATAAGTATACTTATATATATGTATATATGTATACTTATATATATGTATACTTATATATATACTTATATATACACACATATACACATATATTTTAAGTATATAAGTATATTTAAGTTTATTTAATATATGTGTATATATGTGTATATATAAGTATATATATGTATATACTTATATAAGTATAAGTTTATTTAATATATGTGTATATATAAGTATATATATATTTATATAAGTATACTTATATACTTAAAATATATGTGTATATATGTGTATATATAAGTATATATATAAGTATACTTATATATATGTATATATGTATACTTATATATATGTATACTTATATATACACATATATACACATATATTTTAAGTATATAAGTATATTTAAGTTTATTTAAGTATATATATAAGTATATATGTATATACTTATACATATACAAGTATATATGTATATACTTATACATATACAAGTATATATGTATATACTTATATATACACATATATACACATATATTTTAAGTATATATTTAAGTTTATTTAAGTATATATGTAAGTATATACATATATACTTATATATACACATATATCTTAAGTGTATAAGTATATTTAAGTTTATTTAAGTATATATATGCGTATATATACATATATATACGCATATATACACATATATTTTAAGTATATAAGTATATTTAAGTTTATATATAAGTATATATATACATATATACATATATTTTAAGTTTATTTATTTATTTTGGGAGAGACAGAGACAACACGGGAGGAGAGAGGCAGAGAGGGGGGGAGAGAGAATCCCAAGCAAGCTCTGCAAGGCCAGCACAGAACCCACTGCGGGGCTCGAACCCACGAAGCATGAGATCACCACCCGAGCCGAAACCAATATCCGGACATTTAACCGACTGAGCTGGCCAGGCGCCCCCTAGTCACACTTTTTAAATGACCAGAATGAAAGGAGATGACCGACGTCTCAGCGCTGTAACAGCGAGACCTAATATTTATGGAGTGCCTACTGTGGGCTACGTCCTCTCAGCTCCATTGCACAGATGAGCAAACAGAGGCTCAGCAGGGTATAGCCATTTAGCCCAGCTCGTGTGGCCAAGCCAGAGTTTGAACGTAGGATCCTTTGTCATTACGGACTCCTTACAAGGGCACCGCCCATCTTGGGTTCTTCCTGGTGCCCCCGGGCCTCTGAGAAGCTCTGCCTGTGCCTTTCAGGTGGGGTCAACGTTTGCGGACTGAATCATCACACAGAAGGGTGTGTCCACGGATGCTGACAAGGCCAGACTTTTCTTCCCCTGCTGGCTGCTGGAGCACCTTCCCCATCCCCTACCTAGTTCAGAGAGGGGGCAAATCTGTGGGGGGCGGGGCCCAGAAAGGGATGCGGCAACAGGAAGGAAGGTTCTAGACTCTGGGTCGTGCATTTAACAGGCATGAGCGGAGCCCTGTGCTGGCTGCTGCGGTGCAGCAGTGTTAAAACCCACGAGCACCCTGCCTCGTGGCCCTGACATCCCCTCTCCCCCTGTCGGGCTCCCGGTCACTGTGTGATTCTGGGCAAGCTGCTTCCCTTCTCTGTGCTGCAGCTTCCTTGGCTTTAAAATGAGGAGGCTGGACACCGATTCCAGAGTCGCTTCCAGATCTGAAACATGTAGTTCCTACCCTCTTCTCTGCGGGCAGAGCTTGCATTCTTATGTAATAGGTCCTCACTGTAGCTGCATCAGACTGACTTCCGGGTTAAAAGGCTGCCATGCTGGGCTGTCTTCGGACCTCTTGGTGTCTGCTTGGGACCGGTGGTGAAGCACCTTGAGTTTAACCCTTGAGGATTTTCATTTCATGCACTTGAAACTCAGAGAGGTCAGCTGCGTGACCAAGGAGCCCCTGCGAGGTCGCTGAATCTGTTGGGCCAAGAATCTGTTGGGGACAGATGAATAAGGAGGCTGTTGCAGAAATCCAGGAGAGAGAAATGTGGGCTTGGGATAGGGTGAACGTGAGAATAGAGGGGAGGTGAATCAAGGTATACAAACACACACACACACACACACACACACACACACGATAGAATTAACAGAATTGGGTTGATAGTGTATCAGTCACCGATCTTCACATAATGCTGTGTAACAAACCATTCCACCATGAAGTCATGTAAGTCACCGGCATTTATTTCACCCATGAGTCTGCAAGTTAGTGATTTAGACTGGGTTTGGTTGACCAGTTGCTCGGATCTCGGCTGTGCTAGCTCACATACCCAGGGCTTGGCCAGCTGTGGGTTGATCTGGGATGGCTTTGGCTCTGCTTCCTCGTCCCTCCTCTGCCAGCAGGCTATGTACCCCTGGCAAACGCAGAGGAGCGGAAGACCCCGGACGAAACACACAAGCGTGTCTCAAGGCTCTGCTCGGATGATGCTTGCTAGCATCTCATTGGCTAAAAGCAAGTCAATGGGCAAGCCCGAATCGGAGGGGGAGGGCACCGTGAGGTCGCCTGGCCAAGGGCATGCATGCCGGGATGGTGAGAATTGTAGGCATCGGTGCAAAATCCACCACAAGGGAAGAGGAGATGGGAGAAGGCAAAGTTTCCAGTTCCTTTCACAAATACAATCACACCACAATGTCCTGCAGTAGCATTTTCCCATTAACAATACTCTGGAGACCTTATTTCCTAGCACTTCCTCCAGACCAACCTCACTCTTCAAAATACCCGTCTGGTGACTTCAAGCTTCACAGACGGCTGTGATCTCCCTGGTGAGGAGATAACACGTGGAAAGCTGGAGGCTCAGAGAGGTCAAGTGACTTGCCCCAGGCCACACAGCTCTTAGCAAGAGGAAGAAACTGGATCTGTTCTTGGCCACCGCACCCACACTTTTTCCCTTCTTCCCTGAGAACCATCCCAGTGGCCAGTTTGGGTGATTCTAGACGTCACTGGCGGCAGGTATCGAAGCGCAAGAATGACTGGGTTTCAGAGTCAAGTTCTTCCTACCTCCTGGTCTTGGAAATCATGAGGCAAAATTCCCCTTGCCTCTCAAAACATCTCTGATGGCTTGCTGTTTGCAGAGAGCTGAGAAGGGCTTTCTCAATCCGAGAGAAACGTGGTCTGGTGGAAAGAATCCTTTCTCGGGAGCCAGGAGCCCTGGCGTCCCACTCGGTGCTCCTTCCCTGTGTCCGAGTGATTTGGGTCCGGGTTTAAGCCAATCAAGACCTCTGGACTTGGGGTTTCCCCACTGGTAAATGAGGGACTCTCATTCCAAGGAAACAAAGAAAACATTCTGAAGAGCCTTGTTGAGGCTTGGAAGAGAGTCCAGGGTGCTTGCTTAAGAATGTGTCCAGGGTTGGACGTGGGGGGCTGGGACTGCCCACGTGAGTCTTCCAGAGTCTCTGTGTTGGTTTTTTCCTCCTCTGCAAATTGGGGGGTGGGGACCCGCCCCACTAGGGCTACTGAGCTAATGGATGGACGGGTCCTGGCACAGCGAGCGTCTAAGGGAACCCAGCCATCAGCTGGATGCTGTTCCTCCAGCTGGCCATCCGCATGTTGGGGCAGGAAGATTCTTAGAGTCTTGGTCTCACTCCATGTTTTGGGGAGACTGAGGCTCAGCGTGGAGGGCACTTTTCTAGGGCCCAAAGACATGAGTGATGGAGCCGGGGTCAGCACCGGCGCCTCTGAAATCTTAGCCCCAAACTCTTTCGACCCCACCAGGCGGGGCCCCCTCCCGTGGCGATGAGAAGGATGCTAACTGGCGTTCACACAACGGCATTCCCGCCACCGTGACCTTGGCTGTCCCGTGCCAGATTTCATTCGAGTCTCGCAACACCCTGCGTGGCGGGTGCTGGTGTTACCGCCGTTTTGCGGGGGGACGAAATCGAGGCTTGGAGCCCCAAGGGTTGGAATGGATGAGTTGTGGGGTTCATGCAGTCCTGCGGCCGGTCAGCTGCAGCCCCCTGGCTTCCCCTCTCCCTGGATAAAACCCACCGGAAGGCGGATGAAGATGATGTCATTAGACTCCACGCTAAATGAAATGAAAAAGGAACTCAGTCACTCTCGAGCGTCAGCACTTGAACTGCTGTTGGTAACAAATGGTGCAAGACAGAGTTCACAGCCAAGGTTACCAGGGTGGGCCTGAGTCATCATCTGCTCAAAATTAGAAACGATGCTGACATTCTAGAGCCTCCGAGCCCCACGAGGGACTGAGGTCAGGTAAGTGCGAGAGGGAGCTCTGCAGACCGATTGGAGGTGTGGAGACAGCCATATGGGCTCCAAGCTGGGCTTGCTGTGTGACGTCAGAGGAGTCACGGGACTTCTCTGGTTCTCAGTCTCCTCATTTGTGAAATGAAAGGGTTCGGGTCAAGCAATATCTAAGTCCCTTCTGACTCCATTGCCCAGAACAGGGGCACCTTGTATGTTGGCTAAAACGGTGGGCATTGGAATTTACAAGATCTGGGTTTAAGTCCCGAGAAGCCCCTAAGAGCCCCTAAAAGGCTTAAGCAAAACAAAACAAAACCTAACAACAACAAAAACATCCACAAAAGGGGAAGAGTAAGATTATATTGGCTGCAGTATTTGGAACTGCCTTCAGGAATGGATTGATCCAGATGACCAATTGGACCAGGGCTCCAATGCTCCACCTCTCTAGCCTTCTGACATTTTGGTGTCATTCGTATCATCTCACTGGTGCACGCCATGATGGCAAGATGAGTCTGTGGCTCCAAGATGTAATTTCTTCACCTTTTTCAACTCCCGAGAACAGACAGATCTCCTGCGAACGTGTCTTGTTGCATTGGCTCTGGTTGGATTCCATGCACCTTCTAGAGCCCGTCACTGGCTGACAGGATGGGAGCAGGGACCAATCTAAGCCACTAGGGACCCAGCCACTGCACCTGGAGGAGAAGAGGGCAGGCCCTTCCAAAGGGAGAACAGTGATACTGTTGACTGGAACAGAGGGGAAAGGATGCTAGGCAGGTAAAAATATTCATTGCTGCAAGTGACAGCTTCTCTGAGACTCTTTTTTTTTTTCATATATGGAGTGGAGACAACTTTGCATTTGCCTTGTGAGAACAAGCTGAAAAGATATGTATACATTTTTAGCTCAGTGCCTAGCACGGAGAAAACCCCTCGACCAAAAAAGGGGATGGTTACAAAACCTGCAAGGAATGTTGTCACTCTGTGATCCTCTGAGTCAAGGGCAGGGGCCCTTTAACTGTGTGCCATGAAAAACAGAACAAAGGTGCTCCAGTCAAACTGAGAAACATTGGATGTAACAACATTTAGTAAATTTCTTTCCTGCGGGACTTGTCAGTGCCTTCAGCGCACTGGTTGACTTCAGGAGACTGTAAGAAGGGTGGACATGGCTGGCAATCTTTCCCAAATCTAATTTATCCCTAGACTTTTTTTTTTTTTTTTTTTTTTTTTTTTTTTTTGCTTTTGTGGAAGGGTCTCTTGCAGGGTGGTATTCTGGTTTCCCGAGTCTGGGAAAAGTGGAAATTCCAGGAACCTACCCAGACTGGGCCACCCCTCCCCCCCACCCTGCCCCCGGCTATGTCTACCAGGTGATCCAGTTGTCCTTACACAGGGCAGAGAGCATCTCTCTTGTGTCATCGGGAAAAGAGAAGAAAATAATCGATGAGGTGGTTGATCGATGATCAGTAAACCGAGGCGGTTGCCCTGCAGAAAAGAGGCAGTTTCTCCCTGCGCCTCACCCTATTCTCTTTTTTAACGAACGTACCTGCTCGCAAAAATTCCATCAACACGAATGAATGTGGAGGGAAACTGGGACCATCAGGCCCCAACCCATTCATCCTAATGCGAGTCCCCTCCTAAGAGATCAGTTCATGTTAACGCCTTGGTATGTCCTCCCTGATCTTTTCTGAGGTGTCTGTCTGGACTCCCCAACATGGTTGGACTCTGTCACGTGAATGGGGTCGCACTTTGCACGGGATCTTCCTCCTTGGCGGAGTTGTCTCCTGTGCAATTTACATACTGAAATTTACATACTCCCCTGAGTTTGCTCGCCATCAGGCAGAGCGTGTGCCTTCCAGAGAGAGAGTGACGCATGCCGAGCAGCGGTGAGTTCTTTGTGCCCATTCTTCTATGGCCGTGGGGCGCAGGGGGCCCCTGTGACGTAGTAGAGCCCCAGGGTAGACACGGACTGGGGTTGCTGAGTCACCGCATGGAGGACAGCTCTCCTGGAGGGTGACCGAACTCACATCAGCGGCTGTGTAAGTGAGGGATAAACCTTTTCTGCGTGAGGTCACGGAGGTTCCTGCCGCACGGTGGGAGCTGTCCCGCCTCATACGTCACGGGGCTTTCATTTTTTATAATTTTTTTTAATGTTTCTTTATTTTTGAGACGGAGAGAGACACAGCATGAGTGGAGGAGGGGAGAGAGAGAGAGAGAGAGAGAGAGAGAGAGAGAGAGACATACACAGAATCCGAAGCAGGCTCCAGGCTCTGAGCTGTCAGAATAGCCCGATGGCGGGGCTTGAACCCGCGAGCTGTGAGATCATGACTTGAGCTGAAGCTGGACACCCAGCCGACTGAGCCACCCAGGTGCCCCATGGGGCTTTCTTAATTTCATGGACATCCATCCATGCCCTGACATGTAGATCTCACTCACTCTTTTTCAGATCTTCATAACATTCCATAGTATGGCTGCACCTTGACTTATCTGACCAGTCCTCTTTATTTTTATTTAAACTTTTCATTTGAGAGAGAAAGAGAGAGCGCGCCCGTGTGAGCAGGGGAGAGGCGATGTGGGGGTGAGAGACAATCCTAAGCACGCTCCCTGACGTGGGGCTCGATCCCACGACCTTGGGATCCTGACCTGAGCCGAGATCAAGAGTTGGATGCTCAACCGACTGAGCCACCCAGGGGCCCTGACCAGTGTCCTATAAATAATTCCTAGGTTCTTTCCAATTTTCCACTATTACAAACAGCAGTGTGCAAACAAGGCCACTGTGCCCTTACACACCCGTGTCCCTCTCTGTGCACATTGATTTCTGGAGGTGCATCGCTGGCTCTGTAGGCATGTGCATTTAACATTGTTGTGGGTATTTCCAGATGACCCACCAAAAAATAACCCTCCCCCCCCACCAATACCGGTTTTCACTCCCAAGAATAGTTTCTGAGAGTGTCTCTTGGCCCCCGCCCTCGTTAACGAAGGATATTATTGATCTTTTCAGTTTTGTCCCTGTGAGGGACAGAACACAGCGTCTCATTTCAATTTGTGTTTCACAGCATTTTTTTTCCTTTTTTTTGTAGGGTTGGGTTTATCAGGTCTCCTGCCGGCTTCCCCCTAGTTGCTTGGGAGGGAAATAGATTCCAACCCCCAGAGGCAGATGCTGGAGACACACACACGGGGACAGGGAAGGTGAGACAGAGACGGAGGCAATGACGGATGCTGAGACATAGGTATAAAGGCAGATTCATAGTCCTGTATGTTGGGGGGACCTGAGCATGCGGGGAGGAAAAGAAGGGAGGGAGGGAGGGGGGAGAGGAGGGAAGGAGGGAGAGAGAGAGAGACATCAGTCTCCTGCTTCTCAGATTCACGCACCAGCCACCCCCCCCACCCCAGGCTCACTCGAGAAGCAGGGCTCAGATCCCAAAGTGGGACCCCCATCGCCTCTATGGCCAATAGTGGGGGGGACCAGTCCGCATACGGGCCAGGCCGGGCCGGGCCGGGGCTACTGGCTCCACTCCTGTTGGCCTAAGGCCACACGCCTGGCTTGTTTGTATAGTTCTTCATGCTTCTTCCCCATATCTTGGTGTTTTTGGCTCCCAACTAGCCCCCTCCCAGCCAGGGAGGAGATAACTCCACTCGGTCCAAGCCGCTGGGGCTCTGGGAAGGACGTCTCAGGAAATAGCCAGAACTTTACACGCCTCCCCGCCCTCCACTGTCTCATCTCATCTTCACCAAGTGTGGAGAAACGACGGGGCTGCTGAGGGAGGCTGGACCGTTTGGCGTTGCTTCCCGTTTTCTCTCAAATCAGGCCTCTTCTTCCGGAGACCTCGTCTCTGGGCCTGTAGCGCCCTGTCTTCTTGTGGGTGTGTGTCTGTCTGTGGGCACATGCCCGTGCAGATGTGAGCGCTCCTGTGTGTTTGGACTCGATGAGCCATTTGACAAACAGACCCGCGAGAACCCTGGAGGTGGACTCCCTTTCTTTTGAGACTCTTGCTCCCTCCTAAGAGAGAAAGTCAGCTAGATGCCTCTTCTTCCAGGAAGCCTTCCCAGGTGCCACAGCCCACTTCTCTGCCTCGTTCACATCTGCACCTCCCACGACGAGTGCGGGATCCAGTTCATAGTAGGGCTGGATGAAATGAATATGGGCTACGCTTTTTTTTTTTTTTGGAGTTCACTTATTTCTGAAAGAGAGAGAGAGAGCGCGCGCACACACAAGTGGGGGAGGGGCAGAGAGAGAGAGGGAGACACAGAATCTGAAGCAGGCTCCAGGCTCCGAGCCATCAGCAGAGCCCGACGCTGGGCCCGAACTCACAGACCGCGGGATTGTGACCTGAGCCAAAGTCGGACGGTCAACCGACTGAGCCACCCAGATGCCCCTGGGCTACACTTTTACTAAGGAATTGCGGACCACTGTGGTCCAGAGAGGGCAGGGGACTTGCCTAAAGGCACACAGTGTGTCAGTGGCTGGGTGAAAAAATAGAAGCCAGGATTTTTGACCCTTGGCCCAAGGTTTATTTTAGACCATCCCGCAAAATGCTCAAAGAAGCAGCCAATTCGCTGAGCGACGATTTTGTATTTTTGTTTCTTTGGAACAACCTATACACAAGGTACCCTTATTTCTCCTACGTGACCGATGGAGGAACGTGTTCCAGGCGGTTCGAACATGCTCGAACATGTTGCTCGAACGTGAAGAGGTTGCTCAGGGTCATTCTGTGGAAGATCCAGGATTTGAGACGGGGTGCCTGCCCCCACTGGAAACTCCAGATAGGATCTGCTTGCTGTTTTGGCTCTTTCAGAGGGAGATCAATGGCGTTCGACTGAGTCAGCCTTAAAATCTACTCTTTTGAGAGCTTGCAGCCGAAGCTCCGCCTGTGTCTCCCAGAGCTCACAGAGAGTCCTTGTGCTGTCCCCGGGAAGAGCCACCAGGCCCCGGGGACTGAGGCGGCCAAGAGGGCTTTTTCTGTCTTGTTGTCAACAACAATTTCCAGTGGGGCCCTGGTAGAGCCGACTCGGCTCTGGTGTTGGAAAGCACGAGAAATCCCAGAGGGGTGGGGCGACTTCCGCAGCCGCAGCGGGGGTCGTGCCGCTCTGGACCCCCGACCGTCACCTCCCTCTGGTGTGGCCCCCCCAACCGCACACACCCACACTGCCTGAAAGACCCTGGGCCCCCTGGACATCGTCTTCATCTGTCTCAGGGGTCACCTGGTGACCCCTCCGCCCCACGGCTACTTTCACCCGTAAAAGGGGGTTCAGTGCCTAAAGATGGGTTGAGGATACAATGGGACAGGCCCCGCAGCTCCCTGACACCAGCTGAAGTCAGAAGGTGACCGTGGTGCTCTGTGTCGTCGCGCATTCCTCCGGAAGACATCTGAGTGGTCTATTTCACCTTTCCCGGCCGGACCCGTGAGTCCCTGGCCAACCAGTGAGCAGCTCGCCGTAGGGTAGGCGATGCCCTTTGCTACGCCCAATCAGAGGGCCCGGGGCAGGTCACATGACCGGAACAAAGTCGACTTCGGGAGTTCAGCTTAGCGGGTAAGGGTCCTCCCGGAAATGGGTGAGGGTGGTCTCAGCTCCCTGAATCCAACCGGGAACAGCCGGTGAGGAGCAGAGGACCAAAGCCCGTTGTGCCTCCTGCCGGCTGGGCGCCTTTGGACAAGTCCCCGGAAGAAGGTGCGTGTGTCATTTGCGAAGTGGCACGACCGTAAACCGTCTGTTTTCCCAGCACCACCGTGCGCGTCCGGCTGCATAATTCAAACCAGGCTGCCGGCACCGGGCCTGGCACCGAGGAGGTTTTCAGGACCTCTGGATTCCCCTTCAGACCCGAGGGGCTTGGACATCCTCTTCTCGGCCCTTTATTGAAAACAGCTCGCCCAAAGTTGACAACAGTCTGAACCGAGAGGGCTCATCTAGTTTTTAGTCCCGCCGTGCCACCGATTTATTTTGGTCCGTGAACCGTCGTTCGGCACCTGTTGGCATCTTGGAGTGCAAAGCCCTACTAATTTTGAGCAGTAGCAGCAGCCGGGGGGGGTCTGATTTTAGCTAGCTCCCGTGCAGGGGTCTCGGGAGAGGACGCAGGCTCCGTTTACCGCAGCGCCTGGGGCGGGCGAGGCGGGCGCCCGTTGGTGTGGGGAGGTGTTCCAGAGGGACTCACGCGCCTTGTCCCCACACGTCCACTACGGTTTCGCCAGAACTTTTATTTTGGCAGGTTTTGTACCAAGCCGGGCGCTTTTCATGTACCATCAGATTCGCTTTTCACCTTGAAGTTCCGATCGTCCAAGACTAACCGAGTGTTTGCTGTGCGCTAAGCCCTGGGGATACAGAGATGGACCTGGCCCGGCCGCCCCCGGCGGAGACCTCACGGTCTCGGAGCAGTGAGAGCGCACCGCGCGATCAGAGACCCGCACCGCACCCCCCAGCACGTAGCTACCTCTGAAGAGACGTCCGGGAGATGAATGAAAGCCATGTGCGTGATAGAGATAAGATAAAATTGCAGGAAGTAAGGCGCGTTCCAATTCTCCTTGGGGGGATTTGGAGGAGGCTTCACAGCGGAAGTTCTTCTCTGCGCTGGGTCTCGAAGAAGATAAAGAAAGCGTTTCTCCGCCCGGAGAAGGGAAGAGGGTGTAGCATGCATCGTTGGGGCCCCGCCGGTATCTCTTGGCACGAAGAGTTGCTGCGCAAACCAGCCCTGCCCGATGGCCAGCACCGAGAGCGCTTTGTCTGGGAGTTTGTCTGGCCCCCGGAGCTGGCTCTGCCCTCTGGAGGGGCAGGCAGGAGGGCGCTGGGAATCCGCCCTCTTTGGAAGCCCTCAACCACTAACAGCCAGGAGTGGGTGTATCAATACCCCAGCTCCCTCCCTTCATCGGTGTGTTGTGTCCGATCTCCCAGGGGTCCCCAGTGAGAACCCCGGTAACCACCTTCTCCACTCCTCCCGCCGCTCCCTGATTTGGCCTTCCTGCACACGCCGAGTAAACCACTCCTCTCCAGGCTCGCTTCTGGGGCAATCCAGACTGAGTCAGTGGAAGAGTTAGGTAACATTTTCTCTCCTGGCACAGCAGAGAGAAGCATGGGGTCGCTACCACACTGTGTTGCTGAAATGCAATGGCTGACCCGCCCTCAGTGGTTAGGGTTGGATTCCACGTTGGTGGCCGCCCCCATTCTGGTTTGGACCTACCCGCCAAAATCACTCTGATTTCGCAAGCACGCCGGGGCTCAGAAGGGTGAAGTGACTTGCTCAGAAACGCAGAGCCGGTGGGCTTTGGATTACAGACTGGAGGCCCGAGGGCCGTGACTCCAGGCCTCCCGTATTTCCACACCCACCTTGAGCCCTTTCGGGGCTCAGTGACTCAGTTTCTCTGCTCTTCACTGTGTGCTGCTTTGCAGGGGCGGGGCACAAGGTCCGAAATGTCCGTGGGCCGGAGACCCTCCTTCGTCCTCAGCCACAAACCACCTCGTTCCCTGGGAGTGGCTGCCGGGCCCCACGGTCTCCGGAACGAAGTGAGGGGGACACCTGGTCTGGGGGTGTGTGTGGGCGGGCCCACGTCAGCAGCAAGAAGTGCTGTGCGAGCAGCCCTGCTGGTGGGGCCCGGGTGCTGGCTTCTCCGAGGAGCTGGCAGTGAAGGTTGGTTAAGCGAACTCCAAACGTGTGGGGAAAGTGAGGCCGGGGAGGGTCCCTGCAGAAGGGGCGTATGTGAAGACCTTGGTAGGAAGGGAGGCACTTCCGTGAGTAACAGGCGGGTGGTTTCCCAAGTGGGGGTGTAACGGGCACTTGATTTTCCCCTCCTCCCACGTCTGCTCGGGGCTGCTTTGGGGGTTCCTCCCTAGTTCCATTCTCAGCCCCGTGGGGGTAGCGCAGAGCTCACCCTCCACTCCAGGGAGGCCCCTGAGAGGCTTTAACCCGTCAGCCTTTTCCACCCCCAGGGCATAGTGATTGGCTCAGGGGTAGATTACGGGGATCCCATCAAGAGCCAATGAGATCCGAGGAGGTGTTTCTTGGGTTTCCAGGAAGGAGACACTTCTCTCTCCTACTTGAGATTGAGGACTAAGGAAGTAATAGCTGGGTTGGAGGTGGCCACATTGCTACCAAGTCAAGAGACCCTGAAACTTCTGGGTGTCTTCTAGGGGGCGCACAGTACCTTGGAGCTACTAGATGTGGCTGAGGGAGAGAGAGAGAGGTGAGAGAGAAGCAGGCACCCCAGAAGGCAGAAGAACTGGGACCTTGGAGACCTTGAGTTGCTGGATCAAGCCTTGCCTGAAAGCAGCCATCCCTAGATACTTCAATACGGAAGTTCATAAATTTCTTTGTGTTCTTCAAGAGAAGGGCAAGATTTATTGAAGTAGAGCTTACTTACAGTCAAGTTCACGTTCTTCAGCGTACAGGTCTATGCATATTGACAAACACAGAGAGTCCTGTAGTTTCTACCATCACTGGGATGTAGTACCGTTCCGTCGTTCCACTCCCCCCACCACATTCCCTCATATCTTGCTTCTCCATTTTTTTCCCCCTTAAGGACAATTTGAATTTGGTTTTCTGTGATGCCCATAGCAAGAGTCCCACCTGGTAAAAGGCCATCCCAAGGACCAAGTCCCCAGGATCACCTTCTTTTCTCACCAGTCCTTCTCACCACCCCCCCTGCAAAGGTGGACCGAATGCTCACGATGCACTGTGGTGGCCACTGGCCCTCATTCCTACGTCTTTCTCCAGCAGCCACCTTGGGCATCCCCATTTGGGTTTGGAGCAGACAGTACCACACGAATCACAAAATCTGCTACGGAGGGCGGTGGGCAGAAATGTGGACCCCTCAGTCCCCACTCAACGGGCTCCTGGAGGCCCCGGGGCGTTTCCCGAGCCTGGGAATGGGGAGCAGGGGCAGATCCACAGCACGGATCATTAAGATCCTACCGCTGGTGAGAGGTTGATGTTTTGCAACCGCTTCCCTCACAAGGGAGCTGACCTTTCTGTGCTCAATAAACTGGCCGCTGCGAAAGAGCAGGTTCCCCGGTGGCCGGGTACCCAAAGACAAGGTGACAATGGCATTTCTGGCGGGAGGCAGCAGGTGGAGGAGAGGGGAGAAGGGGGCTGGGGGCTGGGAAGCCTGGGTTCTGATCCTGACCCGCTATGTGGCTTGGGGGCAATCACTCTCCGAAGGTTTCTGTACTTCATGGGCACCTGCTGTGTGCCAGGCACCTTGACGATGGATGTTGTTGTCACTGTGCAAAAGGACTCATAGATACTGACTCTCAGGGCTGGAGGGGACCCTGTAAGTCCCCTCTGGTTGTAGCATGGGGGAAACTGAGTCCCAAGGAGAGGACCACCCCTTTAAGGCTGCGCCACGCTCGATGGCTTGCAAAGCCCTCCCTGAGCCACTGTGACCATGAGCTCCCCACATGCTGAGATTAGATCTGGATTAGATCTGGATTAGATCCAAGACACTGCTTGGACCTGTCACCTGCAAAGGTCAAATCCAGGTTTACCTCCTCCCGCGGCAGCTGCTCTGGGGTCTGACAGCACCCGGACACCCTCCTTCTGCCTGGCGGGGACCCAGAGGTCAGGGAGCCGGACAGACCGGGATTCTGGTGCCGGTGGGTTGTGGGATCCCGCCCTTGACCTCAAGATCGGGGTAAGGAGCCACACATCGTGACCGTGAGGTTAAGCCTGCGGTGGCCCTGAGTGTCTGAAGGGCAGTGAGGCGAGACTAGGACCCGGCAGTGAACTGGTGATTCGCTGGGTCAGGGATGGGGCCCAAGAACGTGGAGGGGGGCGGGGAGGCTGATGCTGCCGGTCCGGGGACCACACTTTGAGAGCCAAGGAGCTTAGATGAACCCAGATCCCTCAAGGGCAGCATGCTGAGCGGCTTCTTCGATGTTCTGCCGTGCCCGCTCACCACCCCCACGATCCACGAGCCCCAGTGAGCTTTCGGAGGGCCTGGCTAACCCAGAAGCGGGGCCCAAAAGCCTCAAACTGAGAGCTCTGCAGCGATGACGTTGGCCTCTTCAGCAAATACAATGCTGCACAGGTAAGAAAATGACTTAGCGCTTCGGGGATCAATACTCCCGCGACGAACTGGAGGCCAGTGCTCAGGGTGGCGGTGGGGGTCGGGGTGACAGCTCCCCGAAGCCTCTGCACCCCCCACCCCCACACCAGGCTGCGGGCCCCGCACAGCTCCTGCCAGGCTGCCCTGATCTATCGGCTCTCCCCCGGGAACCTCCCAACTGCCCGTTGGTAAACAAAGCCTTTATTTCCCAGGCCGGTGGGGAAAAATTTCAGGCCTTTATAATTAAGTGTCCCGGTGAAGGGCAGCTGCCGAATTCTGGCGCTGGGTGCCCGTCAGGCGGGTGATGGATGGTAACAACACATCATTCCGGTGGCAGCCCGGCTTTGAGCTATGGGGGTCGTATATCACGGCACGGCCGTCTGGTCTCACCATGCTCGGGCGCGAGAAGCGGGGCTCTGGCTGGGGTGGGGGCGAAGAGGGGCCCGGGCTGGCCTGGCGGGGGGGGTGCCTCCCTTAACCGAGGAGGCCGGGGGACAGAGCCGGCTGGCGGGTGTCCCCATGCCTAGTCTGTCCTGCCTCCCTCACTCTTCTCTTACCCTGTAGCGTCACTCCGGGAGAAACCCAGAAGCCACGCTTGCTTCCTGCCTTTTCCTTCCTCCGTCCGTCCGTGCAACCCTTCCGCTGCTTTCCTGTTGATTTTGTCCCTAAAGGGCTCTGGAATTCATCTGCCTTCCTGCACCTGACAGACAGCATCCACACCCCAGCCACCACCTCTCCCTCTCTTGCTCTGTCCTCCCCTGTGGGTGGGATGCCACCCTCCCCACCCCTGGCCCCTGCAAGTGGCCCCGCCGACTTGCTGGGGTCACTGGAATGAAGCCACGGCGTGGCACTTCCCACGTCCAAGGCTCAAGAAGCCTGGCAGCTTTCCCTCGTGCTTTGCCGTCGTCATGAGGAGGACGTGTCCACGCGAGCCCTCTGGTCCCGCGAGGAGGATGAGGGACAGGTAGGGAAGAGCCGCTCCCACGCCCTGTGTAGGGCAAAGCGCCTCCAGCCCCCAGCGGGCCCCAGGCCGTGTGAACCGTAATCACAGACGGGAGTTCTTCTGCATCACCGAGTTTAGGCCTGGATTGTCACGCAGCAGCAGCTAACTGATACATAAGAGCCCACAGCCCTGCCCGCTTTCGGCCCCTCCGACCTCTCCAGCCTCATCTGTGCCATTCTCCTCTGTCATTATTGCTTTTCCCGGCCTCAGGGCCTTTGCTCATGCAGCACCCCCCTCCACCACCTGCAAAGCTTTTTCATGGTTCTCTTCTTCCTACCCTTGGGTCTCAGTATAAACGTCATCTCCTTGGAGACACCTGTGACCCGCCCCCCTCCCCCATTAAAAGTAGGTTTCCTGACTCATGACATTCGCTAATTCACTCCCTTGTTTAGGTCCTTCGTGAAACCTAAAAACTTTTTGAAGCAATTATTTTCTTTTTCTCTCCTCACTATTCTCCCCACCCCTCCCCTCCCTGTTTCTTCCTCTCTGTCTCCTTTTTTTTAAAAAAATTTTTTTAATGTTTATTTATTTTTGAGACAGAGAGAGACAGAGCATGAATGGGGGAGGGTCAGAGAGAGAGAGGGAGACACAGAATCTGAAACAGGCTCCAGGCTCTGAGCTGTCAGCACAGAGCCTGACGTGGGGCTCAAACTCACGGACCATGAGATCATGACCTGAGCAGAAGTCGGCTGCTTAACCGACTGAGCCACCCAGGTACCCCTCTCTGTCTCCTTCTCTGCGCTGCAGGCTTTATGATGGCAAGGGCCGGGTCTTAGGGCTTCTCTTTCTCACAGATGTGTCCCCGGCACTGAGATGCGTGTCTGGACACAGTGGGTGCTCAGTCGGTACGCGTTGACCCTATGTCGACCGGATGTCTCGCGGTGCGTACGGGACGGCACTGGGCTGGGACCCAGGCCTTTGTGACTTTCCGTCAGCCCCTGCTTTTGGCTGCCAAAGGCTTCATGCGTGCGTTAATGCTCTGTGACGGGAAGGCTGGGGTTGCTGGTGGAGGCACACCCAGACCGAGGGGCCATCAGCCGTGGGCCCCACCAGGCAGGGCAGGGACACATGCCTGTCGTGTCCCCCTTGTGTTTCTGGAGCTCACTCCATGCCTGGCCCAGAATGGTCTCCAACTATTGTTGGATCAGCAGATGAAAAAAAAAGGTTCTAGCTCAGGGCTTAGACGGACCTCAAGGGGCTTGTGAACCTTTGAAATGGTGAGCCCACGACAGAGGACACAGCCCTAGGAGGGGCTGTGTCTCAAGACAGATCCCTCCTGAGCTTCACAACTTTAATCAAGCCTCTTTCCTGAAGACCTTTTCAGAGCCTTTAATATGTTAATGTACACTGGGACTCCTGGAGGGGATTGCGAATTTCTTGTTCCTTAGCGGTACTTAACCAGGGGACCCTCCAATCAGGGACTGTTTTGTGGCATTCCTGTTCCACAGGACACATTGACTTGGAATAAGCTCACACCTACTGCCTTCACTGGCCAAATCCAGTCCTCAGATGTTTTTCATTTGGTCATTGTAGGGTTGGAAAAGTCAGCAACTCTTAAAAAAACATCTCAACGTCCAGCTTCTCTCAGAGAACTAAGAAGCGGGCCTTCTGGGTCCATATTCCTACATGGAAATAACCAGCTGGAGCTGAATAAACTCCTACAGGCAGGGCTGTACCCCACTTTGCCACAGTCCACACTGCTCCCTACTGCCTTTCGCTCTGTCCTCTTTATGCGCTTTCCCTTCCTTGTTTGGCCCCAGGCCTCCTGCGCGTGTTACCTGTGGCCCAGAATGTCGCGTGCAGCCCCCAGCAAGCTGGCCCTTGTCCCGGAGGGGAATCTCCTTGGCGCATTTCCTACAAAAAGGAGGGAGCCCAAGGGACGGCCTCAGGAAAGGGTCTCCCGGGCACACGAGATGGTTGTGATGGCAACTCCACCCTGGGCAGGACAAAGGGAAGGAGAGATGAAAGGAGCAGCTCAGATTTCTTGCCAGAGGTCTTTGGGCCGTGGGGGAGTAGGGGGTGAAAGGGGGCGGTGGGCGGATGGGGAGGTAGGTGGGAGGGGATGGGGCCTGAGACCAGCTCACATCTCCCCAGCAGCTAATAGTTTTGCCTCCTTTCCTGCCCGAGAGGTCAGATCTCGGATGCTAGGAGTCGAGCTGCGGGGAGTCCTGGGGGGCTGGGGCTGGCCCAGGGCGACCGCCAGCTTGGGGGCCGGGGGGCTAGCAAAACACTGGACACAAGGCTTTGAATCAGATTCCGGGGTCTGCATGGCCAGAAATTCTAAGCGCCAGAGGAATAGTGTTACCGTTATTATTTCTGAATCCCCGTGGGTGGTTGCGGCCTAGGCCGTGTGACCCATGCCACAGCCCATGAGGCAGACACCGCAACGTCCTTGATTTTACAGATCAACACAGGCACAGGGAGGCAAGGCAATTGGCCTTAGGACTTGAACCCAGGCGGCTCTCCCCCCACCGCCCCGAGCCCCACAAGGCGCCCCGGAAATGAGAGACATTCATTTTCGACAAAGTGCCTTCTGGTTCTCCCTCCCAGGGAACCATCCTAAGTGCGGTGAGGACCGTAGGAGGTCAGGGGACAATCCCATCTCGGAGGGCTGGGGGGGCCAGGAGGGGTGGTCCCATGGAGCGGACAGAGCTAGGTCTCCTGACCCCACCCAGTACCTCTGGGAGGGAGACCCAGAATCTTCTGAGGGAGGGCTATGCCTTCCGGGGGCCAGGACCAGTCCGCTTTCGCTACAACTCACCGGCTGTGCCCACTTCGTGGATGCAGAAACTGAGGCAAGGTAAGCGGTATGAGGTCTCACAGTAGAGCAGAGACTCACCCCCCAAGAAGCCTGACGCTGAGCCAGCCGCTCAGGCCACCGTGCCCCACAGCCTGGCCTGAGGAGGGAGCCGTGGCTGTCCCCGCACAGAAAACTACACCCCCAACCTCTCCCCCAGTGAAAACCACCGTGTGATGCCTCAAGTGTGCTCCAACCCCCTGAAGGCCCCACATGGCTTAGCCGTGGCTGCCTCACTCTCCTCCACCCAGCAGTGCTCCCTCCTCTCTGTCTGATGGCCCAACAATCCATCTGTCAAGAGCCAGGTCAAATGTCCCTTTGGCTCTGCAGCCTTCCGTGACCTTCCCCGAGGCTGGACGAGCTCATGCTCTCCCAGAAGCCTTCCCTGCAGCCCTCTTTCCACAGGCTCAGTTGCTGCTAAGTTGCCTCGTGTCTCTACCATTCCGCCCCGCCCCCACGGTGACAGCACATTTCCTTCTGGGCCAGGAGCCCCACTGGGCACCAGCCAGGTCTGTCCTGTCCCTGTCACCCCCTGCACATATCTTCCACATCCTCCATGAGAGGGAGGGGGTAGGTGGGGGGAGTCCCTGCTGAGGCCCCCCTCGGGGCTGTGTCTCAGCCGGGCTGGGGGTGACTCAGTGAATGGCTGCCCTGTCTGAGCTGCCTGTCGCCCCTCGCCCCCGGGGCCATGCGGTCATGTCCTGTGCAGGGCTTAGGTAATAGGGTGGCGGGTGGTGGAGCGGGGACCCCAGCAAGGCTGGCCTGGCCTGGCTGCAGGATGAGCCGACTTTTCCAGGCCCCGCCGAGCGTGCATTACTCCCACCGTCTGCCCCCACTGCCAAGGCAAACACGGGGTCTCTTCTCTTTAGGGGATCTGGCTGTCGACACTGGGGTCAGGAGGCACCACACAGGGCTCCCTCTACCTGGCCTGTGGGGAGTTAACCCTTTGCCCCTCACCCTGGCCTCAGGCCTGAGATGCCGCAGAAGGGCGGTTGAGGCCGGGTGACTCAGTTTCCCCCAGAGCCCCACAAAGCGTCTGGGTCCCCGACGGGGTCATGGTGCAAAGACTGGACTTTGTGTTTCTGAGGGCGTCACTTGCCCTACCTCCTTGCCTGACAGGTGGGGAAACTGAGACCAAAAAAGAGAAGGCAGCCTTGTGCGGGAAACAGGCACAGAGAGGCTAAGGCACCCGTTGGAGGTCGCACAGCTAATCCATAGTGGCTCAAAGATTTGCTCCCCGACAGCCTGGCTCCTGAGTTGGGGCCTTCCCGGTTGCCTCTGCTTCCTGCCCCGTGCCCTTCCCAGCTTAGTCCTGGTCCTCTCTGACCTCAGGCTCTTCACCTGTCAAGTGGGGATAAGAATCCCTGCCCTCCCTGTCTTGCAAGAGAAGAGCGGAGGGCGGGGGGCTCTCATGAAGGGAAGGCAGGGTGTAAGCTACAAAGGATTGTGGGCCAGGCTCTGGAGGGCTTTGCTGCTCATTTACGTGCACAGGGGACGCTGTTTGTCCAAGTGTTACCTTCACACTCTAGTTGGTGTGTGAATCTTCGGGGGGGGGGGGTCTTTACACCCCCCTGAGCCCCCCGGAGCCACCCCCAGAGCCACCTCAGGAGCCAGATCCACTTTAGAGCCTCGGAATCCTCCCACCAGCCGTGCGTGTGGGACTCTGACTGTCTCTACTCGCGGAAGCCCAGAAAGAACTGTTGGGGGTGTTTCAGAAGAGAGGAAGGCCGGGGGCACCTGGGGAGCACCGATTTCCGGCAGGAGGACCTTTGAGGCGGGAGGGGGGAGACACAGGCAGGAACGGAGGGAGTCGTCTTGGTCCAGCAGGCCTGTGAGTTGGAACAGAAGTTTGTTGTGGGGGACCGGGGGCAGTGAGTTGAAGGACCCGCCGGGGACGTGACAGCCTCCGCTCTCGACACTGGGGCTCACCGGTGTCTAGACAGCCAGGCCGGGCCCCAGGCCGCGTCCCCGGTGCGGGGGAACGGGGATAAAACACCTGCCGGGACGCCTCCGGAGCAGCCACAGGCCGGGCCTCACCTGCCACGGGGCCTTTTCATCGTTTCCAATCTGGAGAATTTCGCTGGAGGGAGTTAAGGCGGCTCCTTCGTCCTGGGTGGGTTTCGAGTCCCAGGAGGAGCCTGGGACTTCCCCTCCAAGGCACGACGAGTCACCTGATACAGGTGGACGGGCCTGACACCCAGGAAACGTCGCTTACAGTCCCTCCCCGGTTTCTGCTCGCTTGTCCCTCCGCACGCACCCCGCATTTGCTGCCTGTGGGGCCCCGGGAGCTGAGGCCTCGCTGGCTGCCCCAGTCCGGGGGACCCCACCGCCGCCCCCCCAACGAATTTGTTCACTGTGACAGGTTATTTTCTGTCTTAGAGTTCGCACATTCCATCTGCCCTGGCTCAGTTCCTGCCCTTTGTGGGGAGAGAGGCAAGCTTTCTTTTCCCCATTTAAGTTTTTAAGGAAACCTCCCTTCCTTCCATCTTCTCTATAGGGAGGGATGTGCCTGACCCATCTTTAAAGGGAGGGGCCGGGGCACTTGGCCAAAGAGCCTCCAGGAGAAGAAGGAATCTGCCGGCTGGGGTGTTGGATGATGCCAGGAGGTCAGTGGCTGACTCAGTTTCCCCTCTGGAAAGGGCATTTCGACACAGTGCTCTCTGAGTTTCTTTCTGTTTGAGTCACTTTATGGTCAAGGTTGCTTTGTCAGCCACCCCTCCTTCCAGGTCAGGGTTTCTCCCTGCCCCCCATGGGTACCCATAGCCCCTCAGCCCCCTGTTAGCCCCCGCTGCTGACCTTCCACCCGCGTCCGTCGTCGGCATCTGGGAGCAGCTGCTCTGTGCCGTCACCATGCAGGACTTTCTCACCCTTGGTCCCCATCTTAGTGGATCGTCCAACCCCAGGGGACACATCCTCGTTGGAGCCGAGGCAACCGAGGCACAGAGAGGTGAGGCCAGCTGTCCAAGGTCACCCAGCCCTCCATGGCCAAGCCTAGACTCACACCAGGATGCCCCCAGTCCAGGACTGCTCCCCTCAGGCGGATGGAAAATCCTCAGCTTTATTCACAATGTTCATTGGTTCCCGACCCAGTTCCCAGTTTTGGGGCCAAACTCGACTAACCAAACCAACCAAAAAGAAAAAAAGAGATCTTTTGGCGAAACCTCCCCACTCCGTTCCTTCCTCGAGACCTGGGGATTCTTTTTTTTTTTTTTTTTTTTTTTTTGGCATATCTGCAGGAGGTGGGGGCCCAGCAAGGGAGGAGCGTTCACCCTTCGACTCTTTGTGGCCAACTCCGGGGAGCGTTTCTGAGGCCGGCTGCTTTGGAGGCCCCTGGTGCCCCCGCCGCAGCCCCCTCCCCAGGTCTCCTGGCAGGGCCGAGGGGGGCCTGGGCGCTTGTCAATGCATCTTAGCAATCGGAATGTGCCCTCTGACCCCGCCTTCGCCTCCCCGTGAGTTTCAGAGAAGGTTCTTTTTTCCAAACCGCTGCCCCTCGGCCTTCTGGAAACAAATGGAGTTTGATTCAGTCTGTGTGTGGCTTGAAAAGCCGCTGTTTGGGGGGTTACTTAAAAAAAAAGTCTTTGGAACCCCTGCAATGTTTGAAGGACTTTTATTTTTCGGCGGGGAGCATCCAACTGGTGCTGGGAATGTGCCCCGTGAGAGGGAAGAGGGGTCCGGCCCATCTGGGGGACCAGGAGGCCGGGGGCTGAGCGGTCCACCTGATAGCCCCAGATTGGGTTTCTTACCGATTTTTCATTAGATTCCGAGTCTCTGCAGCGGGGCTCCCTCGGGGGCTGGAAAGCCCTGGTGACTTAGAAGGTCAGAGGCTACATTTTCTGGAACATGCCAAAGCCTTGGAAGGAGTGCTTGAGCCAGAGAGGAAGGAAGGGGCCGGGAGAGCTGCCTGAGAGCTAGCTGGAGAGAAGAGTCCAAGCAAGTTGGTTCTTCCCCCCCCTTCCTGGACGAGAAGTTTCTTCAGCAGGGAAGGAGGCTCCCTCGGCTTCCCATGGCTTCCCATCAAGGCGTACTTGACCTGGGTCCCTCCTAGCTGCGTACTGTTTCTTGAGAGCTCCGCGAGCTAAATGGGTAAGGGGCTGAGTCTGCTCTTTTCCAGGCTCTGTCTCTGTGTGGCTTCAGCAAAGGGGGTCCCACGTGTGCCTCATTTTCATCATGGGAAACCGGGGCCCGACTACCTTTATTCGAGATCAGGGTTCAGCCAACTCATTCCGTAAAGGGCCAGACAGTACCGATCTTAGGTCGTGCAGCCTCTGTGCCACGTAACTCTGCCATGGACCTGGAAAGGAGTCACGGGCAGTGTGTAACAGAATGAGTGCGGCTGTGTCCCAACACGTCTTTATTTTCAAAGACCAGTGAGGGGTCGGATTTGGCCCATGGCGGGCTGTGGTTTGCCAACCCCAGTGGAGATTCTCGGGGGAGGGTCCTTGGAGTCGCCACGTCAGGAGCCCCACGTGAGAGCCCGGCGGGGCCAAAGATGGCGGACAGTCAAGGAAAGCTGGGCGCTGGAGTCCGACAGGTCTGGGTTCTCGTCCTGTCTCGGAAGCACGCCTGCTGTGTGGTCTTGGGTAAGTCGCTTCACCTCTCTGAGCCCCAGTCCCCCATTTGTAAAATGCAGGCAACCTGTCTACAGGGTTGGCTGTTGGAATGACAACTTAGCAACGCCTGGTGCGTGGAGAGCCCTCGACAAACATCAGCCCATGTTTTATCTGTACTAGAAAGACAGCATTTCCCCACCCAGCCCCTTGGATCCATGGTGAACAAGAGGGAGAAGATCAAACACTTCCTGTCTCTCAACCCACGTTTGAATCCCGACTGGGCGACTGTGGGCAACACACTTCACCTCTCTGAGCCTCGGACTCTTTCATCTCTGGAACGGGGCTCATCATTCCTAACTTTCAACATCTTCGCACGGAAAAGGAGCGAAAAGAAGAAGCCCCTCCCCCTCTGCCACATGCAGCCCCGTTTACTATGGTGGATCCCCGGGGGGCGCCACCTGGCGGCTCCGAATCAGCAGACCCCAAGCATAGCTGTGGCTTCTCGACTCTGCTGCTAGCCTGCCTCCCCCTCTGTCTTCCTCATCTCGGTGAAGGGCACCGCCATCTGCCCAGTGGCTCAGCCAGACCCCTAGGAGTGGCCCCGAACGTTCCTCCCATCCATCCACATCCCAGCTGCACTAGCTGTTGGCCAACATGGCCGCCATGATGGCCGCAGGGCTCTTCTCATGCTCGCTGCTTCTCCCGTTGGCAGGTGGGGTCGTCGACCCTGCCCTTGATGCTGGCCTCCGCCTTGTGACTCCTTTTGCCAATAGAATGTAGTGGAAGTGACTGTGGGGGTCCTGGGCTTAGGCCTCAAGAGGCCCAACAGCTCTCACTTTCATCCCTGTGCTGCTGTGGAAGGAAGCTGGAGAGACATGGCGCCTAGTGGGGACTCAGATGCCCCAGGCATGTGAGCGGAGTCTTCTGGAACTTTCCAGCCCAGCCCAGCTCCAGGCTGAAAAGCAGTCCCATGAGCGGGCCCCTGTGACACCATGAGGAGCAGGGACAGCAGAATCACGAGCCACAGAATCACGAGCAATGAAAGGGTTACCGTGTAAGCCACTACGTTTTGGGTGCTTGGTTACACACAACAGGCAATGGAACCCCACCCACCTGTCAAAGATCCCTCCACCACATTTTCCAGAATCTTCCAGGCATCGTCATCTGTCACCTGTATTATGGCATGAGGCCTCTCCCTGGCCTCCCAGCTTCCACTCTGGTGTCTTCCAGACTATCCTCCTTAGGACCAAAGGGCTTGAAGCAGATCTCAGACTTGCCTGGTCTCTTGATAAACCACCCTCCCCCCCCCCCCCCCCCCCGGAACTGGTAAAGAACCCAATGTGGCCCAGCCTGCAAGTGCCTCGTGACCAGGCCTCTGGGTAACTCCCTGACCTCGGCCCTCACCAGTCTTGTCCCTGTCCACTCTGCTGCAGCCACATTGACCTTCCTTCTAGTCCTTGGAGACACCCAGCTCTTCTTCACCCCGGAGACTTTGAGCCATTTCTCTGCTGGATCCCTCTGCCCTTGGGTTGGGTCCTTGTCACTCAGATCTCAGTTTGAGGCTTTCCTGGCCACCCCAACTAAGGTGCCTCCTGTCCTTGCTGACCGAGTCACTCCCTCTCCCTCCTTTATTTTCTTCATGGCACTTGATGTCCTTTTTATAAACTCCTGCATTACCCTCCTGAGCCCCTACTGAGATGTCCATCCCCGTCATAGGTCAGGCTGTGTAACCGTCCTCGGATCTGGCTGCTAGGGGGTGGAATAGAGTTTCTCCTCTTCATTAAAACAGATAAACAACCTCCCTCTAAGTGGCCCTGTAGCACATGCTGGGGCTCTGGCTGTGCACATGTCCGTCGGGGGCATCATTCGCTTTTCCCAGACATTCAGCAAGGGAGGTCTAATACCAATCCCATTTCACAGATGAGGAAACTGAGGCCCGGAGGTCGAAGCGGTTTGCCTGGGGTCACACCGCAAGTGAGGAGTAGGGGTGGGATGAGCCTGGGGTTTGGGTGGGACCACACGTGGGCTCTCACCGCCACACCCTGGCTTCGTTGCTGCCCGCACCCCTCCTATGTGCCCAGCTTAATGCAGAGAATGAATCAGGGCTTTGGGGCATTTTGGAGAGAGGTCCGTCTTACCTTCTCTTCCTTCCCACGAACCTCGCGCCACACTCTAGTTGACCTTCTTCCTGCTGCCTTTTTGTGAGAGACAGCTGCTTTCCGTCAAGGGAACACCGAGAGGGTGTGATGGACGTTGAGCGTGGCACCTGGGGCAGTGTCCACTCGAGAAACACCAGCGATGACCCACGCTCGTGGGACCCGCTACCGGGGCAGGTTCTGCACAGCCGCGTGTCTCCTAAGCGGAAGGAACGAGTGTGATGTTATCAAGGAGAGGTGGTTTTTCTGAGTTTGTGGACAGGGCGACAGGTCCAGGGAAGAGAGGTGAGTTGTCCAAGGCCAAGAACAAGTGAAGGAGAGAATCAGACTTGGGGGCACCTTGGGTGGCTCTGTCGGTTAAGGGTCCAACTTCAGCTCAGGTCACGATCTCGCGGTTTGTGAGTTCGAGCCCTGCATCGGGCTCTGTGCTGATGGCTTGGAGCCTGGAGCCTGCTTCAGATTCTGTGTCTCCCTCTTTCTCTGCCCCTCCCTTGCTCGTGCTCCGTCTCTCCCTCTCTCTCTCTTCCAAAAACAAAAAAAAGAAACATTAAAAAGAAACAAAACAGAACAAGGTTTGAACCCGTATCTCTGAGCCCATCCTCTGTGATGTGCTAGGACCCTCCAAGCTCCCTTCTTCCTCCTGTTGCATTCAGGGAGCACCTCCTATGTGCCTGGTCTGTGCCAGATGCTGGGAACCTGCCCTGGGCCCTTTCCACCATGACAGGCATAAAAAGTTATTTTTATGGCTGCATCCTTTTCCAGGCTGGATTATATTTATATTTATCTTCTGATTTTAAAGGAAGTGAAAACATGTCTGTGGGCCTCTAAAGGTAGCCAAGGCCCTCGGCACTGTACCTAATGTACCCAACGGAGACGCCAGCCCTGCCCGCTTGACACAAATCAAAACAATCCTACAAATGAAGCTTAAATCACAAACCATGACAAGTTTTACAAGGGAGAGGCTCTGGGTGTTATAGGATTTGTGGCCGGGTTTGATCCCACATGGGAGGCTGAAGGGGCATCTCCCAGGAAGTTAATCTCAACTTTGAGGAGATCAGGCAAGCGTCCATGATAAGTGGGGGAGGGAGTGTCCCAGGCTGAGGAAAACAGTGTGTGCAAAGGCCCTGTGGCAAGAACAGAGGGCTCACGGGGGCCAAAGAGCGCCTGGGTCCACCAGCCACTGGACCAGGCGGGAGAAGATCTGTCCCTGAGGCTTTGTGGGGAGCACTGCCTTGCCCACACATTCCCTTCAGACCCCTGGCGTCCAGGGCTGTGAGCCAATAACTGTTTGCTGCAGTAAGCCCCCCAGCTCGTGGCGGTGTGCTATGGCCGCCGCGGGGCCACCGCTGTAGGGTCCCCAGTAGGAGAGGGCCACCCAGGCCACACCTGCATGGACGGGCCAGGCTACCCGGGAGCTAGAAACTTCCCCACCCGGGGGAGGTATGGAATCCGAGTGGGAAGGTCCTCTCGAGCTTTCTGAGACCCAAACTGAGGCCCAGAGAGGGCTGTGCTCAGCCCGGGGACCCAGCCTGTGAGGGCAGGACCTGGGACCCCGGGCTCTCCTCCTGTGGCTCCCCCTGTGTTTATAGCCTCCTACCAGCACCATACGGCTACCGGCTCCTTTATGTATTTGGACACTCCTTGTCCCAGGCCCTGACTTCCATCGGGATGGCTCCTGGCGGACGTGAAGTGGGAGGGGCCACCCAGTGTCCCCCAGCCGGCTACCCAGGACCCCAAAGCGGGGTCGTCAGTACCCCCACTGTGGGTGCCCCCTCATGTCGGCCAGGACCCCTCTCAGACAGCAGACCTGCCTGGGCTCAGGTTTCAGCCTGGCTGGCATGATTTGGCTCGAGGCTTTCGAATGGGGATGCTGGCTCTGGGCAAAGGCCAGTGGAGATGGGACCCGTGATAGGCACCCGGCCCGGAAGACGGAGCCCGAGAGTGTAGGTCCAGCTTTTAACCTTTTTCCACCTGTGTGACCTCAGGATTGTGCCTCAGTTTCCCATCTGTACAATGGGGGCGTAGGAAGGCACAGGAGTAACGTAAGTGATGCCGTCGGCCAGGCTGCCTGACGGGGGTCAGCTTCTAGTCGATAGAAGCTGCCATGATTATCACTCTCTCCCGCTCCCATCCGTTTCTCATTGATTTCGATTTTGCTGAAAGGTCCGTCCCGCCCTATCCTTCCACAGAAGAGTAGAAAGAACCAGCCTCTCAGGACCCCTGGCCGCTGATTCCAGTTTCCTTCCCGACTTGCTGTGTGGTCTTGGGCACATTGATGACCCTCTCTGAACTTTGTCTTGAAACTTTTTATTTTGAAATTCTAGACTCACAAGAAGTCGCAAAACCAGTAGGGGGTCCTGGGGGCCACGCCCCCAACGCACATAGCTATAGGACAACCTCAAAATCAGGGAACCCTGATGTTCACCCGACCACCGGACCCTCTTGAGTTTCCATCAGTTTGTACGTGAACCTGTGTGTGTGTTTGTGTGTGTGTGGGGGGGGGTTCCGGGCAACTAGATGTCATGCATACATACCCAGGACCACCCCCGCCACCAAGATGCAGAAGTGCCCCATCACCAAGGAGGGGCTCTTCCGTGCCACCCCGTGATGGGTGGGCCCATCCCCCGCCTTGTCCCCGTCCCCAGGCAACCCCTGATCTGCTCTCCAGCTCTGTGGTTTTGTCCTTTCAAGAAAGCGCTCTAAATTTCCCTCTGGGTGCTTTCCGTGTCCATTTGAGAAAGTGTTCTCAAAAATTCCTCTTCAGAAAGGCCACTGTCTTCTGTGAGGCTGTAGGATGCCTTCAACTGTGCTTTCATTTGTGTCTCTAGAACAGAGGGGGCCATAAAGCAGATGGGGAAACTGAGGCCCAGCAGGGCAACCCGACTGGCCTTGAGCCACACAGCGAGTGGGTCCATGAGCCCAGCTTGCTCCTGCTTGGGGCCCCAAAGATCCCCGCAGTCCAGTGAAAACACAAATACACCGCCTGACCAGGTGACGGATCTTCAAACAGTCCCATCGACCTCCCCCTGGCCGAGGTTCTTGGGTGCGGGGACATCTGGCCTCTGGGCTCTCCTCGGCCTGAGGTCGGGGTCCCTCTCTGCTCAGCCCCAGGGTCCCCAGCGGCGCCAGTGGAAACGTCGGTGCTCCTGTGGCGATCTGAGGAGGCCCCGGGGCAGGTCGGCCCGGCCCCCATCCAGGTGAGCTGGGGCCGCCACCAGCCCCGGGCACAGACGGGCCCCTCGGTCTCGGGGCGCTGGGCAAGCGAGCAGACGTGAATGTCAATAAACGCCACAGTCGGAGAGCTGACCCACGCCCTCGCTGGAATTAAGAGCTTATTCATAACTCTCTCCTGCCACCAAAACACACTTTGCAGAGGGCTAACGTAAACAGTGCTGTTTAACCTGACCTCCTTGGGGCTTGTGGCCCTGCCCAGGTCCTGCCACTCAGAGCGGAAATTTGGCACCTTCCCCCCACCCGCCCCCCTGGACCACTTGGACCACCCCCAGAGTCTCCCCCTTAGAGAAATAATCAGATCATCCCCGTGGCCTGGCGAGGGGGGGCAGCGGTGGGGGGGGCGGGTGGTGATGGATGGACTTGCAGAGGAGGTGACAGCCCACTATTGATTGAGGGCACGTTGAGGAATCTGGATCCTATTCCAAGAGCAGTGGGAAGCCATGGAAAGGGTTTTAAGTGGGGGGATGACGGGAAATGATTTATGTTTTTGAAAATATTACTCTGACCGCCGTGTGAAGAATTGGCTGTAGAGGGCAGGAGTGGAAGTCGGGAGCCTACTAAAGACACTCAAACAAGAGGTGACAGTGGCCTGGGCAGGGTGGCAGCTGAGAAGACGGAGGGAGGTCAACACACACATGGCGGGCTTTGACAGTCTGACGTGACGGCACGAGGGGATGAAGGGTCCATCCGTTGTTTGACGAAGATGGCGGATAGGGGCCTTTGGGGGGCATGGTGGGACCAAGCCACAGCCCTGCATGGGCATGTTGGGTCTGAGATGGCCGGGAGTCTTCCAGTTGGGGTCTAACAGGCCACCGGCTCCCAGACCCCCCATGTCACCCGGCAGAGGAGACCCATGATGAGAGAGGCCTGGGAGGAACGACCAGCAGAGAAGAAGATGCTCACATTACCCAACAGCTCTGAGGCATCCTGGGGGGTGAGGTCTGGAAAGACTCCGTGACATACAACAGCATGACAGGCATTGGCGACCACAAACGGGAGTGTGTTTAGAGGGCTGGTAGGGGCAGGAGGACCACTGGAATGACAACAATAACAAAAGAGCCCAGAAACAGGCTTCTGTGCCTATGGAGACTTCATACACGGTGGGGGACGCACTAGCCGCCAGCCGAGAAGCAGCCATCCACAGAAGGGTGCCGGCGGGTGTTGCTCAGCACTGATCCGAACCGAGCAATCAAGTCATAAAGACACACGGAGAAGCCTTAAGTGCATGTTACTAAGCGAAAGAAGCCGATCTGAAAAGGCCACCTACTGTACAATTCCGACTCTATGACATTCTGGAAAAGACAGATCTATGGAGACAGGACAAAGATTTAGTGGTTGCCAGGGATTGGGAGGAGGGTGGGATGAACAGGCAGGAGCCCCGAGGAGTTTTAGGGCAGTGGAAATACTCTGTACGATACCATAATGATGGACACACGTCATCATACGTTTGCCCAAGCAGCAGAATGTACAACATCGAGAGTGAGGCTGAAGGTAAACTATGGTGTCTGGGTGATAATGATGTGTCAGCAGTATAGGCTTATCAGTTGTAACCAATGGACCACTCTGATAATGAAGGAGGCTGTGTGTGGTGGGGAGGGGGCAGGGGTTATATGGGGAATTCCTTGAAATTTTGCTGTGAGCCTAATCTGCTCTAAAAATATAAAATCTTAAAAAAAAAAGAATACCAGAAAATGATGATCTAAGTGACAACACAGCACACAGTCTTTGAGATGGCCCCCGTGATTCCACCTCCCGATGTTCAGTCCTCTGTGTAGTCCCTTCCTCTTGAGTGTGGGCAGGGCCAGTGGCTTAATTTCTAACCAGTAGAATGTGGCAAAGGGGATGGGACGTCACACCCTTAATTGCATTACATTGTATAAAACTGTCCTGCTAGCAGGTGCCCTCTCTCTCTCTCTCTCTCTCTCTCTGTCTGTCTCCCCATTGCTAGGCTTTGAAGAAAAAAGCTTCCATGGATTTTAGAGAAATTGCAGAGAAATGAGTTCTGTTAACAAGCTGAGGACCTTGAAAGTGGATACTTCCCCAGTCAAGCCTCTGATGAGAAGCCAGCCCCACCCAACACCTTTACTGTACTAACATTGGGACACACTAAACAGAGGCTCCAACTAAGCTATGCCCAGACTCCTGACCCCCAGAAATTATGAGGTGATAAATGTGTGTTGTTTTAAATAATAACTTTGTCATGCAGCATAGACAACTAATATAAACTACATTATGTTTAATCCCAAACTCACACAGAACACATACACACAAACAGATAGATTCAAGACGCATTAGAGACCTAAATGCAAAGAGCTAACATCTCAGAGTTCTGGATGGAAATGCAGATGGTCTTTTATAATCCTGGGCTAAAGGAAGGTTTCTTAATCATAGCACAAAAACCATAAGCCCTAAAGAACAAGATTGCTAGGTTTGACTACCTTAAAGTTTAAAATTTCTTTTCAGCCAAAGTTATCATAAATAAGTTAAACAAGAAGACAAAAACTAGAAAAGGATATCTGAACACGTATAACTGAGTGAGGCTTGAACCCCTAATATGTAAAGAGCACTTACAAATCAATAAGAACAACACTAACCATCCAGTGGAAAGATAGGCAATGAGTACAACCTGACGGTTCTCAAAACAGAAAACCCTGATGACTGATAGTCATGAAAGATATGTAACCTCACTAGTGATCAGGGAATACAAATGGAAACACCCACAAGATATTACCCATCTGCTTCACAGAAATTTTAAAACTTGAGAATACCAAGTGTCAATGAGCCTGTGGGGAAGGAGCTTTTCTCTGCAGCAGGTGGGAGTGTAAGTTGGCAGAATCATGTTGGAGAGCCATTAGGGAGCATCCAAGACAGTTAAAGGTACCTTACTGACCTAATCATTGCTATTTAGTCACTATCCTCTAGAAATGTTAGCTGTTGCCCAGAGGGACGCGTTCCCAGATGTTCACCACCGTGTGGTTAGTAACAAACGTTCCTCAAAACAAGGATGAGAAGTAAATGGAAGTCTGCTCACAGTGGAATATCACACGTTGGTGAAAATGAACCAGTGCTGTGTCAGTTGGGAAAAAGAAGACCGAGCAAAAAACAAAACAACACAAAACAAAAGAACCGAGTTGGAGAACGATGCACAGAATGGATCACCACATATGTAAAGTTTTCAAAAGTGAAAAATTTTGCTTGTGGATTCATCCACATGGGATAAAAGCGTAAAGCCGTGAAAGGGGAAGATAAATACCGAGACATAAATATTCAAGACAGTGATAAACTCTGCAGAGGAAAAAGGGTAATAGATCCATAACATTTAATGACTTAAAAAAATCGGAAGCAAAAAAAAAGTCGGTAGCCGGCTTCCGTGCGGTAGCCATTAGTCCTGTGTGGTTACTTACATTTAAACGTAAATTAATGAAAAGTACGCACAATCAAAACGTTGGCTCCTCAGCCACGCCAGTCCCCGCTTTGAGGGCTCACGAGCTGCACATGGCCAGTGGCTCCCGAATTGGGCAGTGCAGATATACAGATACCGTTTCCATTTTCGCGGAAGGTTCTTTTGGGCAGTGCTGTTCTAGAAGGTTCCAAATGCTTTGGGTATTTCCTAATGAGTCTTTAAAAGCAAGGACTGGAAGGTGAACAACGGAAGCAGGGAGGGCTCAGGCGTCTTTTGAAGCGTGGGTCTGGAGAGGACCAGGAAGATGGGGAAAAGGGAAGGCACAAGGCCTTGGGGGCAGGGGGGGAGGGAGGGAGACACGGTCCCCGGTGGCCCCTGAGGCCCGTACCTGGTGCCCCGTCTCGGTGACTCCCGGCCCTCACCCTTTCAGGCTCCTGCCGGTGGAGATAAATAACGCCTGCCATGCCTGTCACAGATATTTGAAAAACATATTAATCACTTTAACAAATATTAGCTCAGAACAGCCATAAACAGTCTCTAGAATTTCCTCTTTGCGGGTGTATTACAATGAAAAATATGCTAATATGGGTGCCTAATTGATTGTGTTTGAATAACTTCCTTTATGACAATAAGTGTTTGAGGTGGCATCACTCAGAGTCACGAGCAGCGTCTCCCAAACCCTGGAACGCCCCCGTCTGTGCCTGCAGACTTTTACCTTTTGGGGCCACATTCTCCAAATCAATGGAGTGGGGTCCTTGTGGCTGCCCATCTAGAGAGACTTTTGGGGGGCCCACGAGGGGGCTGGGTTCGGGCTGTGGCTCGTATGGGCTGGCACCTTAGCACCCCAGCCCTAAATGTCTCTAATGTCCTTACTTCTATAAGATCGGGGTCACGGTCCCATTTCTGTGGGTGAGATCCTGGGCACACAGCACTCCCAAGCCCGGCTGGCTGAGCCTGTGGCACCGGGGCCACCCCTGCACGGGGAAGCAAAACCCATGATACTGTAGGCAAGCAGGCACCCACAGCATGTTCTCAGACTCGTGAGCCAAGACCTGTGTGCAAGACAACTCGGTATCATCTGCTGTAGCAGAAACATAGGAACAACTTACACACGGACGGACTAGGTGAGTAAAGGGAGCTCTCATGCAGTCACTGAGCAGAAGGAAGACACTGTCCTTGAGCTGATACGGAAGGCTCCCATGGGGCGTCCTACAGTGAAAGAAAATCAAGAGTGGGTATTGAAAGCTGCCACGTGAATGGGAAAAAGGAACACACGTGCGCCCGCATACGCTTTCACACGTAAGCGAGAAAAACTGTCTGGACAGATACAGAAGAGTATTGACATGGCTGTGCGCTCGGGGTGGGAGGCTGAATACAGATACCCTTGGGGGGGTGTTTTGTTGCCTTTTTGGGGGCATGTGTCGGCTGTCTTTGCAATCAAGAACAAAAGGTTAGGGGAAAACACCAGGGGGATGGCTTCCCAGACACCGAGTATCTACCAAGCCCCCAGGATTTCCCAGCCCCCACTAGTGAGTCCTCCGCCCCCCCCCCCCCGCCAGGGGGCCCCCAGAAAACTGGAGAATGCCCAGCTGCTCTGCAGACCCTGCGTGCCCCTTGCTGGTCTGAGGGGCACAGCAAGGAGGGCTTCGAGTCCAAACAATGGGCAGGACAAAGGACCCTTTGTGCTTTTCCTCCCGGGCCCCAAGACCCGCCTCTCCAGTTACAGCCCCTGAGGGCTTTCCCCAATCAGCCACGGAGCCCTGGGGTAAATGTTCTTCCAGGATCACCTGTCAGCCAGGGGGGAGGGTCCCCTTGGTGCTAGAGGTGCCCCGGCCCGAGTTTCTCCTCTCAGGCTCCAAAACATCAGCCTCCTGGTGATGTGGTTCTGGGCCAGGCAGTTAGGTTGGAATCCTGGGACACGGGCTGAGGGACCTGGGCCGGTGGCTCTACCTCTCTGAGCCTCAGTTTCCTCATCTGGAAGACGGGGTGGTAGTCACGCCCACTCTTTTGCCGGTTCTGGTGAGGATTCAAGATGCCCGGCAATGGTGCGTTTGGACCTGGGGGAATATCGGAACAGAGCAGTGCAGTCAGTTTGGAAAGCAGTCTAGCTGTTTCTCAAACCTGGGGTTGGCCTGTCCCCTGGCAATTCCACTCCCAGATATTTCCCCGAGGAAAATGAAATGTGTGTCCGCACAACAGCATGCACACAGATGTTCACGGCGGCATCATTCATAGCCGCCAAAAAGGTGGAAACGACTCGCATGCCCATGAATGGATGAATGGATACACCAAACTGTGCTCTATCCATATGCTGGAATATTGTTCGGCCATGAAAAAGAGGGAAAAAGCACTAACACAACCTGGATGAACCTCAAAATCACCATGCTAATTGCAAGAGGTCACAAAAGACCACGTATTGTATCATTCTATTGATAGCAAATGTCCAGAGTAGGGAGGCCTATGGAGACAGACAGTGGGGTGGTGGTCAGGGGCTAGAGGTAGTGGTAGAGGGATGGGCAGGGAGGTGATAGTGACAGGATACAGAGTTTCTTTCCAGGCTGTGAAAATGTTTGGAAATTGACTCGGGTGATGGCTGCCGAGATCTGTAAAAACGCTACAAACTGTCGCAGGTGCACGGTAAACGGGTGTGAATCAGATCTCCGCAAAGCTGCTTTTGTTTCCTGTTAAATAGACCTTAAGTTTTAGAAAAGGTGAAGACGTACAGAAAAGCTGCAAATGCAGCGTGAAGAGTCCCTGCGTACCCTCCACCCTTCTCCTCTGTTTTAGGACCTCACACTAGCACGGTGCCTTTGTGGCAACGAATGAACCAATGTGGATGCATGATTCGCAGCGAAAGTTCAGACTTGTTTTGAACTTCGCTGGGTTTCCCCAAGACCCTTTTCCTATTGCCGGGATCCCACCTAGGACGCCACTTTACATTTCCCCGTCGTGCCCCCCTCCGCTCTCCTGAGCTGCCACCGTTTCTCAGACTTGGCCTGTCCTTGATGATCTGGACACTTTTGAAGAGCATTGGGTCAGGTGTTTTGCTGAACGCCTCTTGATTTGGATTTGTCCGAGATTCTTCCCCTGCTGAGACAAGGGCTGTGGGTTTTTGGGGAGGAACACCACACAGCAGTGAGGTGTCGGTCTCAAAACATAGTGTCAAGGACACGGGCTATCACCGGGACGTATCACCGATGCTGGGGACTTTGGTCACCCGGCTGAGGAACCCTTGGCGCAGGGCACTCTTTGAAAGCAACTCACTTGGCGTAGCCTGCCATGAAGGACTAGGGAGTTACAACTCCACTTCCTTGAGGGCAGAGTAGCTACATAAATTATTTGGAGTTCTTCTGTACGGGAGATTTGTCTCTTCTCTCTCATTTATTTCTTTGTGCAATCATCAATAAAACCGCTTCTTAAGAAAGCTCTCTAAAGAAGCTGTCATAAAAAAAAAAAAACAAAAAACAAACAAAAAAAAAACAAACAAACTTGAGGAGAGGTTCTAGGGAGACAAGACTAAAGGAGTCTAAGCAAAGCGAAACTGACGAAGAGAGAAGAGCTAGAAAAAAGTGGGAGTTGGGTGGGTGCAGGGAGGGGGGAACTGGGTCCTGTGTCTCTGTTGGCCCCGGCATCCGTGTGTATCTCCCAGGAGGCCCCAATTCTGCTGGCTGATGGGTTCAGTAGTTGTGCAAGAGGGGAGCAGGGGGGCTCTGTGAGAGTGGTCTGGTCACCCACTTGGTGGGGGTCTTGGGGTGGGGATCGTCTTAAGATGCTCAGCTTTCCTCCCAGCCTGGAAAGTGGCCTTAATCATTAGGGCTTCACTGAATGTCAGGTGTGTAACAAGTGATAGAGGTCTGCGTGATCGACACATAGTAGGTGCTTTAAAAAAAATTTTTTTAATGTTTATTCATTTTTGAGATACAGAGTGCAAGGGGGGAGGGGCAGAGAGAGCGGGAGAACACAGAATCCAAAGCAGGCTCCAGGCTCTGAATTGTTAGCACAGAGCCTAACGTGGGGCTCGAACCCACGAACCGTGAGATCATGGCCTGAGCCCAAATGGGATGCCAAACTGACTTCGGTTAGGAAAATAGAGTGTGGGGGGCTGGGGGAGGTGGGGAGGGAGGTAGACAGGAGGGAGGCTTTTTCTTTCTTCAGCAGCTTTATGGAGACATAACTCTCCTACTGTGTAATTCACCGATTTCAAGTGTACAAGTCCACGGGTTTAAATGCTGCCAGAGTTGTGCAACCAGGAGGGAGACTTTCCAGTATGCATCCTTTTGTATCTTTTAAATGAGTAACAGTGGTAGTATATCAATTACTATGAAAGAAAGAGAGAGAGAGAGAGAAAGAGGAAGGAAGGGAGGAAGGAAGGAAAGAAGGAAGGAAGGGTAACCTGAATTCCTGGCTGTCATGTACCCTCCTTTGGCCTCAGTTTACCCTTCTGCCACTCTTTTCCTCCCCTCCTCCTCCTCTATCGCCCCAGGGTGCCTGGGCTCTCAGGCTCCCGCCTGCCTTCCTCCGTGTTGCTCTGGGAACATGGTGTCCCTTCACCATCACACCCAGCCCTGGACTCAGGTTGAGAGGACCTCATAGGTCCGCAAGGAATCTGACCTCAAGCATTGCCCTTGCCTCCCCTTGGCGTCCGGTGGGGGCCGGCGCAGTCCCATCCGGGGAAAACCCACCCACCCGTGCAAACTGCCGTAAATGGAGGAATCGTCCCTGCCTGGCCCTCGATAAAGCTGCAAAGAAACCCAAAGCAAAACAGCCCAACCCAAGCACGCAAAGTTTTTTTGAATGCTCTTATTCTGTGGATGTGTTTTTTGGGACAGCCTCTCAAAGGTGTTTTTCTTTGCCGGAGCCACTTTTGGACCGAGAACCACCCCAAACGCACTCTGTCCCCTGTTGATCTGCTGAGGAGCCTGCAACCTGGCTTGTGAGTTCAAAGCCCCTCCTGGTCACAGCGGAGAGAGGGCACAGCCAGGCCGGTGGATCTCTCTGAGGGTCAGATAAAGGACGAATGGTTCCAGGTATGTGCCAGAGAGCTGGGGGGCTGGGTGGGTACCTCTCCAACAAAGCTCCTTTCCATCATTACTTCTGTCTCCACCAGGCCTGGAGTCAGCGTCCGGGTCTATTGGCTCTGCTGGCCTGTGAGTTTCTCTCTCTCAGCAGGAGCTTTTCTCAGAGCTTGTCTGGGAGGAGAGGGGTCTGATGTCCAGAGAAGGAAGGGACATGTCGGAGCCCAAGCTGGTTTGTGACCACAGAGCAAAGGGAAGGGGATAGGCCAGTGGGCTATACTCATAATCCCAAGGAACAGGCAGGCGTGGGGGGCCCACAGCAGGGAGGAGCTTTGGGTATGGAGACGGCCCAGACAGGGGGCCGAGATCCTCCCCAAGGCCGTCCATCCTTGACCCCTGGTAACTTGTCTCATTGCCTCAGCTTGGTTGCCCGAGATCTCACTCCTCCTTCCCAACCTTTCCTCTCCTCTGGGATTTCCTATGGGGCAGCTCCACGGGGCCCTCCCTGGTCTCCCACTGGGGGGGGGGGGGCTCCCCATGTTCCTATTCTGTCTTAAACATTTTTTTAAATGCCTATTTATCTTTGAGAGACAGAGTGTGAGTGGTAGTGGGGAGACAGAGAGAGAGGGAGACGCAAAGCAGGCTCCACTCTGTCAGCACAGAGCCCGACGCGGGGCTCGAACTCACAAACCGTGAGATCATGACCTGAGCCAACGTCCCACGCTCAACCGACTGAGCCACCCAGGCGCCCCAATTTGTGACCCCTTTTTGCCTCTTATGGGTGAGGCATTTCCCCCCACCGGGGCCTCAACTTCCTCACTTGTAATATGACCAGTGTACTGCCCCCCCGCCTTCAGCCCCCAAATAAGACAGAGGCTCCCCCCACCCCCAGGGTGGGAGCAGTCAGAAAAGCAGCAGCAGCCAGGGAGGGGAGGAGGAGGGGTGCCACGCGGGTCCCCCCACAATGTGAGTGCCACGGCAGGCGGGATCAGAACCTAGATCGCATGAGCCCCGTGCTGCAGCCTTACAGGAAACTAACGCTCGCGTCCTGCATACTTGAGTTCCGGCCAAGAGATTCCTGATGTGATTGGGAGAGAAGCTTGTTTTCCTGACTCACTTACAAAGAAGTCCCCCACCTGCGCCCCCAGCCTCCTTCTCTCAGAGCTGCCCCCCCTTCCCCCCCCAACCTGGCCCTGAGTCACCTCATTTCTTCCGGCCTGGAGGCCCCAGGATATTTTCTGAAGGGGCCCAGCCCATGGGGGGAAGGAGACACCCGAGGGGAGCACCTGGCTTGGGGGTGGCGTCTCCTCCAGACAGGAAGAGGTGTCACGTGTTGGCCTGCGGGGGGGGGGGGGGAGGAGGGAGGCCAGGTGGCAGGAGACAGGCTGTGGGGGGCGGGGGGGTTGGAGGAGGCAGCTCTCTGCTGGGGCCTGTTTGGGCCACCCTCTGCGGTGTGACCCTGGGGAAGTCACAGCCTCTCCCCGGGCTCTGTGTCTGTAAAGTGAAGCGCTTATGGCTGGTTTCTGTCGCCCATTCCGGGCACTCTTTGAGACCGGGGCAGCTGGGCTTTCAGTATTTTAAGAGGACTGGAGCTTTTTCTCTCTCTCCCTTCCTCCTGCTCCCCGCCCTCTTCGTTCATTCCTTTCCACTTCGTGCCCAGCCTTGCACAGTGGGCTGAGGGCACGGTGATCAACACCAGCTCTGCCTTAGGAGCCCAGCCTGGAAGCACACAGGCGTTGAAACAGCCCGTTAGGAGAGAAGGAGGTACCCGGCACCCTCAGAGTGGCTGGCATCTCTTCCGGAGCCCCTCCCATGTGCCAGGCCCCGGGCACGTCTGACTGCACTGAAATCCCAGAAGCTTCTCCGGGTCAGGTCCTCGGTGGTCTGCTTTCCACGTGGAGAGCCTGGGGGGCAAGCCATGAAGGGCAGCTACTCCAGGAAGGGAAGACTGGCATTAGGGTTTGAACCGGGCTCCATGCCTAAGGTCAGGATCCTCGGTTCATCTCATGTTAGAACAGGAGTGAGCAGCGGGTGTTCCACGTGCCGAGGGAGAAGGCTTCTAACCGGGCTTTTGGGGGGGGGGCACCTGTCTCCTCTTCCCCAGGATCCCAGACTCTGTAGTTTCATGGTCTCTTCTGCCCACCAGCGAGACTCGGCCCCAGGAATCAACATCTGCCACAATAAGATCACAGGAATCCTGGTTAATATTTGCTGTTAATGACCCTCCTTAGCTCTGATTGGTTGGCTTGAGTCAAGGACGCGCGCCTCGCCAATGAATGGATTCTGCTGATTGGGCTGAATGGTGGGAGGGGCCAGTGCCATCCAATCCACATCGAGAGGCAGGGAGGGCCTTGCAAATCAAGAGGCTCTTCGCAGAGGCGGTGAGAACAGAGACTTCCCCTAATCCAGGGTTTTAAGGAAATCAGCGCATTAGTTGTTCCTCCCACCACCCTTAAGCACAGAGAGGCTGAGACGCTTGCCCAAGCTCACGTAGCTCCTAAGTGACCGCGCTGGAATTTGAACCGTGAAAGGCTGATTCCAGAGTCTGTGTTTTCAGCTGTAGCGTTACGCTGCCTCTCAGGATAAAGTGCAGAGCTTAAATCAACAGATCCTGTTTGGTAGTGGAGTCAGGGAGGAAGTGGGGGGAAAGAGAGCCGGAACAAGGACGCTTGACCCTCACCTAACTGTGCAAAGGTGGCAAAGCCTGGCTGGCACCTGTAGTTTGACCTTGGCTCTGTGGTTACCAGTGGTGGGACCACCACAGGGTCTGAAGAAACACATCATAATCATGCCTGGTGCAGCCCCAGCTGCTGCCCGTCAGCTCGGCATGGGGCACCCGTTTGGGGCAGTATCTGTGACAAGTTCAAGTGCCTTTTTGAGGACACATCTTACCAAAGACCTTGGGGTCAATAGCCCAGACTTCCTGATTCTCTCTGTTGTCCTGAAAGATTTCTCTTGCTTTAATGCACTTTTCTTGTGGCTTAAAATTTCCCTAAGCCGGCACTTTTAAGCCCAGATGTCCTTTTGGTGGCCTTGGTGAAGTCCACCTGGAAATAACTCCAGGACCAACCTTTCTTATTTCGCTTCTTTCCTTTCTCTTCTCCCTCTCCCTCCACCATCTGGCCTTGAGTGAGCCTGTATTTTGCATTTTCTGTTTGTCAGGCCCCGTGTTAACATCCCCAGGAGAGAAAATGAATTCCCAGGACTTGTCCTCACCTTAAGGGAGCTCCCAGTCTTTTAGAGCAGACAGATGTGCCGTCATCACATAGTGGGGGCGCTCGAGGGCAGGAGGAAGGGACGTCGTCCCCTTCGGGAGGACTTTGACACGCAGACGTGAGAGCTTGCGGGTGGGATGGGGAAGGGCATCCTAGGCAGAGGCAAGTGCAGGGGTGTGGAGAAGTCCACGTCCGTGAACGATAGATGGTTCGGTTGTCCATATGGTGGGTCGCGGGGGTTGAGACAGGAGGCATGGGCAGAACTCACCCAGGCCACGGAAGGTTTGTCATGGCAGAAGGAGGACATGTGAGTGGTCTAGGACCAAGAGAGCACAGGACTAGGAGTCCAGAGAGGTGGTCCAGCTTCTTAAGGGTTTGAGGAGGACTTAGTGAGTCATTGTTGCACTTGGAGCCTCTGTCTTCTCATCTGTGAGACCAGAGGCTTGTTTTGCTGGCCTGTAAGGCATTTTCTGATGCAAACATTTGATGTATTTCAGTGACATTCCTTCCCTTGTCCTCCCTGGAATCTCTCCCCTCTGTACAATCCTGAGAAAATCTCGGCCCCCAGACCCTAGCTGGCTCAGAGATAAATTGATCGTCCCGACCCTGGTGGGTATATCCATTGAAGCTTTGAGGGGGCATTCCTGGGGTGTCATTGCACACCATCTAATTGATTTTGATTTTATTTTCACAGCCTTGGTGTAATTATGAAAGCCTGCTGTAATTATCAAAACATCACTCCAAGTATTTCATTATTAAAATACCCCTATGGCCTGTTATTAATTCATTAGATAAATTTGGATTATATCACTCAATAATTAATGCGCAGGCATGGATCTGGGGAACTGGGCCACTTTGAGTCACGTGTCAACTGCCGGAAGCAATGGAAGGCTGGGAGACTGAGGAGGGGGGAGGGGGGAGAGAATGGGACGAACAAGAGGAAAAACAGAGGCTCTGGACAGTTGATGACCAGCTGCTCTGAGACATCCACTTAACCATTAGTTCAATAAACATGGATTGCTTGCTACAAACTCAGAGCTTTGAGTACCTTACCATCCAAATATTAACTATTATAAGATGACTGCTGGAGTTTTCTTTCATCTATTTATACTTTCGTTCACCCATCTATCCATCCATCTATCCATCCGTCCATTCATCCGTCCATCCGTCCACACATCTACCTATCCACTATTCATCTATGTATTTATTGAGAACTTTCTATATTCCAACCATGGAAAGCACGTGAAGGAACAAAATATGGCCTCTGCTCTCAGGAAGCTCACCTTCAGTGTGAGGACAGGGGACAGACATGCGGACCAGTGCTTATAATAGTGTGATACATGTTTTGATGGGGAAGGCAGGGGGCTGTGGGAGCCTGACTTTGCTTTGAGGGGAGGGGTAGGAGTCAGGAAAGTTTCCAGAAGACCAGCTGGTTAGCTGAGGCAGAAGTGGGTAGATTAGGACTTGGGGCAGCCAAGCCAGAAGAAACAGCTAATGGAGGCTGAGACTGGAAATGACTCAGGGTGGCCTGGGGTGCTTGGCGTGTGGAGACCTGCCTGCTGAGGTCAGCGGAGTCACATATGGAAGCTTCTCGGCCTTGTTAGCTTTTTAGATTTCGTTTTGAGAACGATGGGTGTTAAGCGGAGACTGAAGTGATCAGGTTTGTGCTTCGAAAATGTTTCTCCAGCTGGAGTGTGGAGAATCGACTGGAAGGGGCGTGGCTGCAGGCAGAGAAGCTGGGGAGAAGGCGGAGTCGAGCGGGCGTCTGTGTGAACAGTAAGGTGGCCTTTGCTCAAGTGCTGTCAGGGGACAGAGGGAAGGAGCTGGGTTGAGGAGTTAGCATCCTGGCTAACCGGGTGAAGGAGAGGGCGTGTCGGGGGTGATGCCCAGCATGGCCTAAGCTGGACAGGTCAGTTCAGATCAGCAAGGTTTCAAGAGGGCCCGGGTGCTGGGATCTGTGCAGGGAGCTAGTGGTCCCTAACTTGACAATTCAGGGGTATACGGAGATCTCACTGCGGGCCGTCTGCAGGGCAGGGCATGCCATGGGGCAAGCTGGGTGCTGAGGCTGTAGAGGTCAGCATCGGTCATATCAGTGAAGGTCTCAATAGTCAGGCCAAGGAGATCAGATGCTTCTTGAGAGCATCGGGAGGCATGGGGGGATTTGCAGCCAGAAACTGGCGTGCCTAGAAGCCAGATGAAGTGAGATGGATAGTTCTGGTTACCATGCTAAGGGTGAGCTGGAAGAGGTAAGCCCAGAGGCCAGGACCTAGTGAGGAAACTACTGCTCGCATGTAGGGGAGAGGTTGAATGGGCCTCTCGGGAAAGCATGGCTGTGTGACCTTGAGCAAGTTGCCTAACCTCTCTGCGCCTCTGGAAAATACAGATCGTACTAGTTCCCATCTTACATGGCCGTCATGAGGATTAGATGAGCAAAGACAGGAAAAGTGCTTGGAACAGGGCCTAATACATAACGGCCTGTTAGGGATGGTGATGGCCTTTGACCTCTCGGGACTCAGTTTCCTTGCCCGTACAGCATAGATCACAGCTATGCCTGCGTCCGATCCCTTGTCTGGGATGAAACGATTTGATATACACAGTGTGCCCGAACAGGGTCTGGCCCGAGTGGCCGTGGAATTTGTGGGGCCAGCTGCATCATGAAAACGCAAGCCCTCTCGTTCAAAAATGATGAAGGATTTCAAGACGGCAGCAGAGGCACCAGGAGAAGGTTCCAGGCCAAGGTAACGGCTCATGTGAAGGCTTCCATGGAGCCTGGAACAGAAAATCTGAAACGGGGGATCGTCTCCAAGATCCCAAACCTGAAGCTGCCATATCCCAGGACATCTGCAGGACGCCTCGGGTGGAGCCCTTGCCTTAAGGACCCTCCCCCCCAACTTTGGGTGGGGGGCCCAGATGGCCCAGATGCGACCCTTTCTGGGCCCGAGCCCCGCGCCGGCTTTTCCAAGGACGCGCAGCCTGTGACGGGCAGAGCCTGAGCCGAAGCTAGCGCTCAGGGCTCCATCGGGACCCCGGCCGACTTGGGGCGCTCCCCAGATGACCGGGAATGGAAATAATTCAAAGGAGTTTTTTTCAAAAGAGAGCTGGCCGGCTACTTCTGTCACTAGCATGCTTCAGAGAGCATCTACGGGGGGCAATTAGAGAGGAATAGGTCGATAAAACCCGGCATTTCCCTGTTAGCTTTTAAGAGTTTTGCACAACATATTTTATGTGTGTTTATAGAAAAAAAAATCCCAGACCCAAATTGATTGAAAAAATGTGTTGTTATTGAAAGGGCTGAGTTGTCCTCTCCACAGAGTGTGGTGCTCGGCAAGACTTGGAAGGGGAAGGTTTCACATAAATAGTTGTGCCGAGTTGTTATGGCAACTGAAATTTGAAAAGTAAATAGGTTTGGGGGAAATATTTTTCCTTGTCTCTGGAGGAGTTTTCTGCCGGGGATCATTTGCAAAAGGAGGAGTTAACCCAGCACCCAGTGGGCTGGGTGTATGTTGTTGAAGGACAGAGATGGGGTGTTCCCTGTACTGGGGGACCCTGTGTGGATTCATCAAGTTCTCTCCTTTCCCTGGAACGGGGGTTGAGATGGGTTGACACGGTCTGGGTCTTGCAGGCTGTGTGATCTTGGCCAAGTGACTTGCCCTCTCTGGGCCTCTGCTTTCCTGTCTATCGAATAGTTTGTTTGTGATGGACAATCACGGGGGCGCCGGGCTGGCGCAGTCGCTTGGGCGTCCGACTCTTGATCTGGGCTCAGGTCATGAACTCTGGGTTTGTGAGTTCGAGCCCCGCATCGGGCTCCACGCTGATGGCGCAGAGCCTGCTTGGGATTCTGTCTCTCCTTCTCTCTGCCCCTCCCCTGCTTGTCCCCTCTGTGTGGTGGGAACTCCGTGTTCCAGACAGGAAAGCGCTTGCTGGCTTTGGACGAGGCCGTGATGAAGAATAAGCACTCTCGCGTGTTGGCCTCTATGGGGAAGAGCTGTCTGTGCCCAACGGCGTTTGAGCCTCACAGTGGCCAAGGCCAGATTGGTGGTGGGTAGGAGAAGCCCGCCCACGGTTGTATAAACTGAGGCACGGACAGATGAGGTGGCTGGCTTCAAGCCACGTGGCTGGCAACAGAGGAACCTTCTGATGTCGTGAACTGCCTGGCTCCGGGTGGGCGCCCAGGAATGTAATGAGCTCCCCACCCCCGGGGGCATTCAAGCGCATAGGCTGTGCTTAGGAGAAGGTTCTGTAAGGTGGAGGCTGAGCCGGATGGCTCCAAAAGACCTCCAGAGACCTCCCCGTGGGGGTCTGAAGAGTGCCGGTTGGATCAGGGAGTCAGATCTCGGGGACTGACTTTGTTCTGGGCCCTTTGCTTTCCTCCACCCTCCACCGAGTCCCCAGCGCAGGGCAGGTGACAGAAAGAAATGGCTGGAAACTGTCCCCCGCCCCATACTGTGGTCAGAAAGACGGCATGTCCCCGCCGAGAACATAGTGTGTGCATGCGTAGGTATCCTTGTGCGTGCGTGCATGTCTGCCCGCGCCTGCCTTGGCGTGTGCCTGTGAGTGGGCAGGTGTGTGTACATGCTCGTGCGTGTGTGCCCTGAGTGTGTGCTGCCATGCGTCCACACGCATGCCTCGGTGTGTGAAAATTACCCCGCTTCCGTCACCCCTGTCCGGATCACCCGGGGCCTCTGCTGGGATCCAAGGACTCCGCAACTCCCCGGGATGAGACTGTGAGGACCCTGCTTAAGAGTCAGGACCCTGGAGCCACCCTGGTTCAAATCCTGGCTTTGCTCCTGTCTGTTAGGTTTCAAACCAGTGGCTCCGGCTAGGTGGCCCCTAAACCTTAGTTCCTCACTGGTGAGCCGGGGTGTGATCTGCGTGCACACACCAGGCTGTTGCCAAAGTTCGGTGATGTCTGTCTACAAGGGCCACCCGTCCTTCTCCCCAGGCTGGCGTCCTAAAGACATTTGCCTGCACAGGGCCCTGATGGCTGCAGGGAGGGCGGCACAGCACCAGATGCTCGGGGCAGGTGCGGACATGCTCCTCAGGGCTCAGAGACATCCGGCTCCCAGCATCTTCCAGCAGAGTCCTGGCCCACTACCAAGCTGCCGCGTGCCTGTCACCCTGCCGTAAGCACACGGCACCAGGGCTTCCTCGGTGGGGACTGGGGGACACGGCTATGGGTGGGGTCCTGCTTGGGGAAGGGGTAAGCAGGGGTGCCTGGGCTCATTCTGAGTGCCCTGCATGGGAAGGGCGAGCCATGGCGAGGTGAAGCTTTGAATTGTTTTTCAAGAGGGGAGGGGGAAAGGAGGGAGAGGGAGAGACACCTATACGTAGAGAGACGTGTGTATGTGTATGTGTATGTGTATATATATATGTATGCGTACGTGTATATGTATGTGTATATGTACGTGTACGTGTATATGTACGTGTTTGTGTATATGTATATGTGCATGCATGCAATCACACACACATGTATGCACACATGTACGTGTATATGTACATGTTTGTGTATATGTATATGTGCATGTATGCAATTACACACACATGTACGTGTATATGTACATGTATGTTTGTGTGTATATGTACATGCATGCTATATGTACATGTATATGTATGCATATGTGTATATGTATGTGTACATGTATGTGTGTAGGCATACGCATGTGTACGTGTATACATACGTGTACGTGTATATGTATGTGTATGTGTATGCATATGCATATATGTATTTGTACATGTACATGTATATGTCTGTGTATGTGTACGTGTACATGTATGTGTGTATGTATATGTATGTGTACGTGTATACATATGTGTACGTGTATATGTATGTGTATGTGTACGTGTACATGTATTATGTATATGTACGTGTGCATGTATGTGCATGTATATGTATGTGCATGCACATGCATTTGCATGTATATGTATACATATATGTATGTGTATATGTATGTGTACATGTACGTGCATATGTATATGTATGTGTAGGTGTATATGTATGTCTACATATATGCATATGTGTATGTATGTGTACATGTAAATGTATATATATGTGTATATGTATATGTACGTGTATATGTGTATGTATGTGCATGCATATGCATATGCATGTATACATATACGCATACGTATATGTATATGAATATATATATATGTGTCTGTAGGTGGAGGGGAGAGAGAAACAGCCAGAGGAACAGACAAAAAGTGGAGACAAGAAAGACAGAAAGAGAAGGAACACATTCTCAACAGCTCAGGGTGAGCTATGTTGGGAAGTGGTCTGAGCGTGGCCTCCCAGAACCCACCTGCTGTCCCTGGCCAGCTGAATGACCTTGGAGGGACTCCTTGCTCTGAACCTGGACTCTTCATCTCGTTCGCAGCCTGAGGATGGAGGGATGCTGCAGAGCACTATGGGAAAGTGTGTGTGGGCTCCTCCTCACCAGGTCTGGGTTCCTCCAAAGATAATCCTCCAGTAGGTGGGTCCCAGGCTGCCCTGGGAGACCACCCCCAAAATACTGGGGAGTGGAGACCAGGAGTTGCTTGCCCTGAACGTGTTTGTTCTTTCTTACTAATGAAACTCCCAATTTTTCACCGGGTTCGTGACCTTCCAAAATAAAGACTATCTTTCTCAACCTCCCTTGTAGCTAGGTGTAGCCGGGTGACTCAGTTTTGGTCACTGAGATGTAAGCAGAGAACAGCTGCAAGGAAACCTCTTTGAAACACAGCTGGTAGGTACCCCTGTGCCTCTTCTTCCTCCTTGCTTGCTTCTGGCTGGCTGCAAGGTGAACATGATGGCCGGTGCTCAAGCAGCCATATTGGGCCATGAGGAAAAGGTTGTATACCGAAAGTGGACTGCCTCCCCCTGGACTTCTGTTATGGCAGTGAGAAAGAACCATCAATCTTGTTGAAGCCACTGTTATTTGACTTCTTTCTCCATCAATCTTCATCCTGATGCATAAAATAAAGAACAGGTAATTTCTCTGATCTGGTTTCCCTTCTAGAATAAGGGAAACTGAGCTGCTCCGAGTTGGCAGAAACATGGGGGCGTCTACTTCCCTTGAAGTGGTTAGTCTAGCAGAAGAATACTGCCAACAACAATGATACTACTGTAATAATAATAATGGCAATAACAGCAGTATTCTTTATTGAGCGCTGACTGTGACCCAAAGCCGTCCAGCTTGCAAGAGGCAGGGCCCCGACCCAGACCCACATGGTGTCAGGCTCATGCCAAGGCTTTCAGGTTTTTCTCCTTGGCATTCCAGGCCCTTCAAATGCTGCAGGGTGTCTCCCCGCTCTGCTGCCTTTTGGAATGTTGCCTCGTGCCACAGCCGCCTCTTCCAGGAGGTGCAGGAATGCTCTCCTTGAGTCATGCTACCCACAGCCTCCTTCGTCTGGCTCCCCGTGGGTCTGAGATGTTGGCTTCTCCGCCCAGCCGGGCCTCGGTCCCCCGCCTTCTGGTTTAGTGCTGAGCCCTCTTGTTCACGTCCGCTTCTGGCCCGGAGCCTGGCACATGGTGTGTGCCCAGGGGAGGTCTGATAATGAATCGAGGATCCCACACCCAGCCGGTGGGGGACAAGGCGTGACGCACCGTGGATCCCTTGTCCACAGCTCTGACCACATGGTTTCAAGCGTCTGGATCAACGAGCGTCTGCGGTTCTCAGAGAGAGGGGCCGAGGGCTGGAGAAGATGGGAGGGGACACAGGGAGCTGGGGAGTGGGGGGTGCAGGTGCCAGACAGAGGGCAAGCCCTGGGCTTCTGCGGCACCCCCTCCCCTCAGCAGAGAAGCCCCCGGCAGATAGAGAGATAGAGAGCAAGGCAAGCGACAGATTCCCCGCACCGTCTCCCCAACAGACGGGAAAAGCCACCCCCCTGGCCGGAGATGGGGACATGGTGGCGGGGGGGGGGGGCAAGAGGGTTCTCCCCATACAGACCGAGGTGGCATCTGTGTGGATTTCTGAGAGACCTGTGTCCGTTTGATGCCCGTAGGACATGGAGGTCAAGGCTCTGAACTTGGCGCAATCCTGGCCCGTGACCTTGGGCACCTGGCCTCTCTGTGAGCCTCGGCTTCCTCATCAGCCAGGCAACGCGGCACCTCCTACGGGAAAGAGAGTGAGCCACCATATGCACAGGCCGGCCCTTCTCAGGCTCCCCTGCGCGCGCCCCCTGCACACCCACTGCAGGGGACTGTGTTAAAGGCTCTGACACAGGGGGTCTAAGGAGGCGCCTGAGATTCTGCGTTTCTAACAGGCTCCCCGGGCTCACTGATGTCGCGGGTTCGTGGGCTTCACCTTGAGTAGCCAGGCGGCTGAGACATGGTGGGGGGGGTGGCAAACCACAGCTCGCGGGCCGAATCGCACCCACAGCCCACGTCTGTCCATAAAGTCCCTTGGAGCACAGCCACACATTTATTTACGTGTTGTCCAGGGCTGCGACGGAGACCTGGTGGCCACCAGAGCTGGAAACAGGTCCTCTCTGGCCCCTTACGGCAGGAGTTTGCCGACCCCAAATGTGATGCTGAAGGATTGAAGAGAGGGAATGGATGGAAGGCCTCTGAGCCCAGAAGAAGTGGCGGGTCCACCGTACGGATTGTTCTGGCGGCTGAGCTGGCTGGAGCGGGCGTCTCATCCTCACCCAGGAAGGTCCCGGCTAAAACTGAGCGAGGGGGATGATGTCCGGGCCGGGCACAAACCTCAGGAAGAGGAGGAAGCGAACAGACAAAGTCACAGGGGAAAATCCTTCACAGCCAGCCCCGGGGAGAGGAGGGGAGGGGAGGGGAGGGGAGGAGAGGGGAGGGTACCCCCCCACCACACCCCGCCTCCCTCCCTGCACTTGCCCTTGCGGGCTGGGCTCCAGGAAGCTCATCAGAGGGGGGATGTCAGGTTGCATCCAATTTCCCCGGCCTCCTCATCGAAATGAGAAATCTGAGGCCCGGGCAGCTATGGAGAGCTGATAACACTCTCAGGTGAACTCGGTCACTTATCACCACTGGGGTCACCTCTGTCTCGAAAGACTTGTTTTCCTTAAAAAAAAAATTGCCTGGGACATGTGATGGGGTTGGCCATGATAGGAAAGAGAGGGAGAGAGAGAGAGAGAGAGAGAGAGCAAGGAAAGACGCCGAGGAACACTTTATTTTTCCAGACTTGGGGGGGCGGGGGAGCTCTGCACCCCCCTCCCCCCCACCCCCAACGCCTTGCGAGGGAGGATGTAGCTGCTCACGTTCGAGCCAGACTGCCAAGATCCAGCGGGGAGGAGGGAAAAATGTGGAATGATTTAGATCGGGGTGTCTCTGCAAAGGGATCCCAGCCCAGGACTCCGCCCAGATTTGTTTGGCCAACAAAGCCCGTGTTTGTGCAGGAAGGAACAGTCAGGGTGGGGAGGCGACAGGAGTGGGGGGCGTCTGCCCGGCCCTGTCCCCCTGTCGGCCTTGGTCCCGTCCCCTCCGGCCGGGCCTCTGAGTCACCGGCCTCCCTCCAGTGTCCCTCTCGGCTTCGGGGTCTCTGTTGCCTTTTTTGCTACCCCTGCGTCTCTTTGTGCAGCTTCCCTTCTCCGTCTCTCTCTGCTTCGGTCCCTCTCTGCCCTCCTGTCTCTGTTCCTGTCCTTTGTCGCCAGTGCCATGTGTCCCCCCTCCCACCTCTGTCCTTCCCCAGACCATTCCTTCTCTCTCATCTTCTTCTCTCGCAGAGGCAAGTGGGAAGTTCCGTGAGTCCCTGGGAGCACGTGCCCGGGAGCCCCGGCCCGGACTCCATCCTGGTGCAGATGGTTTACACGGGATGGGAGGAGAGGGAGCCCTCCTTAAAGTACCTGCACCCACAGGTGCGCTGTCCGAGCCTGGGCTCTCCGTGAAGCAGACCCCAAGGCGAGGACGTGATGGCAAGGGGCATTTTTGTGTGGGGGGGAGGGGTGAGGTGGGGGGGGGTTGTCCCGGAGGCCCTGGAGGGGAGTGGGGAAGCGGGGGAGGGGCAGGAACCAACCCAAGGTGCTTTCACAGGCAGGTTACCACTTGGAGCCGGTGGGGCCCGGGTCTCACCAGGGGGCCTGGGAGCCGGCGTAAAACATGTCGCTCAAAACTATCCACCCTGACGGGGGGTGAGGGAGCTGGGGTACGTATTCTCCGGGTCCTGTCCAGCACCGGCAGGTGACTGCGCCCGGGGCACTAACTCCTGGCACCTCCCACCTGACCCAGTGCCGGTGGCCCGACAGGAGCCCCGGCTGGGGAGTCACAGGATGCCCCCGAAATGCACCTGGATGGTGAGTGTGGAGGTGATGCTGGCCGGTCGCTGTCCCCATCTGCACAGCTACCCATCAGTGCACAACCGTGCCCACGCCAGACTCTCTGCTGTGTCCCTTCCCTCCCGGCCCTCACTCCCATGCCACTAATTATCGCTTTGGTCATCGGCCAATGATGTCTGTCACACTGACCCCCCCCCCGCCCCCCGCCCACCACGGTGCCCTTCCTGGCTTCCCCAGGATCCTGAGTTTCCAGATTATCGTCCGTGTTCAAATGCCCCTCCTGGATGTATCCCCAGGCACCCGCAGGGGCCCCTGAGCCTTCCCAGTCACTTCCACCCAAGATCGGGGTGGTGGAGAGGATCCGCGAGCTGCTTCCCTCCCAGAAGCGATCTCTAACGCCAAATCCTGCCGCCCTGTGCAGCTGTGGTGGGGGTGACGGGGCCACAATAGAAGCGGGACCTGCCTTCCAGGGCGCGTGTCCAGGGGGGATACGGTGAATTCAGCCAGAAAGCCGTGGGTGTCGGAGACAGAAGCAGCCTTCCCGGACTTGCCTGCGGACAGAGTGGACAGGCTGAAGCCATTCACGAGGCAGGCCCTGGGGTGGCCTCGCGGGACTGCTAGAGGAGCCCCGCCTCTGTCCCTCCAGCCCCCTATCGCTCATCCCCACACGGTGTCACCCTGCAGGTGGCGGGCCAAGGGGCTGCCCGGAGTCCCCCCGCCAGGACACCCTCTTCCGTTGTTCTAAAACAAAGCGCTGCCAGGCTGAGTGGCCTAAAACTGGATCCTGTTCCCAGATCTGCCCGTCGGGCCGGGCTCAGCGACACAGCTGGTCTCTGCTCCACTCGGCATCACCTACAGCGACCCAGAGGCCGGGGGACGGAACCACTCGAAGCCTCCTTCGCTCCCGCGCCTGACGGCTCACACTGGCGGGGGGCTGGGACCTCACCTGGGACTGGAATACCCAACCTGGCCTCTCTGTGTGCCTCGGCCTTCCTCGCAACGTGGTGGCCAGGTCCTCAGGATGAGGGTCCCAGGAGAGAGCCAGGCAGAAGTGCTGCTACCTTGTGGAGCCTAGCCTTTGGGGGTCACGCAGCCTTCCAGCACGTTCTGTTCGCTGCGGCGTTCACAAAAGGCTGTCCATGTTCAACGGGAGGATTGGATTCCATCTTTTGTCGGGAACGAGCAGGGTCAGAGAATTGGCTGATAGGTACTAAAACCACCATGCGCCCTCTGCTTTGTGGACACGGATTGTCTTAGTTTGGGCCCCCTGTGTTTACCTGGGACCAGTCCCTGTTTTAGGGGGGTGGGGTGTTCGGTCGTCCAGGCCTGGATCAAACCTCCGTTCCTGGGGCCAGTGTGGATGCGGGAGAGGGGAGAGGGCCGAGCCGGCGACTGGCAGCCGGGCCAGAACTGCGTACAAGGACAGCCTGAGATTTCTCCGAAGAAGGGCGGGTGGAAAGACAAAACAACATATGTCCTCTCCAGATAGTAAACAAATAAACAAACACTCAAGTACATAATTACGCCCTGTTGGCTAAGGGCGCGAGGTTTGTAAGAGTAACTAAATGGGGGATGGGTGGCGGGGTGCAAGGTCACCTTCATAGGAGGTGGTTTATACTGAGGCTTGAAGGACAGAGAGGGTGCCAGCTGGGAGAGGGCATTTTGGGTGAAGAGGTTAGCCTGTGCAAAGGCCCTATGGCACAAAAGCTTGGCGTATTTAAGGACCTGACTGGCCCTGTGGCTGGAGCAAAGCGAGTGAGACGGGGGGTGTGGGCAGACGTGAGGCTCTATCACACGGTGTCTCAAAGACCACGGCCAAGAGTTTGGATTTGAGTCTATGGTCAATGGGAAGTCACTGGCGAAATCCAGCTCAAGTCTATGCCTATCACACCCCAAATAGCATGGAGTTATTTTTATACATGGGACACGTTCAGTCTGTTAGTTCCTTTTTCCGCTTTACCTTTCTGCCCCTCACCCTGACTCCCTTCCAACATCACGACCAGCTTGGGTATGGCACTCGCCTGCATCCCCAATGTCACCTCATCTTTCCCATGACCTCCCTCTCATCCCGGTTCACTCCAGCGGGCCGGACATCAGCAGCGTCTGACCGCCTGCCCCACCTGCCGAAAGTCCCCAGGGCACGTCCCGCTGAACCTGAGCCATGCACGACGTCAACAAGTGGCAGCGCGAAGGCGACATTGCCTTCACCCGGCTGCCACCCACACTGCCAGCCCATCCATCGCTCAGAGCACCCGATGCATCCAATTTAAATAAACAAATCCCCCGAACGGGGCCCAGTAATGGAAACGTTGACAGACCCTTATCTGCAGCGGCTCTGGGTGTGCATAGGCCTGTAATAATTTGGGCCTCGCCGAGGCGGAGGAGTTATTGTGATTGTGCCGTGTCTATGACAGTTTAATCGGATCTTGAAAATCAGGGGCATTACATTGTGCACCTGCTCATGGGGACAAAAAGGGACAAAAGTGGCTGGTGGAGTTTTCTATCACAGGCTTCCCCCCCCCCCCGCCCCCTATACCCAGGCAGGACCTCCTCCTGAGGATATAATTCATTGCATGTGTGTGTGGAGGGGTAGTGAGCGGGGGACGTAGGAGCCAGAATTAGACAGAATGGTGACTAGACCAGCACGAGGGAGGACGTCCACCAAGGGGCTTCGTTTGTCTACACGACCTGTATCTGGGGAGGATGGGATCTGAAGCAAGACGCAGCTGGGTTCAAGACCAGCAACCCCCGCCTCCCTTCCTCCCTCGGTCCCTCTGTCCCTTCCTCTCTGCTTTTTCCCCCCACCCCGTCCCTCCTCCTCCCCTCCTCTCCCTTCTTCTCCCTCTCCCCGCCCCTCCTCTGTCCTCTCTCTCCCTTCCTTCCAAGAATGTTTGGAGGTCCTGGGATGCTGTCGTGACCCAAGTGTGTCCAGACTCTGCCTTCTAGAACTGGCAGGTCTAACCGGGGAGAAAAAGCTGGCTCACACAACGTCTTACTGGGGACCTCCAGGAGAGCAGGACCCGAGGCACAGGCTTGGGAACAGGACATCTATCTGGAGGCGGTTGCAGGAAGCAGCAGTGGGGGCTCACAGAAGGAAGACAACCCCCATGAAGCCTGTGACATTGATCTAGTTACTACTGTGGGTGGTGGAGGCGGAACACCACTGGGGATTCTCTGAGGGACGGTGGAGAACGCGTCTCAGCTTTGAGCAAACCCCCAGGCAGGAAAGCGGGGAGACGCTGGCCACAGGCAAGCTAGCGCCCACTCGAATGTGCTGAACCGGGTGGGTCAGGAGGGTATGGCAGGGTGCACCATGGATGGCTCCTACGCGGGTATGGCGGGGGAGCCAGTGCAGCGGGGTGGTTAGGGTGGGCTTCCCGGAGGAGGTGACACAGGAGATAAAACCTGACAGCTGGGAAGCAGTTAACTAGGCATCAGGGTAGGGTGGAGTGGGGTGGAAAGAGGGTGCCAGAAAGGGGGAACGGCAGGGGCAAACGCCCAGAGGCAGGAAGGAATGTGGCGCTTTGGAGGACCTACAGAACCCACATGGCTGGTAACCACTGATTCAGTACCTGGACAAGTGACTTCTCGCTCTAGATCTCTGGGGTCCTCACGGCATCATGGCCAACAACTCCCCAGAGCTGTCACGGGGAGTGAAGGAGATCTCGTCTGCGGGGGTGGCTAACAGGGCCCTTTGCAACGTGGGCCCTCGGATCTCTTTGGCCCTTCCTTTCTCTTCCTCTTTCCCAAACTTTGGACTCCAGAGGTCTCTCCTGCCAGGCTGAGGGTATTTCTGGGAGGAAGGGCTTCACACACGTGGTACTGGTCAGTGGCAATACTCGCAACAGGACAGCAGTTGGCCTTGGCTTTGGGACGGTCCCCTCACTGCAGGATGGGATGTGGGTGTCCGCCCTGGCACCCTGTGTAAACGGGCCAGTGCTGTGTGGGGGAGCACGAGCTGGAGACGAGGGTGCCCGACCCAGGACAGCGCTCTTCAAACCAGCTGTTATGCAAAGGAGACTTTCCAGAGTCTACACCCCGCCCCCAACTCCATTATGTCCCCCACCCCCAGCCAGATCTTGTCTCCAGTTTTCCCTTAATTAAGTTTCTCCTTCTGAAATCCAAGAGGGAGGGCTCTTCCAGAGAGGCCCTGGGTGCAGCAGCTTTCATTTTCAATGGAAAACAGCCCAGGGGGTAGGAGGGCTCAGTCATTCACACCTTGGTGTGAACTAGGTGGGAGGGCTGTGAATGTGCTAAATGCTTAAGGCAAGTGGCCAACAGGGTGGCTAGAGCAGCAGGGAGCTGGGCTTCCGCCCTGTGAGGCTGGAAGGCAGAAGGATGCTGGAGGTGAAGGGGCGGGAGAGCAAGCCCCCATTCCCTTCCCCTCTCTGGGTCTCTTTTCCCATGCTGGGTAATTGGCAAGCTGACCTATGGGCCCCTAAGGACATCTTGGGGTTCCAAATGGGATTTCTGGGGCACCCAGCACCAAGTACTGTACCTGATACATAGCAGGCACCAAGTAAACATCAGCTGGTTGGATGGATGGATGGATGGATGGGTGGATGGCTGACTGATTGAGTGCATGAGTCGATGGTTGCATGAGTAGCTACACCACGATCATCACTGATCAGACTTGGTGAAACCTATTTGGGTTGGCGGTTTGCATCCAACCACCAGGGCCAGGTTGTCTGTGTTTCCCAGAAGGGGAGGGGATTTCTGTCCCGTTGGGGTGGGGGTTGGGACCATATAAAAGGTGGGGAGCCATGCTTGTTCATGCTTCAGCCGTCTGTGGAATCCCCCAGAGAAGTGCTGGGGCTCTAGAGACATCTATTTGGAGAGAAGATGGAGTTCTCTCTCACCAGCAAATCCTTGAAGTGTTCATCACTCACTAAGTGGTTTCTTGGATGTCCCCTCTATCATTACCTCACTCACCTATTTACTTTTGCATCTACCCATCATTTACCCATCTACCCATCCAATTATCTACCCACCCAGCCTTCTGACAATCCACCCACCCACCCATCCACTCACCCATCTATCTGTCCATCACTTACCCATCTATCCATTCGTCCATGCATCTATCCATACATCTCCCTGACTACCCATCCACTCATCCCCTCACCCATCCACCCATTCATCCACCCACCCATCCACCCACTCATTCACTCACCCATCCCCCACTCATCCACCCATTCATCCACCCACCCATCCCCCCATTCATCCATCCACTCATCCCCCCACCCATCCACCCATTCATCCATTCCCCATTCCCCCACCCATCACCCCACCCATCCACCCATTCATCCACACACCCATCCCCCCATTCATCCACCCACCCATCCACCCACCCATCCACTCACCCATCTATCTGTCCATCACTTACCCATCTATCCATTCGTCCATGTGAATCTATCCATACATCTCTCTGACTACCCATCCACTCATCCCCTCACCCATTCCCCTATTCATCCACCCACCCATCCACCCACTCATCCCCCCACCCATGCACCCATCCATCCACCCACCCATCCATCCACTCATCCCCCCAACCATCCACCCAATCATCCCCCCACCCATCCACCCACCCATCCACTCACCCATCCCCTCACCCATCCACCCATTCATCCACCCACCCATCCCCCCCATTCATCCACCCACCCATCCACCCACTCATCCCCCCCACTCATCCATCCACTCATCCCCCCACCCATCCACCCACTCATTCACTCACCCATCCTCCCACCCATCCCCCCACCCATCCCCCATTCATCCACCCACCCATCCCCCCATTCATCCATCCACTCATCCCCCCCACTCATCCATCCACTCATTCCCCCACCCATCTACCCATTCATCCATTCACCGATTCCCCCACCCATCCACCCACCCATCCCCCCATTCATCCACCCGCCCATCCACCCACCCATCCACCCACCCATCCACCCACCCATCCACTCACCCATCTATCTGTCCATCACTTACCCATCTATCCATTCGTCCATGCATCTATCCATACATCTCTTTGACTACCCATCCACTCATCCCCTCACCCATCCCCCCATTCATCTGCCCACCCATCCCCCCACTCATCCCCCCACCCATGCACCCATCCATCCACCCACCCATCCACCCACTCATCCCCCCACCCATCCACCCACCCATCCACTCACCCATCCCCTCACCCATCCACCCATTCATCCACCCACCCATCCCCCCATTCATCCATCCACTCATCCCCCCCACTCATCCCCCCACCCATCCATCCATTCATCCATTCACCCATTCCCCCACCCATCCACCCATTCATCCACACACCCATCCCCCCATTCATCCACCCACCCATCCACCCACCTATCCACCCACTCATCCCCCCCACTCATCCATCCACTCGTCCCCCCACCCATCCACCCACTCATTCACTCACCCATCCCCCCACCCATCCATCTCCCCACCCATCCATCCACTCATCCCCCTCATTCATCCACTCATCCATTCACCCATCCCCCCACCCATCCACCCATTCATCCACCCACCCATTCCCCCATTCATCTACCCACCCATCCCCCCACCCGTCCACTCACTCATTCCCCCACTCATCCTCCATCCACTCATCCCCCTACCCATCCACCCACTCATCTACTCACCCATCCATCCACTCATCCACACATCCATCCATCCCACATACCCATACCCTCATTTACCTAACCTATCAAGTGGTCTGTGCCAGGATTTGTTCCATGCACTGGGCATACCAAGGTGACTGAAATAGGGTCGATGCATTCAAGAAGCCCCCATTCTATGGGGATGATCATGATACAAACAGTTATAGCCCAGGTAGACCACTGTGATTGGGGCAGTACAAGGGTCTGGGTGAGCCCAAGGAAGACCATACCCCCTCTGTTTCCATGGAGCCTTTGCAGATATGTTCCCCTGCCCAGAACACTCTTCCTCCTCCTTGTCATCTGGACCATTCCCACTCATCACACAAGGCTTAGCCTGGTTCACCTTCTCTGGAGAGCTTTCCCCAACTTTCTTCCTCTTTTTTGTGAAATGCAATTTTCCACCTACTTTTGGAGGGCTGGGTTTGTGTCTCCTTCATTCCTGGCCTGGCCCATGGAAGGTGCAGTGCAAGTATTTGAGGAACAGGTGAATGCAGGTGACCAGAGAGAGAAGAGGGAGGAAAGGACAGAATACAGGAGGGTGGCAAGGAAAACAACCAAGGTAAAACCCCCTCCCCCCATCTCCAGACCCTTCACCTAATCATATTTGCAGACTCCCTTGTGCCATGTAAGGGAGTCTGTTCACAGGTTTGGGACTGAGGCACGGACCTCTATGGGATGCCATTATTCTGTCAAACACACCCTCTGGGGAGCAGGTACCAAGATGGGCTGAGAAAGAGCAGGGAGCTGAAGGAGGAGGTGGGGAGGGTCGATGTGGGTCTGATCTCCCATACAGGAGAGTGGGAAGGAGGGACAAGTTGGCAGGAAGGGTTTCAGGTGACTGCATGGTTCTAGGGAAGTTTCAGCCAGACCAATGGAGACTCCTTGAACCAAAGTCATTCAACAGAGGGGTCCCAGGTCTTGCGGGAATGGGCCTACCTCAGTGTCCCTGCCAGGCTCTCAGTTCATGGAAAGCATGGTCCCAAACCAGCATGGTGACAGTCAAAGCACAGCATGGTACATTCATATGACGAGAAAAGAGGGTTTTAGCACTGGGCCTGGCATGGGTTTGTCGAGGGGAAGATAATGACTCCAGAGTCAGGTTGAGGTCAGAGAACAGAAGAGCCTATGGGTCCAGCTGGCCTGTGGGGAGTGGGGAACTCCCAAGGTCTCTGAGGAGGACAATTGGTCCCCCCACCCCCGAGGGGATACCCAGGGCCTTCAGGAGTCCTTTGAGATTTCTGGGAGGAGCCCCACCTCCCATTCTCACCTACAGGAGACTGTCAGGGTCCACGTTCCTTGCCCACTCTGTGGCCATTTGCAAGGGAAACTGAGCTGCTCACATCTATAGTCTTATAAATGCACTCGATTTGCAATTTTTCTTTCTAAACCCTGGCCAGATGATATGAGCTATGGTTATCTCATTTTTTACCCCATTTCTCCCCTCCTCTTTTTTACTGCATCATTTCCAGGGGGTGTCCTCTAGAAGTGTGAAATCAGGCTGGTGAAGCGTCTGCCTCCAAGGACATGTACCTGCAGAGTGTTTTCCGGAGCAGGCTCTGACTCTGGGGCCCAGCAAAGGGGCTGCGTGACATCGGTACCCATGCTTTCTTTTCTGTGATCCTTGCAGACATTACTCATTGATCACAGAATTCTTTGCACTGAGCTGGACGTGGTCTTAAAAATGGGGGTAGCATATGATTTACTGCGCAAACGGGACACTTCTGAGAATGAAAAAGGGCCATGATTAAGAGCGACAGCTGAGGGGCACCTGGGTGGCTCAGTCAGTGGAGCATCTGACTCTTGATTTCAGCTGACGTCATGATCTCATGGTTTGTGGGATCGAGCCCCACGTTGGGCTCTGTGCTGACCGTGGGGAGCCTGCTCAGGATTCTCTCTCCCTCCCTCTCTCTGCCCCTCCCCTGTACTCTCTCTATCTCTCAAAATAAACAAACGTTAAAAAAATAATGACAGCTGAAAAACAGCCGTAAACCGAGATAGTCCTGGGAAGACAAGGCTCGTCCGACATCTGCTTCAAAACCTAGCTCAGCCCAGGGTTTCGGGTAGCCACTACCAATCGATCACCTAAATTTGCATGTGAGATGAACCTTCTCTGCTTTTCCAGGTCTGACCCTGTATGACTATGGGGGAGATAATCCAGAACACCTGTCCTTTCTGGAATGGGATTCTTTTAGATCTGGCCGGATACCGGGGCTAATTTCAGTCTGTCATCGGACCAGATCCTTCTCCTCCCCCTCAAGTCCCGTCTGAAACATCTGTGAAATGGGTGAGTTAAACACATCTTTTCCTATCCAACAGAAGGTGGGAATTTGTTTTAACAAAGAAAAAGATGCTTGACAGGCACGAAAGGGTGAAAACGAGCATTTATCCAGCTCCTGCTGTATACCGGGATGTTTCCCATGTTAACTTATTAGTGACTTGTTTCTTCTTTATGTTCCCCAAACTCTACGAGGTGGGGAGGTGCCGGGCATCTCCCAGACGGAGAAGGAGAGTCAGAGAGGTTAGTGGAGTCCATATGGCTGGAGTGGCAGGGCTGGGATGTGAAGCTGGGCCTGGCTGGGTCTGGAGACTACGTTCTTTCTGTTTCTGCCCCCTGCCCCAAGAGGCTCAGCCTGGGGCTCCTGCTCCCACCGCTGAGTCTCTGAATGAGACATACGAGAAGCACAACAGGTGGGGTCTCGGGTCTGGGGACGGAAGCGGAGCGTCGCCTGCAGATTCCATAATAAGCACAACACCTGTTTCTCGGGTGTTCTTCCTGGGCCTGCACGACGCGGGCTCCTGCATCAGTGCTGAACTCGAGGCCACGCGGCGAGGAGGAGGTGAAGGCAGGATCTAAACCTACTCTCCCCTGATGCCCCGTGGCGTCCCGGGACAACTCGGTGGAGATGTTCCTTCCCCGGGGCCAAAAAAGAACAGTGCCTGCCTTGTTCCTAATTCTTCCCTTGCTGGAATCCAGGAGGGCTGCAGGGGGGAGGCAGCTGGGAAGACTGCCGTCAATGGGGCGACGCTAATGATTGTCAGGCACATAGAGCAGACCCTGAAGATCGATGGCATCTCCCCTCCCCCCCCCCATGCCCAGCCCCATCTCCGACCTTCCCTGGGGAATGTGGCCCTTGCCAGGAGGCCGCCCGCCTCTGATTCCTCTGTCACACCCGGAGACCACACACCGGCTTCGGGGTACCCTGACCCCGGCCAAAGCATTTTCCCCATTGCACAGCGGAGGAAACTGAGTCCAGGTTAAACCGGAAGGGCCTTACCCGGGTACAGGGACCAGCTCAGCGGCACCTTCATGATCCGGGTTTTACATGGTCCCATTTTAAGGATGGGAAAGCTGACGCTTGGTCTCATAATTCATTTACTCGAGGGTAGGAGACTGCAAGAGGTGGGGTTGGGATTCGAACCCGGGCCCAGCCAAGCCAGCGGGGGGGGGGGTACGGGGGGGATTGGAACTTTCATTTTCCACAACCTGCTGCCTCTTTCCCAGCGGTTTGATCTCCACTGACCTCTCTGACCTTGAGCTCGCTGTGCGTAAAGTGGCGCTGAGAGCCTGTGCCGCGGGGGGAGCGTTTCTAGCTAAAAGTAATAACACCGGCAGGGGCCGCTGACTGAGCACTTGTCTGTGCCAGGTAGTGTCAACACCATCCGATCTGAAGCACCCCCAAATTGCAGACGAGGGAACTGGGGGGACCCCTGTCCCGCCAGGGCCGCACTTCGGGCGACAACGGGGTCAGCCCACCCTGCCTCCCAGAGAAGCGCATGGTTTCTCCTGCGTTTGTTTAAATTTCCTCCCTTACGTGTGCGGGCAGACCCTGGCTTGGGGGGCCTGCTGGGGGAGACCAGACAGAGGCCTTCTCAGGGGGCCTCTCTCCCCAAGGCCCGTCTATGGTTCTGGAAGCCAGCAGCCAGATGTTTGGTGTCCACGGAGCAGGCTCCAGCTGACCCCGTGAGACTGGGAGGGGCGCTCTCTGCGGTGGGGTTCAGCCCAAGGTCAGGTGTGGGCTGAGGCATCACCTGTGCAGGGGTGAAAGTTTGCAGGAACCTTCTGGATCCCTCCTCCTGGGCTGGGGAGATGCCACCAACCGCAGCTCTCCAGTCCTCCGACACCCATGCACGTCAGGGTCACCCTGGGTCTGGCTTCCTTAGGCCAAGTACGAGGTTCCATCTGGCTGGCTGTGTGATCAGGGAAGGTCGCTCACCCTCTCTGGGCCTCAATTGTCTGATCAGTTAGGAGAGGCCAGACTGGCTGGATCATTGGCCTCCCACCGCCTGTCTGGCCCCGAGAGGCCCGGATACCAGCCCAGAAAGATAAACCTGTCCCTAACTCAGCCTTTCTGGGTCCTTCCCAGCCCGCACACCTGGAACAAGGGATTTCCCCTCTTGGTGCCATAGCGTCTGTACCTGTAAAATGGGTTTACTTCCAGTGCGCGTCTCGTGGGTTATGCAAAGCTCTCAGCGGGGACCTTGGCACGCGGTCGGCAGTGACAAAGTGGAAATGTCTTCAGCGGGGCAGCCGGGCGTGAGGCCAAGTTCCCGCTGGGCCAGTTTCCAGCCAGATGGCCTCAGTTTCCAGCTCTGCAGAGTGGGGCCAGGGTAACGCATGGTTTCTCTAAGGATGTGAATATACCGAGGAATGAAAGTTTAAGTTCGGAAAACACCTTCCCGTTTCCCCCTCCCCCTTCTCTTGCTTCTTCCTCTCCCTTCACCTCCCCCCACCCCATGCCCCCTTTTCACTGTCCTCATCTCTCCCTTCCCAGTAGCGCCCGGACGTAAGGGGCGGAGGAAGGGGGTGACGTGAGCAGTGCCCTGGTCCTATGGGTGAGCTGCTCACAGCAGGGGGCTTCTGAGAATAGCCTGACTTACCCCTCCCCCCGGGTCTCCAACCCCCTCCTGGCCCCTTCCCACTCTGCACACCTGCTTTCGAACAGACAGATGTGGCCCTCACCATGGGTTGCTGACTCACCTGTCATCCCAAGCTTCACCGTGGGGAAGCACGGGGTCCAGGGTCGCACCTTGGGTCTGTCCCTTCACCTCTCTGGGCCTCTGTTTTCCCACCTGGGGAGTGAGGATAGTGAAATTTGCCGTTGGCCGGAGGCGGGGTGGGGTGGGGGGTGGGGAGGACTGTTGTCATGAGTGACTGAGATACAGTTGGGTGTGGGGGGGTCCCCAGCGATCCTGAGCCTGGAGGTGGGGTCCTGAGATTCAGTCGGCACAGGGGATTATCCGAGGTGGGGGCCGTGCTGAGGGTGAGGTTTCTGGGGGGGGGCCAGGGGTCCACGGGGTGACAGTCTTTTCATCTCCAAAGCCCTTTCCTGCCTGAAGCCTCTAAATAACGCTTCTGTTGAGGCAAACTTTTAATCTCCGAAGCCATGGAACCCTTGGCCTCCCTGACGACCGAAGGGCAGGCGCAGCCGTGACCCAGCCCTGGCGGCCGTGGGCGTCCGAAGCCGGCTGGCTCTTTCCTCCTGAAGGAGAGAGGTCAGGTAGCATCTGCTGATTCTGCTGTAATTCTTGGCCAGTGATGACACTGGCCAGCCCTCTGCACTGGGGGCTGGTGAGTGGGGTATTTCAATCAGCCACTTCTATTTTTATTTTTTATATTTATTTTATTTTATTTTATTTTATTTTATTTTATTTTATTTTATTTTATTTTATTTTTGAGACAGAGAGAATACAAGCAGGGGAGGGGCAGAGGGAGAAAAAGAGAGAGAGGATCTTAGGCAGGCTTAACACTCAGCCTGGAGCCCGACCCGGGGCTCGATCTCATGAACCGTGAGATCACGGCCTGAGCTGAGGTCAAGTTGGACGCTCCACCGACTGAGCCACCCAGGCGCCCCTAAATCAGCCACTTCTCAAACGGCAGTGTTCCCAGGAGCGTCTCGGACGTCGGGTCGCAATTCAGATTCTGAATCAGCAGGCCCGGCCATGTCGATTTCCAGGACCCAGGGCAAAGTGACAACGAGGGGCCCCAGGTTCAAACATGGTTCGAAAGAATCTGAAGACATCGGCAGGTGAGCACCGAATCAAGCGTGGCACCCCTCTGAGCACAGGGCCCCGTGGGGCTGCCCAGGTCTCATGCCCGTAAAGCCGGATAAAAACTGCATTTCTAATAAACTCTAGGTGGGGCTCATTGCGCTGGCCCTGGGCCACACCTTGAGGAGGTGAGTTTGGGGTTTCAGCGGTCACCCCGGGAATCGTTAAACGCTCCCCTGGTGTCAGCAGACCCCACCTCCCGTCCTCTGCCGTGTGAACTTGGACAACCACCTTGGCCTCTCTGGGCTGCGGGCTCCCCAGCTGGAAGGGGGGGTGGGGGACGGTCAGACGAGATGGCTTCTAAGACACCTCCCCTCTGGCACTCCGTCCCCCCCCCCCCGCAAAGTCCCCAACCTGTGGCCTCCAAACCTCGGTCCAGGATCAAATTGCCAAAGCCGCCTTGTCCATCCAGCCCGGCTGGAAGTGATTTTTAAACAAAGCCCACATTCCTTCTGAGCCTGTCGGCCTGCCATGTTCCCAAGCCCACCACCACGCCTGCAATTTCCTTGCCAAGCCGACTCCTCGGGATAAACGCATGGCGAAAACCCGGCAAGGAAATAAATAAACAGATCCCCATCACACCCTGCCACGTCCCACCTCGCTCGGGCGTCTGTTCAAAACAAGCGTCCTGGTGACAATGTCGAGACATCGGGGGCCCTGGCGGGGACGGGGGCGGGCACTGGGGGCCCCCGGGAGGACAATCGGAAGAAAATGGAGGTCAGACCCCCAAGAAGGGCTGGCCGGCTTTCATCCCGCAATGGAAATTGGGGAGGATTTTGCCTCCGAAGGCTCCCAGTGGACTTTTGTCGTGAGGACAAGAAACGCTGTACGCGGATAAAGTGGCTTTTAGAACTATCAGAAAGTGAGTGTGTGCTGGGAATGGGAAGGAGGGGGTGCCCAGGAAGGGGAAATTAAAATTCTACTCCCGCCGAAGGTTCTGGGCTCAAGCTCGCCGCGCGAGCATCGATCTGTTCCAGCATTTGACTTTCAACCATGACAAAACTGTGGGCAAATTAATTGTTCTCCAGGATATTAAGCATCAGACTCCATTAATCCTTTCTGAGCGAGATGCTTGCTGAATGCTAATTGGGAGGGTTCCGGCCTGCCACGGGGTGTTTCTCCTGTCCTCGGAGACCCCACCAGGTCCCCACCTTTCTCTGTCTCCCCTGGGTGCCGGTGCCCAGGACTGAGCCCCCCTCCCTCCTCCCCCCGTGCTGCCTTTATTTCCCTTTGTGGCATAGGACAGAGAAGGGACAGGTGGGCCCAACCTGAACCTCCTCCCCTCCCCCGCCTGGGCATCTTCTTCCAGGGAAGCCGTGGGACCGGTAGCAAGATTGTTTTATGCAAATTCCAATATCTGTATGCAGGCGCGGCCGTGAGGATGAACGCAAGAAATAATTACCAAATTATGCACGTTGAGTTGGTTTTCCTGCATCCTGAGCCCTTAAAAGGAAAAGCAAAAACACAGCGACGAGAGTGTATAAAACAGACAAACAACCCCGTGGCTTGGGTCGCCGGAGGTGGGGGTGGTGTGGGCCACAGCTGTGGCTGGGGGTCGCCGTGCAGGTTTCTGGCAGGGGATGGGGTGGAGGGTCCTGGGCAGGGGTCAGGGCTTCTGGGCCTCAGGCTGTTATCGGATTGCCAGGTGTCCTTGAGCAAGTCACTTCTCTTCTTGGGGCCTCAGTTTCCCCATCTGCAGAAGGGGATTTGGCAAGAGGCTTAAGAATGCTGTGTCTTGTAACGGGGGTGGTGGTATGGTCGGGGCGGGGGGCCCCACTGAGCTGTAGGTAGGGCCGATCTGACGTGCACAGTGGGGCTCTGCAGGGACAGGGAGGACCTCTGGGACGTCCCCTTGCTTAGCAGCTTCTGCCCCGTTGCCAAGGGCAACATCCCTCTTATTTCAGTAGGGTTTTGCCGCCATCCGTTCACCTCTGGGTGGCCTGAGATTAACATCCCATTTCACAGACTCGCTCAGAGCAGGAGAGGCACCGGCTCATCTGTACCGCCCTCTTGGGACAATTCTACGTTTCCACCAGGCGCGACGTCTCCTGGTTCGCTACTGTCTGCTTTCCTCCCGCGTGGAGGGCTCCGCGCTGCGCGGCACAGGATGAAGTTCTCACTTCCTATGGTCTCTGCTCTGCCTGGAGCGTCCCGGGGCCAGGCCGCAGCGCGGAGAATTTCCAGATCTGAGCGGGAAAGGAGGCTGGGTCGTGGCCGGCCATCGTCCCCACACACCCGCCACGAAGCGCTTTGGGTCACGCGTTCCCCACGCTTCAGCCCGCGGGCCTCCCAGAAGGACCCGCTAAGGCAGGTCCCGCCCTCATCTCTGTTTTCCAGAGAAGACAACTGAGGCTCAGAGAACGCCAGCCCTTTGTCCAAGGCCACACGGCAGGTCAGTGCCCGTGCCAGGAGTCACATCTGCACGCATTCACAGCCCCCTAGCTACGCTATATTCGTGGCTTACCTTCCGGTCCTCTTCCTCCCCCGTCCTGAGGGCTGGGGGACGCCCTTCGCACCCCCTGCACCCCCTGCTGGCTCCAGTCCTCCCCATTTCTCCCAAGATGCCTGCTCAGACCACCGTGGGCAGAGAGAAGATCGTGCCAGCCACTCGCTAACTCAGCGGATATTTATGCCTGTGCAAACACCACACACGCCTTCTGCATGATTTGGAGCTAAATGCGGTGTTACTTAATTAATGCACATGTAACACTTGAGAATATTACACCTATTAGAACTCACAGACAATTAACACTCCGGGGCCGCTGCTGCCACCGTGTCCTACAGACAAAGGCTCTGGGATCACCCCTGTGCTGAATCCATTGTGCGGGGAAACACCTCTCTCTGCAGTGCTCTGTCCACCTGTCTCTTTCCCTTGGGGTTCGTTCGTTCGTTTGTCCGTTCGTTCCTTCCCTCCCTCCTTCCCTCCTTTCTTCCTTCCTTTCTTTCTTTCTTTTCTTTTCTTTCTTTCTTTTTCTTTCTTTCTTTCTTTCTTTCTTTTTTTCTTTCTTTTCTTTCTCCCTTCCTTTTTTCTTTCTTTCTTCCTCTTTCTTTTCTTTCTTTCTTTCTCTTTTTCTTCCTTTCTATTTGTTCTTTCTTTTCTCTCTTTCTTTTCTTCTTTCTTTCTCTTTCTTTTTTCTTTCTTACTTTTCTTTCTTTCTTTCTTTCTTTCTTTCTTTCTTTCCTTTTTTCTTTCTTTCTTCCTCTTTCTTTCTCTCTCTCTTTCTTCCTTTCTACTTTTTCTCTTTCTTTCTCTCTTTCTTTTCTTTCTTTCTTTCTTTCTTTCTTTTTCTTTCTTTCTTTCTTTCTTTCTTTCTTTCTTTCTTTCTTTCTTTCTTTTCTTTCTCCCTTCCTTTTTTCTTTCTTTCTTCCTCTTTCTTTTCTTTCTTTCTTTCTCTTTTTCTTCCTTTCTATTTGTTCTTTCTTTTCTCTCTTTCTTTTCTTTTCTTCTTTCTTCCTCTTTCTTTTTTCTTTCTTACTTTTCTTTCTTTCTTTCTTTCCTTTTTTCTTTCTTTCTTCCTCTTTCTTTCTCTCTCTCTTTCTTCCTTTCTACTTTTTCTCTTTCTTTCTCTCTTTCTTTTCTTTCTTTCTTTCTTTCTTTCTTTCTTTCTTTTTCTTTCTTTCTTTCTTTCTTTCTTTCTTTCTTTCTTTTCTTTCTCCCTTCCTTTTTTCTTTCTTTCTTCCTCTTTCTTTTCTTTCTTTCTTTCTCTTTTTCTTCCTTTCTATTTGTTCTTTCTTTTCTCTCTTTCTTTTCTTTTCTTTTCTTCTTTCTTCCTCTTTCTTTTTTCTTTCTTACTTTTCTTTCTTTCTTCCCTTCCTTTTTTCTTTCTTTCTTCCTCTTTCTTTCTTTCTCTCTCTTTCTTCCTTTCTACTTTTTCTCTTTCTTTCTCTCTTTTCTTTCTTTCTTTCTTTCTTTTCTTCTTTCTTTCTTTCTTACTTTCTTTTCTCTCTCTCTTTCTTTCTTTCTTCCTTTCTTTTTCTTTCTTCTTTCTTTCTTTTCTTTCTCCCTTTTTTCTTTCTTCCTCTTTCTTTTCTTTCTTTCTCCCTTTCTATTTTTTCTCTTTCTTTCTCTCTTTTCTTTCCTTCTTTCTTTCTTTTCTTTCTTTCTTTCTCTTACTTTCTTTTCTTTCTTTCTTAGTTTCTTTCTTTCTTTTCTCCCTTTTTTCTTTCTTTCTTCCTCTTTCTTTTCTTTTCTTTCTTTCTCTTTCTTCCTTTCTATTTTTCTCTTTCCTTTCTTTCTTTTCTTTCTTTCTTTCTTCCTTCCTTCCTTCCTTCCTTCCCTTTTTTCTTTCTTCATCTTCCTCTTTCTCCTTCTTTTCTTTCTTTCTTTCTCTCTTTTCTCTCTTTTCTTTTCTTTCTTTCTTTCTATTTCTTTCTCTCTTTCTTTTCTCTCTTTCTTACTTTCTTTTTCTTTCTTTCTTCCTTCCCTTTTTTCTTTCTTTCTTCCTCTTCCTCTTCCTCTTTCTTTCTCTCTTTTTTCTCTTTCTTACTTTCTTTTCTTTCTTTCTTTTTTCCTTCCTTCCTTTCATTCTTTCTTTCCTTTCTTCCTTCCTTCCTTTTTCTTTCTTTCTTTCTTTCTTTCTTACTTTTCTTTCTTCCTCTTTCTTTCTTCTTTCTTTCTTTCTTTCTTTCATTTTCTCCAGCGCTATTAAGATATAACATGTACAATTAAGGCATACGACACAATGGTTTCAAGTATATCTATATTGCAAAATGATCATCATGATGAGCTTTAACACACCCATCAACTCACGTAGTTATAATTTGTTTCTTGTGCTCTCTTCTCCTTTGATTTTTTTTTTAACTGTTCTGTATTTAATCTCCCACCTTGGGTGATTTGGAGTCATGACATATTAAAACTTATTTTACATTTTGGGGCGCCTGGGTGGCTCACTTGGTTGGGCATCCGCCTTTGGCTCAAGTCATGATCTCATGGTTTGTGGGTGAACCCCACATCGGGCTCACTGCTGTCAGCGCAGAGCCCAGCTTCAGATCCTCTGTCCCTCTCTCTCTGCCCCTCCCATGCTCATGCGCTCTCTCTCAAAAATAAATATTTAAAAAATTTTTTTAAATAAAATTTATTATGTTTAAAACATTATGCTACACATTAAAATTTCTGTTTTGAAGGTGTCTTGTACATAAAAGTTTCTAAATGACACACTGTGGAGGCTAATGGGTCATCAAACATTAAAAAAATTTTTTATGTTTATTGATTTTTGAGGAAGAGAGAGAGAGACAGAATGTGAGCGGGGGAGGGGCAGAGAGAGAGGGAGACACAGAATCTGAAGCAGCCTCCAGGCTCTAAGCTGACAGCACAGAGACTGATGCAGGGTTCGAACTCCTGGACCAGCAGATCATGACCTGAGCCGAGGTCGGGTGCTTAACTGACTGAGCCACTCAGGCTCCCCGATCATCAAACAGTTTTAATTTCCTGCTTCCTTAAATCTCAGGGGATTTATTTTCTTTCTTGTTTGACTATTTATAAGAGAAGGAAAAAAAGTTGCCTCTTCCAGGGAGCACTCCCTGATTGCTCTGGCCCTTTTAGATACTCTTCTCTGCTGACAACCTCTAGCGCTTTCGATATTACAGGCACTACAAGGGCAGGGACCCCATGGGGGTGCCCCAGGGGGCCTCAGTTCTCACAGCTGTGAAATGAGGTCCAGAAAACATTTTCACTTACTCTTTGGGGCCCCAGGCGGGATGAAGCAAGGTCTGGGTGTTGTGCAAGCCTGTAGCTGCATTTAATGCAGTGTCTTCTCTGTGCATTCATCTTTCCATCTGTCAAATGGGCATGCCATTACCTTCCTCGAGAGTTTGGCCTGACTGTTGACGGATCTGTCATCACATGCGAACAGCTTAGCCTGGTGCCACATACTGGGTGGGGTCAAT